>NC_138370.1:25787233-25842157 GCF_054177405.1 Leptonychotes weddellii
ATTTGTTCCATTTCTTTGAAAAAAGTGGATGGTATTTTGATGGGGATTGCATTGAATGTGTAGATTGCTCTAGGTAGCATTGACATCTTCACAATATTTGTTCTTCCAATCCATGAGGAGCTCACTTGTTAAGGGACTGTATCCAGAAAGCAATAACAGTAATAAAAGAGTTTGAAGCAGAGCAGGCATATTAGACTTGTTTTTTAGGGAGATTGCCCTGGCTCTACTGTGAAGGCTGATTTGGTGGGGGGGGGATGGTCAGGATGAAGGAAGGGAAACCAGTTAGCAGGTAATGCAAGAGATGACAATGGCTTGAACTTAATGGCAATAGAAATAGCACAGATTTGATAAACATCAAAGAAGGAGACTTGACAGGCCTTGTGATTTGTTGTTGGATGTGGCATAAGGGCGAAGAATGAGTCAAAGGTGACTCTTGGTTTTCTGCTTTGGACAAATAGGTAGATTAACATGTCATTAATTGAGCTACAGAGCACAGTAAGTTTGGAAGTTAAAGGAGAGATGAGTTTAGTTTTACATATGTTGACTTTGGGATGTCCTTTGATTATCCAAGTAGGATGGAGAAGCATTACATGAAAATAAGAGATCTGGGCTTAAAATACACATTTGGCATTTATCAGTGTAGAGGTAATAACTGAGGTCCTGGGGGATGTGTGAAGTTGGAAGGGAAGAATGGCTGGATAAGCATCAGCTGTACGATACAGGGATCTTATATCATCTATCATACAACAAGCTCATATCTCAATTTACTTGTCCTCATTTGAGCAAGAATAACTGAACATCAGGGAAAGTCCAGCAAGAAACCAAAAAAAGAGATGAAAATATAATGATGAATGCATGACAGATCCAAAGAAAGAAAAAACTTCAAAGAGAACTCTGTATCAGTCTATCTCTTGAGAGATGGGCATATTTCCGTTTACATCTTGGTAAGGTGTTAATTTCCTGCCTCAAGAAGATTAGCTTTATTGCCAGGTGGTTCCAAGGATTTTCAAATACAAGATTATAAAGATTCATTATGTATTAATACATCATAGGTGGGACTCCCCTTTCAACTAGAGCCAGCTTTGGAAACACAAAGATTAATGCTAGCAGAATGGCAAGTGTTTGAAAAAAGGAGGTGTTTCAGAAATACTGACACCATGGATGTTTCCAAGATCAATTTTACTCTTACTGGAAACTGCAGTGACAATTAGTGAATTCTTTTCAGACAGTTTCTGGAGTTCTGACTGAGATGGCCTTGCCTCAGCTGGGCCATAAAGCCCATTTCGGGATTTGGACAAGACCCAGGCGATTTGAAATGCTCTGTATCATCTGCTTTCATCTTCATCATCACTAAACCATGCAGAGTCTGGAAGGCTCCTTTAGTTCCACATTTTTTTATTTTATCTTCTTTCTAAAAGCACTTAGGTTTCTATAGCCATAGTCTTCTAACTTTTTTTTTCTGTCCCAGAAATGAAGAGGAGGAAATATATTATCTCATCTCAGTCAAACCCTCTAGGTAACAAAAACCCCTCTCCTCCCATTTCAAGAAGCTTGTATAAGCACAAATGAAAGACAATCTCTGACTGTTTTTGCTAGCACACATGAGAGGAAGCTTTTAGACCAGAGGAGATGAAATAAAAGAGGTCACTGTTCAGTGAACCCATCTCTTGGGTAAGCAGCACTGCTGTCAGCACTTTATGAATGCTACAGTTACCTCATCCCCATGGTTACCAAAATATGAATTGTATGGCCTTGAAAATGTCTAATGGTGCTACCTGTCCATTTTAAGTTTAAAAGTATATCACTCTTACAACTTAGATCTGGTCTGCAGTGTTGGGTCCTGGAAGAGCAGAAACTGAGCTGTTCTCATAGCTTGAGGTGATGAGTGAGCTTCTCAAGGCAGAATATCATTTTTATGGATGTGGGGGTGGGTGGAAATCTCTTGTCTAATGGGAATTTTATGGCTTTGTTTAGATTGGTTTATTTTCCTCCAGCTGAGCATTTGAGTCTTGGGATATGTCATCTTCAGCACTTGCCTCTCATCTTTGATATCTTGGAGTGTCGTGTTTAAACCAGAATGTGCTATTGGGGTGAAGAACTCAGAACAAGATGGTCTAAAATGGGAATACCAGAAATAGTTTATATGGCTACCCATGCAAAGTGATAGGCTCCCAATGTGGCTGAAGTTTTACCCCGTTTCAAATGGATCTCAAAATTATCACAGAGAGAGAAATCTAAGCTATGCCGTCAGGATAGATTCAAAGATGCTGGCTAAAGATTCTATACACTGGCAAGATGAAGTTGATATGATGAGCTCTTCTGTTTGTACGTACTGTGAAGCAAGTAGTTTGGCCAGGGTCAGTGGGATACTCTGAGTTTCTGTTGCATATACCCTATTGTGGAGTAAACAGAGCCACTTTATATGTTTGTGTCTCTGCTTTCTCAAATCAAAGAAACTGGTGGTGGAGCTAATTGACACCTAAATCCCTTTTCATTCTGTCTATGATTCTAAGAGCTCAGAGTTTTGTTTTCTTGGTCCCTGACTGCATACTTTACATCCTGAGATTTCTTAGGGGTATATCTGAGAATGTAAAGCAGTGCCATCTGACGATTGCTTAACATGTGCTTCTTCACTTATTTTTGTTCAACAAATATTTATCAAGTACCTATTATGTGATGGGCACTGTTGTAGGCACTGGGGTTACACGGATGAGGAAAAGGTAGTTTTGCCAACAAGGAGGTCCTTCTGAATGGGGAGGATGGTCAAATAAGCTCCTATTCTAATAGAGCCATGGAATGGTGTCTGTAGAATACTGTAGCAGTGGTTCTTAATGGAAATGATATGATTTTGCCCCCTAAGGGACATTTGGCACTATCTGATGACATTTTTGGTTGTTACAACTTGGGCGGAGATACTACTGGTATCTCATGGGTAGAGGCAAGGGATGCTGCAAAACACCCTAAGATGTACAGGACAGTCCCCACAAAGAATTATCCAGCTCAAAATGTCAATAGTGGTAAGACCGAGAGACCTTAGGTAATATGAACAACAACAAACATGAAACCAGCCTAATTAAAGCTACAGGTCCCTGGAAGCTCATCTAGTTTTCACATGAATTCTACAAGAGTGTAGAGGGAAGGTAGCAAAAAACCTCCCAATAATTTAATGTTTTAGTTGAGTCATGAAGGATGATTAGAAGTTAACCAGATGAATCAGTGGAGAACGGGAGGGAGGATATGTAGAAAAGCTCGTTAGGGAGATGAACCACTCAGACCTGGAAGGGGGGTGATGGTGATGGGTCCTGGTATCCTGGTAGCTCTATACAGCCACAGCAACATGGAGGATCTGTGGGGGCAGAGATGGTGCAGGGACAAAATTGTGTGTTGGAAGGGCTTGTGTATAATACTGAGTTTGAATTTCTTCTTGAAGGTGATGGGATCCAGTGAATCATTTTAAAGAAGACATTGGCTTGATCCAATCTCTGTTTTCTAATGATCAGTCTATTGGGGGAGGGTGGTTCTAAGAGGTGAAACTAAGGGGCAGTGAGGAGACCTTTAGACTTAGCCCCAGTGAGACATGCTGAGGGCCTGACTGGGCAGTGACCATGTACATGGAGATGCAATCACAGGCTTGAGATCTTCAGAATAGTGTTAGGATAGCTAGACAGTTGTGGATGCTTCAGAACAGAGAATATCAGAGGACAACTCTCAGGTTCCAGCACTACCAGATAACTAGTGGTAGCTTTTACCAAGATGGAAAATACAAAAGGGGGAGCAGGTTTGGGGAGAGGGAGAGTAGTGGAGACTGAATGCCTAACTTATTAGAGGAAAACATGAACCCAGCCTCATTAAAACCATAGGTACCCAGGGGCTCACAGAGCTTTCAAACTTGGCTTTGAATGGAACACATGGAATGATTTCCTGAAAAATAACCTGACTCGTTAGCTTGGTTTAAAGTTGGAAATACAAGGAGGCATCTATTCTGACAGGTTTACAAGCAACACAAACTCATAAGGACATCCCTGTCAGAATTGTATATTTGGCCTTTACGGGAAGTAATTATTCTGGACAACTGAAGCATATTTATAAGGGCACCAGCTAGAAATGACTCAGGCTGCATTACCTTGATTGCTGCTCACTCTTTCTCTTCATGTGGACAGTGATGGTGATCACAGGTGGAGGAAACCCTGTAATCACAGTGGCTCTGTGCTCACTTGATTGGTTACTACAGTGGGGAGGAATGCTTGGCCCCCAGCAGACAAGGGCCTCTGGGCTGATCAGTTTGGATTACTTTTTTCTCATTGCTCTGGAGGTTTCCTGACTAAGAGACTTCAGTCTTTCTGGGATTGTTTCTGATTGTCCATACTACAGGCATTTTCTTTGGATGTAAAGCTATCCAGCAGGAAATTGGTTTGTTCATAGTTTCTGAGATTTGAATTGATGAGCTTAAGCATATTCTTTGGTGTTTCCTGCATAACTTGGCTGCCATCTTGAGTTTGTCCTTTTTTATTTCCCAGGAATTGGTTGGAATTTTATGGTTGGTGCAGGAAGATTTATGTCAACCCCACTTCCTAAAACAACATCCTATGTAATAGCAGTAAGATATTTGCTTTCATACTTGCCTGAAAAATTCTAACAGAAGCAGGTGACATTGTAAATGCTGATAATATGTCAAGCTTGAAATAGTTACTATCCCATTTACAGATAGGGAGACTGAGGCTTAGAGACATTGATAACGCTAGCAAGTGATAGGGTATAACCCTTCCCCTTGACTTCACCTGGTTCAATGCTTTCTTTGCATCTATTGTCACTTGACCTCTTAGCATCCTCTGTTCTGGAACAATGCAGATGGCAGAGCTGTGATTATAATACAAAGCTCACCATGCAGAAGGTAATTAATCCTTTCCCATCCTAAGTGGCATTCTATATGTCTGTCTCTCAGTTTGAAAGTTGCTCAGATTTGAATTTTACTTGTATATGAGCATGTCTTTCCCTCCCAGACTGAGTTTAAATATATGGAATCATTGTTAGGTCTGTTTCTTCTATCTGTGGTTTTGTTCATGCTTGGGCAAACTTATTTTCTTTTGTGATAATATATGACTAGTTGTTGTTTCTTATTCTTGAAAAGTTATTTGTGGGAGTAGAGAGACTTTAGTTTGTTCTTGCCAGGTATTGACAGACACCCTCATATTGAGCTGCCATGGACTAAGTTGGGGAGTCTCTGCCCATGTCCCCAACCCATGCATATGATACCCAGGATCATCATATGTTTCCCAAGGGTCAGTGGTTCCCAAGCTACCAGAGTTGGCTTCATTTTCTTTTGTCTCAGTTTTCCTTTCCCCTTTGGACCTGCCTAAGGCAGCCCTCCCTGAAATAATTGGGGAAAGAAGAGGAACTGTTTAGGTTAACTTGATAAAGTGCCGCCTGGGGCCCCAGCTGTGTATGAGGAGGGTCTCCCAGAAGTCCCCCTGAGTTCCAAATCTCTAGCCCCATGTGGTCAACACTATGTACTTGAGCACAAACTTTGTGGTATCTGCAACTTCCCTCTGGGAACACACATGTCTGGCATCCTGATATTCACCTTACCATCTCTGCTTACTGTTTCTCTTCCAAAATCTAGCCTAAGTATCTTCCTTGTGTTTTTCAGATCTTTGCTTTATTTGTTTGTTTACATCTATCTATTTATTATTTATCTATCTACCTATCATCTATCATCTATCTGTCTATCTAAATATCTATCTATTTATTGGAATAATTTTTTATCTAACACTTTATCTTGGATATCTGAAAATAAGTTAGAGAAACTTGAGTATTATTAACAATAACAAGGGTTATGCTAATGAAGCCAGAGTCAAGAAAAGGAGAGCTCTGCATTTTAAGTTATATAAGAAGCTTGTAAGGAATGAATTTGAGTAGATGCGTAGGGCAATGCAAGGAAGGACAGTGGGCTTAGGTTACTGGAGACCAGGCGAGACTAGCATTTGGGTCCAAACTCCAGGATGTTATCAAATGAATCAACTGAATATGATCCTTAAAAGACTATATGAATAAAATAAAGGGGCTGAACACATAAAGACAGATAGTCCTCTTGAGGAGTATGGAAGGCAAAGAACTCCTTAGGGAAAGGACTAGAATTTAACCAACCCAATGTCTACAATAATATAACTTTTATTTGCATTACATTGTGTTGTTTGCAAAGTACTTTTAAATGCTATATTCTGACAACACATCTATGAAGAGGGTTATTATCACCAACATTTTACAGGAAATGTTACAGAAGGTCAGCCACTTGCCCAAGAGCACATAGTAAGTGGCAGACTTTGATAAGAGAGCCGTGGTCTTCTGACAGGAAGTTCAATATCCTCCCCACTACATCCATATTCCATCTGTACCCTGGAGAAAAGTGGTTTTTTGCGTTCTAAACTGTCAGTTGAATGTGATGTTATTGATGAGTTCATGCTGCACAAGGGACATAGAATACAATTAAGGATAAGAATTCTGCTGTTTGGGGATAGTTGTCACAGTAACTCAAGGGATTCTTATAGGTTATTAGAGTTTAATAGGAAAGTTATCCAAAAGCATGGTTCTGATATCATAGCTTCTCTACTCTAAAACTTAGAGTACCAGATCGAGGTGGAGGCATTTACTCTCTGGCTGATGCCAACCAAGCCTTCTGGCTTTTTTATTTCCCATTATATGTATGGGTCATGCAATCATACCAGACTACCTGACATATTCTTTGCCCTCTCCTGCCTTTGTCGTGCTACGAATATGGTTCATTCCTTTAGGGGTGCCCTTTTCCTTCATTCCTACCTGAACAATCCTGCCTATCTGTCAACACCTAACTCACACACTGCTTCCTCCCATGCATCCCCATTTCTTCCTGCTCACCAACTGCCTGTCCATTCTGGGGACTCCTCCCTGCATTTTGTTGGCATCTTTCTGGCACAGGTTTTGAATTCAAATGTATGTATGAGCCAGCCTGCTCCCTTAAATAATGGAGGTTGTTGAGTGGGGAAAAAATGGGCATTATGAAGACTGGTGAACTCCTGAAGTCCTCATCTAACTGGTAGCTAGTACCAGTTCTATGCAGATTGCAGGGTGGAAATTGAACCCAACCGTGTGTGTGTGTGTGTGTGTGTGTGTGTGTGTGTGTGTGTAATCACTTGGTTTGAAAAATATTGGCAAATAACTAAAACATTTTTGGAAAACCGGGTGGGCTAAACAAAAATCTGCCTGAAGGCTATGTTTGGCCAGTAGCCCTGGTTTATGACCTTACCTTATATATAGACTTTGGGGATAAATGATACAAGAAAGAATATAGTGTCTTGATTATTAATTACAGATACACTGAGAGTGAGTACTGCATGTGATCATCTTTCTAACCATAGAGTGCCTGTTCTGGAACAGGTGTTTAGCATATTTTTGTTGAATTGCAGGAAACTTTGGGAGGGTGAGGGCTGAAAGGGGTGAGGCAAATGAGCCAGCTGGGTTGTGGGTGCTATTTTAGACTAGACAATTTGAGACTACTTTTTTTTTTTTGTAAACTGTTTCATTTGAATGTTTTATTAATCACCGCCGCTGGTGAATTTAAATATTTTAATGATTGGTATATTTTACTCTTTGCATGCCCTGGGGCTTAAAAAAAAAGAAATGGCAGTTTAACAATGTTTAAATAGAATCTCTGTTCAATCAGCATTTGAACTGTCTGGTGACACTCAGTTGATCACTCTGCTCTGAATCTGGGTCAGCGTGGCATTTGGTGACTGTGGAAATCTGAATTGCCTTCCCTAGCAGGTTTTAACTAGGCTGAAATCAGGCTCTTTAAGTAATTTCATCTCTCATGTTAGAACTCTGAAAATTATCCCATGAAACCATTCTCTATTTAGAATACGAATCTCCATACTTCCAACAAAGCTTGGAGGGAAGAAAAAAAACCCCAACATTTATTGCCACCACATTTAAGTCTTGCCTTTCTAACTATTAGAGTATCTTTTCTAAATTATAGATTGTGTGTCTGTGGGGAGTCTGTAGTGCGTACAAGTTCAGACCTCCTCAAGGTTATTAAACATTTATTAAAACAGAGGCTGGGGAAGTTGAGTTTATTTACCAAACCTTAGAAGAATCTAACAGTGAAAGGATGGGCATTTTGGGGGTTTGATTTTAGTTAGCTTATTTTTAGTGGCAAGAGTGCTTGTTCTTGTGCAAATAGTTTCTCCTTGTGGGCTCAAAACATCAAGGGTTCCAACTTGGCCTTTTCTGCCCCCTTCCCTCCTGCAGTTCATCCAGGACCTACCCAGTGTCTACACTTGTGGGCCATGATCTAGATTTGTCCCTACAAATCCTTCTACCTCACTGGCCCTATTGCTCATTTTATATTACTACCTCGATCTTGCCTTTGTCAGGGTCAGGATTTGCTAATTTCTCCCACTCTGGGTTGCTCTATAATTCTGTAAGTCATCGACAGGCAGGATGTGGAGCCCAAGTCATGTCACAGAATTGTGATTTTTCATACCTTCCTGTTCAACCTTTCGGAATTGTCACTTTTCAGCCAAATCTTAGACATGAAGTTTAAAAAATACACAAACAGCTTTGTGACTCACCTGAGGGATTCTCTGACCTTTTATTTCCATTGTTTTCACTTTTTCTCCCCCTCAGTTGGAAATCAACAGTCTGCATTTTAAAACAAAACTCATTGCCCCATTCTAGGAAAGGTAAAATAGTAGGAAGGATTTTAAAAGACTCCACAGGGAAGAGACTGAGAGGGATTATAAATAGGGAGGGAAAAAAATGTAGCCCTGGATATTTTAAAGGATATAAAGGTATACCGTTGCAAGTAGATCAAGAATAAAAACCTCCCTGGCTCCACCTCAGCCCCTTGGCCACAAAGAAACACAGGATCGCATTATTCTGTTTCCCTCAAAACAACATTACCCTGAATTCTGACCTAGAGGAGAATACACCATAAAGCTAATAAAGCCTATCCAAGGCCCTGAGAGAGGTCCCAGCACTGTGTTCACATGGTCATATGCTCTGGAAAATTTGCAGAAGTAAGATAGTTTTACTGCAAATGGTCTTTTTCCACTTCAGTTTTCCCAGTCACCCACTGTCCCCACTGACTGGGCATTTCAAGAATCTCCCTAAGGAAAGTTGAGTTGAAGACACATTTAGTTGAAACTCCATTTATGTGATTATCTGTTCCTTCCCTGCAGTTAAGTTACTGTAAAAGTCAACCTAGTGTAGGCTTCTAGGAACACTACCACCAACTGTGCTGCCTTCAGGGCAAACTGGGTAATTAGAAGGTTGTCACTTTAAAGAGGATTTAAGGTAATCACTACACAAGAAAATTTAAAATGCCCTGAAATCTTACAAATTCAATATAAAAGAAGCTTGAAGAAGTTTCTCTGCACTTGACAATCTTAACATAGGCGTGGCATCATTAGTATTGAATTGGGATGCTGAAACTTTTCTAAACTATTGGTAATGAAAGGGAATTTTGAGCAACCAAAACTAAATGGAAGATCCAAATTTTTTTCTATTCTCTTTATAGAAAATTCTTTTTATAACATTGTTATCATATGAAGAGCTGATCAAAGTAAGCAGTCAAAACTGTGGGGAAAATATTATAGATGTGTGCTACCAGGTTAATTAATGAAAATATGTTATTTTCTGGATTTTTGTGGTGTTTGTGGCATCTGCCAGCTTTGAAAAAATCCTATAATTTGTTGTAATTTCTTTTCTCATTTGTGTGCCCTAATTTTGTATTCTTTTGCTTAAAGGACGCTTCAAAATTGTAAAAGCTTCAGGTCCCACACAACCTGGATCCTCCTTTGATCTGAGTTCTCTGTAGTCAGCTCAACAGATCCTGTGTATCAGCTGAATGTGGCTGACTGAGGTGTCCAGTGGTTGCATGAGGTTCAACATTCTGAGCAAATTTCAGATGCTGGG
This sequence comes from Leptonychotes weddellii, assembly GCF_054177405.1. NCBI lineage: Eukaryota > Metazoa > Chordata > Mammalia > Carnivora > Phocidae > Leptonychotes > Leptonychotes weddellii. The sequence continues at coordinate 25,797,182 of NC_138370.1, forward strand.
GACTGGGACTCTAGCCAGGGTGTAACTACAACCTGGTGGTAGGCATGATACATATTCCTTCTTGTCAATCCTAGATTAGCTACTGGCCAGGTAGGAAAAGGATCAGAATGTTTTGGGAAAATTCTGGAAATAATAATCCAGACTGGTTTGGAAATGGAATCATAATATATATACTGGAGAATCAGTACAAACCATCTAGGACCTCTGTCTTGGTACATTAGCTTTTAAGGTGACCAGGAAAAAAAAAAAAAAAGAAATATTAGGACAAGGTGGGGTTAAGAGTACAATCTTAATATGAAATGCACTAGAATTTTTATGATTAGAATTCTAATATTCTGCTATCTAAGTGAGTCTCCGACATAATTCCTCATTATCCTGCTTTATGTGGAATTAATATACTTACTATAGCTTTCTTTTGATTACTGTTAGCATGGTATACCTTTCTGTATCCCTTTCCTTTTTTAATTGATATATATTTGACATAAAACATGGTATAAATTTAAGGTGTACAATTATGTTAGTGTAATACATTTATATATTGTAATATGATTGCCATTATAACAATAATTAGCACCTTTATCGTCATGTAATTATTTCTTTTTAGTGGTTAAAGTAACTAAGATCTAGTCTCTTAGCAAGTTGGATGATTATACTGCAATATTGTTGTCCATATTCACTATACTGTGCATTAGACATCTAGGACTTATTTACTATTCATTGCAAGTTTGTACCTTGAAACAACATCTCTTTTATCCTCTAACCCCCATCCCATTGTAACCAGCATTTTACTCTTTGTTTCCACAAGTTTGACTTACTTATATTCCATACGTAAGTGATATCATACACTATTTTCTTTTTCTGTTTGGCTATTTCACTTAGCATAATGTCCCCAGATTCCATCCTGCTGTTGCAAATGGCAGGATGTTCTCCTTTCTCATGGTTGAATAATATTCCATTGTATGTATGTGCATGTGTGTACATATATCTATATTTATACATATGTCACATCTTCTTTATCCATTCATCCATTCACAAGCAGTTGGTTGTTTCTATATCCTGACTGATATGAATAAAGCTGCAGTAAACATGGGAATACGTATATCTCTTTGGTATCCTGTTTTCATTTCCTTGGGGTATATACCCAGCAATGAAATTGCCAGATCATATATGGTAGATCTATTTTTAATTTTTTGAGCAGACTCCATATTATTTCCCTAATGGCTATATCAATTTACAATATCACCAACAGTGTACAAGCATTCCCTTTTCTCCACATCTTCATTGGTATTTGTAATCTCTTATCTGCTTGATGATAGCCATTCTAACAGGTGTGAAGTGATATATCCTTGTGGTTTTGATTTGCATTTTCCTAATGATTAGTGACATTGAGCATCTTTTCATGAAGCTGTTGGCCATTTGGATGTTTTTGGAAAGATGTCTATTTGTATCCTTTGCCCATTTTTAAATTGGATTGCTTGTTTGCTTGTGATTGAGTTGTACGAGTTCTTTATATATTTTGGATATTAACTCTTTATCTGATAAATGGCTTCAAATGCAGTAAAGTTTCAGGACATTAAATCAACATCCAGAAATCAGTTACAATTCTATACATTAATAATGAAATATTTGAAAAAAATAAATGAAAACTACCCCATTCACAATAGCATTATAAACAATAAAATACCTAGAAATAAATTTAACCAAGGATGTGTAATATCAATACAATGAAAACTGTAAGACTTTGTTGAAAGAAATTGAAGGCACACAAACAAATGGAAAGACATTTAAGTTCATGGATTGGAAGAATTAACATTGTTAAAATGTTCATACTACCCAAAGCTATCTATACATTTCAGTGCAATCCCTATCAAAATTCTAATGATATTTTTCACAGGGATAGAAAAAAAAATCTTTAAAATTTGTATGGAACCACAAAAGACCCTGAATAGCCAAAGCAATCCTGAGAAAGAACAAACCAAGAGACAACACATGTCCTGATTTTGAACTATAGTAGAAAGCAATAGTAATTACAACAGTATGGTACTGGCATAAAAATAGACACATAAGCCAATGGAACAGAACAAAAAGTCCAGAATTAAACCCCTGCATATACAACTAATATTCAACAGGGAGCCAAGAACATCCGATGGGAAAAGCATAATCTCTTCAACAAATGGTTGTTTGGAAAACTGGATAAACATATGCAGAACAATGAAATTGGACCCCTACTTTACACCACTCACAAAAATTATCTCAAAATGGACCAAAGACTTAAACCTAAGACCTGATACAGTAAAACTTCTAGAAGAAAACCTAAAGAAGAAGCTCTTCAATGTGGATCTCAGAAATGACTTTTTGGGTATGATGTCAAAAGCAACAACAAAAGCAAAAATCAACAAATGGTACATCAAACTTAAAAGCTTCTGCAAAAAAAAAAGAAACAAAATGAAAAAGAAACCTATAGAATGGGAGAAAGCTTTTGCCAATCCATCCTTTTACTTTTAATCTATCTATGTTTTATAGTTTAAAGTTTTTCATAAACAATATAGAGCTGGATCTTGTTATTTTATCCACTCCAACAGTCTCTGTCTTTTAATTGGTGTATTTACACCATTCATATTTAAAACGCCATTGATATAGGTGGTTTAATATCTACCATGTTTGTAATTGTGTTTTATCTGTTGCTTTTGATTTTGTTTCATTTTTCCTCCCACTCTTTTTCTGCCTTGATTTTAATCAAGCACTTTGTAGGATCCCATTTTCTGTCCTTTCTTAGTATATCCTTCTGTTACTTGTAATATTCCTGTCATTCATTTCACTTATCCATAAGCTATAATCACTGAACACATGGTAGGGCTCCTAGTGGTAAAACTCACAAAAGTGTTGAGGGCTTCCTCTAACTGGGCCCTATCCAAGTTTCTAACTCTCAAACTAGGCCCTACTGGGCTTCCAGTAATTTGTCAATTATACTTTAAAGTGTTCCTGTCAATAGTGGATTCCGTGCAAGATTCTGTTCCCAGTTTCTGCTCTGTTTAGCTATAATTATCTGTATTTTCCTATCTGTCTCCAAATTTGGTAGTAGCAGTTTTCCCTGAAACCGTGATTTTCTGATGGATCTAAGAAGAGTTATTGATTTTCAGTTTGTTCAGAATTTTCCTTATTGTGAGAATGGGAGCAATGACTTCCAAGGTCTTTACAGGTTGGGCCAGAAACTGGAAGTCTTACTTTACTTTGTAAAATGGCTCTAACTTGGTGAAAAAAAGGATCTTACTTTAAAAAAATTAGAAATTTCTTTGATAAAAGAACCATGTGAGGAGCTAGATGAGACAGTCAGGGTTAGCAATTTTGTGTCTCATTTGATTTTATGTTAGATATTAAGGTCTAAAATAAAAAAACAAAAGATTTCTTTTCCTTCCCTTTCTTTCTTCCTTTCTCCTTCTTTCCTTCAACAAAAATTTTTTAAACATATTTCCAATGTGGTAGGCACTGGGGACAAGGGTAAATAAGATATGGAGATCTCTTGCCCTTGTAGAAATTATTTCTTTCCTTTTTAAAAGAATTATGTAATGAAGCAATCATAGTTGGAGAGGGATTCCTGCCTTTCAGTCTGTCTTCTGCAAAGCACCCCTCTACTGAGAGTGAGTGATTATACATAATGAATCAGTCCTCCCTCTGACTGTTTCCAGAGTCAACATCTTAGTAGGAATGGATCTGGAGAAGGTTATTTTAGAATAGTCACTATGCAGGTCAATTAAGTACTAGTGTAGAGTCATCCTAGCAGCGCTTGATTATAGGAGCATTTCAGGGTGAGGTGGGAAAGATCTTTAGAGAAAATCACACTGAGTCTCTCAATCTGCACGGCATCTCTGTCAAATAAATGCCCTTGATATCCTCATTAAAGAGGTAAAAATCGAGAGACATTAGTGAGAGAGAAATGAGAGACAAATGAGTAAAAAATGAGAGACATTAAGTGACTAGTCCCATTTATGCAGCTAGCTAATCTAAATGGTAGACTGCAACTTGGAGACAATAAATCTGTGTCCAGAGCTTGCCTGCTTATCTATGAGGTAATATAGTCTTCCAGTGAGGGCTATTTGGGTAGAAGAGGTTCAGAGGGGAGAAGGACTCTCGACTACAGAGTTATGGTGAGTTCGTATCTGTACAACATGGGTCTTCTCCCTCTTTCTCTCTCTCTTCCCCCCATATCTGAAAACAGAACCCCCTCTTTTTTTCTTTGATCAGTCCTTTTCTGAATATCAGCTTGGCTGTTTGGGACATTAGTTTGGATTTACTATGTTCTAGGGCAGCCCTGGGGATCAGTTGCTACCTGTAATTGACTGAATTGTTTACTTGCCAAATTCATACATTGAAATCCTAACTCTCAATGTGACTGTATTTGGACATAAGTCCTGTAAATGAGGTCACAAGGCTGGGGCAATCTGATAGGACTCTTGCCTTTAAAAGAAGAGACATAAGAGAGGTCTTTTTCTCTCTCTGCATATGCACAGAAGAAAGGCCACTTTTGTACACAGTGCGAAGGTGACCATCTATATGATGGAAAAAGATACCTCATCAAAATCCAACCCTGATACAGATATCCTGATCTTGGACTTCTAGCCTTCAGAACCATGAGAAAATAAATTCCTGCTGTTTAAGCCCTCCAGTCTGTGATATTCTAATATGGCAGCCCAAGTAGACTAATATATTACTTATTTTATATAATATGCTGGAAAATACAGGAATGAAGAGTTTCCTAACTTAAAAGTGATTGATGTATCCTAGAATTGAAATGATTACTTTCTAAGAATTTGCATTGTGTTAGGGATCTACCTTCTTTTAAAGGAGTCCTTTGAAATAATTAATATTCAAATACAGGTTTAAAAAAAACAAAGGAAGTACATCTATAATCTTAAAAAGAGAAAACACAGTCTCCAAACTTATCTTTTTATCACAATTCCTTTGTAGAGGTCCAAAACTTATGCACTAATACTGATCCAATGGGCAACAAAGAGAAAGAAAATGAGGGATGAAGTTTATAAATGAAGATTTATCAAGGTAGAATGAAAAGAATGCAGTCAGTTATAAATGCGTATTGCACAGACTATTTGCAAAAAGCATGTGAAGTGGTAGACAACAAAGTTGAGTGTGCTCCCTGTATTGGACAGAGCCCGGGAGAGATAGTCAGGTGCCGTGATAAAGAGGAGCAACTTCAACACCCACCAATGCTGTGGTCTTGGGAAGTTGTCTAACTCCTCTAGCTTTATTGTTCTTGGAAAAAAGTAGAGATGACCACCTGGCCCTGACTACATCACAGTGTATTGGAAGGAAATAAGTGAAATTGGGTGTGTGAAAAAGCCTTGGCTTCCTACATCCCTGGAGAGTGTATATTGCCACAAGGATAAAGGACATATATAGGTGGAAACTTCTAATATAGTGCTCAGCCCAAAGTAGGCACTCTATAAATCGTTATTGAATAAATGATGAGTATTGAATGGCCTCAGCTGAAACTCTGATATTCTGGATTCTAATCTTCTGGGGGCTTTTAAAGAGGCACTCTAGGACTTTTGCAATGTAGCTGGTATGGTGAATGTAGAGCTCCTAGGATGTAATCAAAATGCCATTTTTTTTTTAACCAACCCTGATCCATTAACAATTTTTCTGTGAGTAAGTTATTTTCCTTTGTCTTTAGATGAAAAATTTGGCATATCCCAGCCTTTTTCTGCTCATTCTTAGGAAACTGACATTCATATGATCACAGGTAAAAAAGAACAAATACTGCTTTTTCTTGGTAATTGGAATGCATCTGATCCAAGATATTAATTAGTTCTCTTCAATTGTCCACTCAATGTCCTCCTTTCCCTGGGTGTGCAGTTGGTTGTAGCTTCATTTAGGTTGGTTTCTTTTATCTGTCACTCACTCTTTTACATACTAGCAACTTATGCTATTTTGGGCCCCTGGTTGGGAGACTAAGGACAGGTGAAGGGATAAGGCAGACTTTGCTTGACTGGGCTACTTCGAAGTTCCCTGGGCCTGGCCAATGGTTGGAGTTGACTCTCTCTTGGTACTTTAATAGATTTTCCAGAGCTTCCAGTAATTGGCAACTTCTAAAACACAGGTGGTGAATTTCATTTCTCAAGCTGTCACACACTGCTCAGCACCTGACTCTTTGGTGGTTTACCCCAATTGCTGTTCTCTCGTGTTCCCATTGAAACATTTTGGGCAGGATTTCCAAGAGGTATGGCCCAGATCTCTTTCTCGTGGATAGTCCACATTTGGTTCAAGGACATACTCTTGTAAACTTTTTCCTTGAGAGACCACAAAAATACATAGAAATCCTAATAAAGCCTCCTCTTCCTGCTGCCATAGGATAATTACTTCAGCTTCATTAGGATTGCGTGGAATGGACAGAAAGTGCTTTTATTTTTTTATTTTTTTAAAGATTTTTATTTGAGGGGCACCTGGGGTGGCTCAGTTGTTAAGCGTCTGCCTTCGGCTCAGGTCCTGATCCCGGGGTCCTGGGATCGAGCCCCGCATCCGGCTCCCAGCTCCGCGGGGAGCCTGCTTCTCCCTCTCCCACTCCCCCTGCTTGTGTTCCTTCTCTCGCTGGGTCTCTCTCTGTCAAATAAATTTAAAAAAATCTTTAAAAAAAAAAACCTTTAAAAAAAAAGATTTTATTTATTTGAGAGAGTGAGGGGAGGAGCAGAAGAGGAGGGAGAAGGACAAGCAGACTGTGCTGAGTGTGGAGCCCCACGTGCCACTCAATCCCAAGACCCTGAGATCATGACCTGAGCCAAAACCAAGAGTCAGACGCTCAGTTGACTGAGCCACCCAGGCGCCCCCAGAAAGTGCTTTTAAAGCTTCATCATATTAATTTATTAATTTATATTTTGGGTTAAATGTTAACATCTGTCTCACCAGCACTGCCCTTCTTCCCTGCTTTGCAGGGGAGGACTCATCAGATCAACAGCTCTCTCTAAAGAAAATGTCACAAATCCTTTCTCTACTTTCTGAACCTGTTTATATCCTTGATCTTTCTGAGCGATCCAAGATTTATGGAACCTTGTCTCAATCATCTGCTATAAACATAAGTGATGTTCATAGTGATGCTTTAGCTGAAACTTCAGTATTTACATCCTATCACACAAACGATAGACTGATATCCACAAAACTATAGAGATTGAATCCCTCTGAGGGAATCATTCATTGTTTGTTACTTTTTATGTAATGGGGATCAGCAAAGGTTTTATTTGTAAAGATTCTCACTACTAAGATTGGAAAATGACTGCATTAGTGAAACCACTTTGTTCAGGAGTTTCTCCATATTTCCAGTTGAATGACTATTCCACATTTAATAAAATATGAATCTCTTATACCAATGCCATCATGATTACTATTAAAACCAACATTAAGGCAACCAAAGGTCCCGGAGGGGTTCTGTTGCTCTTCAGATCTGAGCAAAATATTCCATCACTTTGGATCCACTGGCCCTATCATCTTACTTTCAATCATTCCATTTGTTTAGTAACTTTGTTGAAGATATGAGGGCTGATGATGGGGAAAGACGGTCAGAAGGAAGGATCACACGAAGGAATATGCAGCTTTCTGATCTCACACAAAATCCATTCTCTCCTCCCTTTCCCTTCCCTCCTCCTCCAGAGAAACTGGCAATTTCTTCCCCCCTTTCTGCTCAGATCAATTCTGTCCTCAGACACTCTTGGAGTAGTACCTTCTACATTCAGTGCTTTTGTAGGAGATACAGCTCACTTCATAAGGGATGTTTTGGTACGTCTAATGTATCCCCCACATTATATTAATAATAACCTAATCCACATTTTTAGAACACTGTACACTTTCTAAAACACACTTCAGTCTACATGGCTTCTGGGTCCTTATCATTTTCTTAGGGTGCAGATAATGTAGGCATTATTATCTACTCTTTATGGGCATAGGGACTGCTAAGATATATTACCTGTACTACTAGAATTTATAATCTACAGAAGAAGACAGACATACAAATTATAAACTATGGGGAAAAGGACAAGTTTTAAAAATATGCTTTTTTGAAAGTTGCTAGGACAGTAGTTCTCATCACAAGGAAAATTTCTCATCATAAGAAAAAAATTTCTGTAGCTGTGTGTGGTGAAGGATGTTAACTAGACTTACTGTGGCAATCATTTTGTAATATATGCAAATATTGAATCATTATATTGCAATCTGAAACTAAGATAATGGTATATGTCAATTATACCTCAATAAAAATGGGTAGAATAGTGTTATATATAATAGATTGGACAGCAATTACTTCAGACCTGATAAACCACAAAAAGACTTCAGGAAAGAGAAAATAATTGAGCTGACTACTAAAAAAAAAAAAAAAGAATTTTGTCCAATCAGTCAAGAGAGGAAGAACATTTTAGGCAGATAGATTAGCAAGAGTATATATGTATGCAAGAAAGCAGGTGATGTGTTTTGGAGCACTATCTAGAAGCTGAACTTCAGAATGAGGGTTTGTGGCTAGCTGGGGGAGAGAGTGATTGGAGGGAGAGTTAAAAGTATTGTGCACATTTTTCTCTTGTTTAATATCCTATTTTTGTTTAATTAATCAATTAACTGTTTAATATTAATTAAATTAATATTAATTAACCAACAAATTAATTAATATTATTGAATATTCTATTTTTAATTGGATAACAACTGCTATTAAGTGTGTATAACCAGATTCATGTGTGGATTTGAGTTGGCACAATTGGTTATGTAGTCTCTGAAAACCAAATGTAATAACCAACAGAGCTACTTGGAATTTTTTGCAGGAAACTTTGATTCTTATAGGTGCATGATCCTTATGCTATTGGCAAATTTATTATGAGAAGTCTACACATGCAACTACTTTTTGGAATTCTCTTAAAGAAGAAGGGCATTTCTTTTTTTTTTTTTTAAAGATTTTGTTTATTTATTTGACAGAGAGAGACACAGCGAGAGAGGGAACACAAGCAGGGGGAGTGGGAGAGGGAGAAGCAGGCTTCCCGCCGAGCAGGGAGCCCGATGCGGGGCTCGATCCCAGGACCCTGGGATCATGACCTGAGCTGAAGGCAGACGCTTAACGACTGAGCCACCCAGGCGCCCCAAGAAGGGCATTTCTTATCCCTTTAGATAAGCATCCTCCCGAAACTGCAGGCTCTATACTGTTACAGAGAGTAGACACACACACACACAGACACACACACACAGACACACACACACACACAAAAGTAGTTACAGGGCGTATTGTTGATGGTCTTAAGGGCTATAGTCAGGAATTTGTATTTTATTTGTTTGCCTAAGGAAGCCTTACAGGTTTTGAATAGAGAAGAAAATTGTCTAACCCTACAAGGTATGAGATAGCCCAATAGGTTCCTTAGGATGGCCAAGAAAATAGAATTTTTTAACTAATCTCTATGCCAGTGTGGTGTTCCAACTCATGATCCCGAGAGACCAAGAGTCACATGCTCTACCAACTGAGCCAGGCAGGTGCCCCAAGAAAGTGGAATTTTTTTAACCTGGTGGGTAAAAAGGAGTCTATATAATATTCTTTCTTTTAACAAATGTTATTTACAAACCTACTATGCATCAGGCACTCTTGTAGGGACTGTTCAAAGGGATGTGAGTATACCCCTGGCAGTAGGGATCTTTCAAAGAATACATGGATCCCTAGCCACATTCCCCCTTCTCACTTGCAGGACTGAAGAATTGTCTGGGACCAGATTGGCATCTCATCCTAGCACACTCACCTCCAAAGCTAGGCTGATGAAAGTGGTATCTGGTAGCCATGTGTGCCCATGAATACTTGAAATATGCTTATTGCAGGTAAGGAAAGGAATTTTACCTTGTATTTAATTTTAACTAACAAACGTAAACACTGATATTTGATTTAAAACTTGAAAACTTGCAAAAATGTTTGGATCAGTTTAAGTATGTGAATCTACCTTCTTGACGATGTTATAAAATCAAGTATTTCCAGTAATAATGTAATGTCTAAATTGAGACCTGCTATAAAGAATTGAAGAGATTTAGTAAAAAAAATGTAAAATTTCTTATTATAATTTTTATGTTGATTACATATTGAAATAATATTTAGGCATGTTGCTTTAAATCAAATAAAATATTAAGGTTAACATAACTTTTTAACTTTTTAAAATGTGGCTAGTAGAATATTTAAGACTATATATGTGGCTTGCATTTTACTTCTTTTGGACAGAGGTGCTTCAGACCATTACATGAGAAAATAAATCCAACGAAGCCATTGGATTTTTCTTTCTTTATTTTGTAGCTAACCCTATACCCAAACAAATGCAGCTGGTTTTATAATTTTGTGTGTGTGTGTGTGTGTTTGATGTTCTATAGCTTCACTATAATATGGCTAGGTGTAGACTTATTTTTATTTATTCTGCAGAGGATTTGGTGTGCTTCTCTTAATGTGTCTTTCTTAAATTCCGAAAATTCTTTTTCATTAGCTCTTTGCATAACAATTCTTTTTCTCTATTTCTTTTCCCCCATCAGGAATGCTTCTTTGATGTGTGTTATACCTGTTTTTTCTCTAGCCTATACATCTCTTAATTATCTTTTCCATGTACCGAATTATGGATGATTCTCTCAGATTTTTCTTCCAATTCATTAATTTTATTTTTGTCTGTACTGATAAAGACTTCTATTATGTTTTAATTTCATGGACTGTATTGTTCATTTATGGAATTACTTTTGCTTCTTAAAATTCTGCCAACTTTTTAATACTGTCCTGATTTGCCTTAGGTTTCTCTTTGTTTTCTTTTTAAACATTTTAAACATAACACTTTCAAAGCTTCTTTCATATTGATTCACCATTTTTAAATTTTTTGGCTACACATTCTTCCATCTACTTATGTGTCCTGTTTCTAATTACATTTTATTTCCTCACACTATTTGTAATACTTGGTTATGAAACCAGATTCAGTGATGGCCATTTTCCATGAAAGTAGTAGCTATAATCTTGTCTATAGAAGCATCCTTACAATGCAGTTTTATACTGGTTTCTGATAAAATCTGGACCAGTTTTTTTTAAAAGATTTTATTTATTTATTTGACAAAGAGAGACACAGCGAGAGAGGGAACACAAGCAGGGGGAGAGGGAGAGGGAGAAGCAGGTTTCCCGCTGAGCAGGGAGCCCAATGTGGGGCTCGATCCCAGGACCCTGGGACCGTGACCTGAGCCGAAGGCAGACGCTCAACGACTGAGCCACCCAGGCGCCCCTGGATCAGTGTTTAATGCAGATTCCTTGGTTTGGAATTCATGTATCCTTTGAGTGTATGAATTCAGACACCACTCCTGCAAATGGCATTGGCTTCGATTCAGACACTTTTTTAAAAGATGGGCTTAAATGGCTGGAAGTCTTCCTTGTTGCAGCCCTCAGTGTCAAGTGGGATTTTTTAAAATCCCTGTTTTACAGATAGGGTAAGTCTTTGTGACTCTTAGCTTCATGCAAGTAGCATAGCTCTGGGTCTCTATGCTCTTAAAGGTAATGGCCTAGACTTTCTTCTCTGCAGGACTCAAACAGTCTCCTGTTCTCTAATTTTTTGCTTTGTTTTTAAGATTTATTTATTTATTTGAGAGAGAGAGAGAGCATGAATGGGAGGGGCAGAGGGAGAGGAAGAGGAAGAGAGAATCTCAAGCAGACTCCACACTGAGCGTGGAGCCTGACAAGAAGCTCGATTTCATGACCCTGAGATCATGACCTGGGCCAAAACCAAGAGGCAGACACTCAACCGACTGTGCCACCCAGGTACACCTCCCTAGCTTTTAAGGCCTATTTTGATTTCTAGAAAACTGTGAAGTGTTTTGATTTTAGTTCTTATTGTTGTGACTTCCAGGTCCTTTTGTTTCTAGCACTTGGGGATTCTCCTTTCTTGGTGTTAAGTGTAGTTATGTTTCCAAAAACTTGAATTGTTGTATTTTATTCAGTTTTCTCAATGTGTTTGAAGTGATAGTGCATGTATATCTCAAAGTCAGCTTAATATTACCATTCCAGAAGTCCCTTGGTCAATGATATTTGCTGTTTTTCCAGTAATCAAAAGTCTTCCATGATTTTGCTGTGGGTTAATCAGAAGAGTTGAAAACAAATAAACAGAATTTGCATTATTATAGCTCTGCAAATATTATTTACTTTCAGAACCATCTAGTGAGCTAAGATAGTATTTATTTCTTTTTGGATGTAGTATCATTGCCCATATGTCATCAAAGTTTAATTACTCTGTCACTAGGTTTAAAGGCAGATAGGCATAACCATAGGTCCTAGTCTTGGCTCATGAGACTTTGTTGAAAGACTATTCTTCATGGGTTTCTCATGCTTCTGAATGTTTTAGGAAGAGAGGTATTGATTGTCTTTTGTTTTGGAATATTTTTTCAAGGCTGTATAGAGATCAGCCTTGGAAGATGGAGATAGTGTCTACTTCTGAAGCAAATGGCAAGCATACCTATTGCCCATTATAAAAGACTGGGGTTCCCTCAGCTCTGGGTTTTTTTCTTGTAATGCAATCCATTCCCTGTGCAGACATCTCTGGTCCATTGATATCACCCTGTGGGACCTGGGAGCAAGAGGATCTCTTGCTTCCACACAACTATACTGATACTTACGATACGTGCTTTGCCATGGGTAATAAAGGACTTTATGAGCCAGGAATTTTGTGTTTTCTGCCAACATCCATGTGTCTGTGACAGGTTAATGTGTAGGCTTGCAAGTAGGGTAAATTCTTAGACCCTTCCCAGTTCTTGACAGAGATTTACACAAAGTTATGCTACGAGGCTTCTGGGACAAAATTTTTTTTTTTTTTTTTTGGTTTTGGTACAAATTCTCGCTTTTCTACCTGCCTACTGCCCATTATAAACCTGAATATGAATTCTGGGCCAGTAAGTAGCCAACTTGAGATGATTAGATAAAGGTGAATTCTGCCATCATTGACTCACTGAACTCAGCAGATTTATAGCTTATCATTATCAATACTTCATGATAATGTAAAGCAAATGTAAAGAAAGAAAAAAGAAAAAAAACCCCAAATGAACAAAACCAAACTCCCAAGTCAACAAAACCCCAAAACAAAACTTTTTAAACTGTTAGCTAGATGTTACATTTTTTTGACCAGCACCTTCAATATTGTTGTTACTGATCATTTCCCTAAGGAATTGATGTTTATTCTGTATAAAATATTGGGTGAGGCACTAAAAAGGATGAGATCTTTGTTATCCTTGAGGAAGATACAACTTTTTGGAGAAATCAGCAAAATGAGGCAGTGCTGTAACCTTCCACAAAGTAATAAAAGCTGTTGGAATTGAGGGGAGGGGGCGTGGCCCAGCTTTATGGGCTTGGGGGGCTGCCAAAGCTGGGGAGTATGGGCAAGCCATTTCCTCATCCATACGGTGAGGGAGCTGACTAGAACCAGATGTTTTTAAACAAAACTAGTTTTCTTAACGAAAATTTACAAAGACCTTTAGTCTGTAACACAGGTAAAGGCATAGATTCATTGCAGCTTAAACCCAGAGTCTGACCACCAGACCCTCCTCCCCGGAACTGCCTCCATACCCCCTCAAAGTCCACAGTCCGCCTCTCTGAAACCCTAAAAGTCACAGAATCCAGTTTGAAAATCATCAGGCATGATGACTGCAGAGAATTACAGGAGTGAAAGAAATGCATTCTATAAAGATCAAGCATAACTGTTTGAGTTTCAGTCTGGTAGCTGTGCGGGCCTCATTATCTCGGGGCCAGAGCCCAGCCAGGTTTCCATTGCTGGTGAACATGGCTGACTGCTTAGTCAGACAGCAGCCTGAGCAGAACTAGCCACCCTGTCGACACACATTATTTGCTCATAGGGTGGGAAGAGTGGGGAAAGTCAGAAGATGTGAATGAAAGGGTTCAAAATTCCTCATCACTAACTAGAAAAATAGCTCGCAGCTCATTCCTTACTGAATGTGGGTCCTTGAGGTATCTCTACCTACTAAGGGAGTTCAGCTCTTGCTTGAAAGTCAGCATTTCGCAGAACATCATGAAAGGAAAAATGCTTTTTAGATTAGCTTCCCCCCCAACGGTACCCAGAGGGGGAGGCTATTGTGATCATTAGCTTTTCCTGCATTAAATCTGCTTGGTGTGACTAGACCATTTGATTTCAGGTTTATCCTAAAGCCACAGAAATCGAGTTGCTGGGTATTTACTTGGGATTAATGACCAGTTAGGAGAAGCTGTGCTTTATACCATTAACCCAAGCCAGGTGCTAATTCCTGGAACATGCCCTGCAAACAGAGGTTATTATTGCTATTTGGAACTGTGAATGCTGCCTTAGAGACTACAGGCTTTATTTAAAGAGGAAGCCATTTTGATTGGTCAACATGGCATATTTCTGGAGAATTAATGCCCTGTGTATAAGCCAATCTGATTGCCTGGAAATACCTCCCAGTGCTCGCGCTGTTCTGCTGATAATCCACTTCGAGACATGGGGCAGCCGCCTGGAAACCGTAGCAGGTTCTATTTTTGGCACCTAAAATCAATGCCCCACTCTGGCAGCCTGGTCTGCGCCTTATTATCCCCCCACCCCCTTCGTTGAGCACAGATTCTCTTTGTGGCAGATTAAAGCAAGTCAGGGAATGTGATAAATGGTTTCGGTCATATCTGCTGTCATTTGAATTATACTGGGTGTCAGGAAGAAATACATCCCTGGCCTGTTTTAGCCAACCAAACTCTTTTGATTCTCTCCTTCCCCTTAGTGCAGCAAAAAGCAGCTCCTGAGAACAGTACAACCCTCTCCTTCCTCTGGTCTGGTTCATATCTTCAAGCTGGGTTGGATGGTCTCTCTGGGAAGATTCTTTTCATTTTATCCAGCAAAATCCAGGATGTCCCTACTTGGTTGGGGAGGGGCATTTCCTCTATTTACCAGAAGAGAAAGCAGTTCCATTTTGCCAGAACCTCCTCATTTTTTGGAACACAATATCCCATTTTCTAACTAAATCTTGATGTGTATTTGTTTAAATTGGCCTCAGTGAAATATGCTTTTTCATGCTATGGTTTTTCTATTGATAAAATAGGGGAAAAATGAAGGTATGGCTAAAAGGCATGATTGGATGAAGAAGTAGTCTATGAGGCATATGTCCTGGCCCTCCCTCTCAAGTCATGCAGCTGGAGCCGGCCACGGGCAGCCCTGAGGCAGGCAAAGTGGGTCTGTGGTGGCCCCAGGCTCCCTCTGTTGAGGCTGTTTGTCACACAGGTGAGTCTTTCTTCTTTCCTTCTTTCTGGAAACCAGGGTCCTCAGTTCTCTCTCCCCTTTCTCCACTGAGACAGGGTCTCCAGAAGGGATCTGATGGATTTGTTCTTGATGTGATGTTGATGGCAGGTATCATCGCTGGGTGGTGGGAGCCTGGCACTCCTTGCATGCTGATGGGATGGAGCTGTCTGGTAACTTAAGACCTGTGAATGGCTCTCAGACACTGGTGTCAGGCATTCTTGGATTCCAAGCATGAATGCCTAAAGGCTCTACTTGTGCTTGCTGGTCAAGTTGGCTCTCAGAAAAGAAAGCCCTGATTTGTAGATTTTGCTGAGTTCAGTGGCGTAACTGTTGCCTTGATGGCTGATTTCAAGCTACCAGCATAAAGCCACTAAATGTGAGATTGGAAGACAAGAGCAAAATCAGCTCCTGTGAGCTACTGTGTTTCCTTTCCTGGCCCTTTTGGGGGGAATTGTTCAGTGTGGGTTTGCATTTCCTTCTCTATAGCTTTATGATTTTACTGGAAATGAGATAGAGTGGTGTTAAGGTTTAGACTGACAACCTTAGCTTTGAATGCTGGATCTCTCCATTACTTACCAACTTTATGATTTTGGACAATTTAATATCACTGAGCCTTTATTTCCTTGACTATAAAATAAGTGTAATACACAACACTCAGAGGTGTTCTGAGAATGAAATTTTATAAAGTATGTGAAAGAAGCCAGCACATTAGTGGCTCAAAAACTGTTTTTAGAATCTACCTTTTAACATTATTTCTTTACTCTGGTTTGATCTTAATAAAAAAACAAAAACAAAAACAAGTAGGAAACAGCCATCATTGAGAACATCCACGAAAGTCATCGTTGCTTCTACATAAGGAGGCTGGGTCGTTTTTTTCTCTGGTTTTCCTTTTCTTACATCTGTTCTGGTCCTTGGTAAATCCTTGATCTGGAACTCAGTCATGTACAAACAACCTTCCTTTTCTGGGTGGTGATGTATATGACAAATATGATTATTTCTCCCTCCTTTTGCTTGAAAGAGAACTCTGTATCATAGTCTTGGCAATTGCTCTATTTGATTTTCAAAACTATCTAGTACTTCTATGAAAAGATTTTGCTTTTTACTAAAGATAAGAATGTTTAGTCAAGAGAATGGATATAACAACTGACATCCTTTCATTCTACTCCATGTTAGAGACTCTACTAAACCTTTTTACCAGGATTCACTCATTTGGTCCTCACAACAACTCAGTGAAATGGACACTATTATCTCATTTTACAAATAAAAAATGGGAGAATTAGAAAATGTTAAGTAATTTGCTCGAGGTCACAAAGCTGCAGAGTGATTAATTATGGAATTTCAAGCATCAGTGAATTTGTACATGAGGCAAACTGGAGAAAAAGAAACCTCGTTACAGTCCCAACAATCATGACTCATCGGTAGTTTTTGCAGGGCCAACTGTATTAATACTTGACTGTAATAAGCCCTTTGAAGGCAGGAATTGTGTTCTATTCATCGCCATATCTTCTCATCAGTGCCTGGCACATACTTTGGATAAAGTAAGTGTTCAGTAAAGGATTGTTGAGCTGAACCTTCATTTTACTCCATAAGTTTTCATAAAACACTATTCTAGGCATTGGAGGTAGCATTGTAGAAAAACAAAAGTCAGGAAAAAAATTCCTTGTTCTTATAGAATTTAGATTCTATTAGAAAGTGGTAATGAATATAATTAATAAGTCAATTATTTCATATGTTAGAAGCTGATAATTGCACTAAGAGAGTGAGGTAGGATAAAGGGGAAGGGAAATCAGAAAAGGGGAGTTCAATGAAACGATGGTATTTGAGTAAAGACTTGAAAAAACAAGGGAGTTAGCCATGTGGACTCGTAGTCAAGAGTGCTCCAGGCAATGGGATGGCCCTGAAGTGGAAGCCTATCTAACCTGTTTGGGAATTGCAAGGAGGCCTCTGTGGCTGGAGCAGAATGAGCATGGAGGAGATGAGTCAGAGTTGGGAGATGATCATTTTGCAGGGCCTGTAGGGACTTGGGCTTTTACTGTGATAAAATGGAAAGTCATGCAGGATTTTGAGCCAAGCACCAGTGATTTTACATCTTTTGTTCATTGATTGATTGAAATTTTTTCCAGATTATTTTCTCTGCTCTAAAAATCCTTTCGACTCTGCCTATCATCTTCTTCCCCCAACCTCTGGTAACCACTGATCTTTTCTCTGTCTTCTGTCTCCATACTTTTGCCTTTTCCAGAATGTCATATAATTGGAATCATACAATACATAGCCTTTTCAGATTTGCTTTTTTCACTTGGTGGTATGTATTTCCTCCATATCTTTCTAGTATCAATCAATCCGAAAAGTCCTATCAAAATGGCCTTAGAGAATAATTGCCAGTCTTGACATCAGAAATGTTGCAACACTGTTAGTTAGATATCCATGTGACCTGACATTGATTGTCATGTTGAGTGCAGACTACAGAGAGGAAAATGTTGGAGGCAGGAAGACAAATTTGGAGACCATCATAATAATCTAGGCAAGTAATGATGGTGGCTAGGACCAGGGAGGCAGAAGTAGAGTTAGTAGAATTTGAAAGACAGGAGTCAAAAATGATTCTGAACAGCTGGAAGGTTGGGGTTACCATCATCTGAGCTGGGGAAGACTGCCAATGGAGCAGGTTTTCGGGAAAGATCAGGATTTCAATTCTAGACAACTAAAGTTTGAAATATCTATTGGGCATTTGTCTAGTGGGCAGCTGGGTAGAGGAATATGGAGTTCAGAGGAGATGATTGGGCTGGGGATTTTTAAGATAATTGAGAGGGATCAGCATCTGGGGAGAACTTAAAGCCAAGAGATTGGAGGGGAACCCCAACAAGAGAAGGTGTTCAAGGACCAAACCCTTTGGGTCTGAAGTCAGGGAAAAGAACAGGAATTTACAAAGGACAATAAGAAAGTGTGGTCAGAGTTTGAAGAAAAATCAGAACTATGTGGCGTCCTGGAGGAAAAGTGAGAAAAAAAGTGTATCTAAGAGAAGGTAGTGAACAACTGTGTTAAATGCTGCTGGGTATGTCAATTAAGCTGAGAACTAATACTTAACCCAGGATTTAGCAGCATGGAGGGGACTGGCGACCTTGACAAGAGCAGCTTCAGTGGAGTTTTAGTGGCAAAAGCCTAAGTGGAATGAGTTTAGGAAGGAATGGGGTGAGAAAATTGAATAGAGAGATGACTCTTGCAAAGAGTTTTATTATAAAGGGGAGCAGAGAAATGGGACTGCAGCTGGAGGAGGAAGAGGGAATGAAAAAATGTTTATTATCATTATCCCTTCAGTTGGAGGAATAACAAGGTGCTTTATGCTGATAAGAAAAATCCAGTGGAGATGCAACATGGATGATGTAAGTGAGAGACAGGTTATGTGTCCTCGCAGGAGAGGAGAGATGGGATGTTTGCTAATGTTGGGGGGCTGGCTGTAGATAGAAGCATGAGCGCTTCATTCAGAGTGACAGAAGGGAAGTCATGGTGTATGTGTCCTGATTCTTCTAGGCTTCTTTGGTCAAAGATTGCTCAAAGATTATTTATGTATTTTCCTGTGAGGGGTGTGTGTGTATAATGCATATATATATAATATATATATATAATGTAAAAATTCTTCATTTGGGATATATATTTGTGTGTATATATATACATATATATATACACATATATGTGTGTGTGTGTATATATATATATATACACACACATACATACATGCCTACATATATATACCTATATAGTGATATTCTCTGTAAGGTGGAAAATAATAACAAACAAACTAATTTGCATTCCAGGAGATTTCCAAAC
Organism: Leptonychotes weddellii; assembly: GCF_054177405.1. Classification (NCBI taxonomy): domain Eukaryota; kingdom Metazoa; phylum Chordata; class Mammalia; order Carnivora; family Phocidae; genus Leptonychotes; species Leptonychotes weddellii. Next base: position 25,816,279 of record NC_138370.1, read on the forward strand.
TCTAGCAATATAAAGCCACTTAAAAATTTCCAACCTTTCAAAGGCATGTTATTAAAGCTCAGTTAGTCCCCCTACCCAACTCTGTACCTCTTGTCTTAACTTAAAATGAAAGAGCAGTTAAGTATATTTAGGACATTTTGTTTAAAGTGTTTTCCAATCAATGATTTTTTTTTTTAATAGAGTGAATCTTTGAAGTGAGTCAGCTGTGGCTTCCTTCTCCCATAATTGAAGTGAGAGAGAATTTTATAGAAAGAGGCCAGGGCGCTCTTTAGTCCAGACAAAGCTGTGATGATTAAAAGAATGAATTGCAAATGAGGAAGACAATATGGAAGAAGGTCCTTTTATGGAGGCAGAGAGGGTGGGTATGGCAGAAGGGACTCTTAATAATTACAATCCGGGCTCAGAAAGCACTTGGGGATGGGAGCAATTCTGCAGCCAGTCGAGAAAAGGAAACCTTTGGAAAATGTCAACGTGCAGACACCACATTGTACAGTGAGCGTGCAACATCTGTGTCCTCCCAGAACGGGCCTTGATGATTGTGAACAGACAACACATGCAGCCGGTTTATTAAGCATTCCTGATTAAGGAAGGCACAAACGTGAAACGATTTGATTTTTCTACAATTACTCTCCCAATCACTCTACGCCAAATCTCCCTTCTCTCTCAAAAGATCCCTTCATTCATCTGGGTCAGATTCCATAATTTCCCAGATACTTTCAGTTATTGAAAGGTGATCCATTTTAAAACTCTGATATCTCATTCAAAGTTTCCCTTGCTCTTATTATATGTCAGGCTTAGGACTGTGAGGAAAGGAAGTAGGGAGGCAGGCCATTCCAATACAATATCAAGCTGGCTGCTTCTGAATGGTTCAGGATGTGATACAACCAGTGAATCCCATGGTTCCAGATACACCCTAGAATCCCCTTCCGAGTGAATTGGGTCCCTTGGTTACATGCCACTTTGTGTGGGATTTCTCCATTTATACTGGATGAACAAATGGCTACTGAAGGCCATTGTCTTCTACTTGCAGTCACTTCCAAATCTTTGCTAAGGCACTCGGCTCTGGAGAGTAGAGAACACCTATTTCCCTTCCCCTACAGGCCCCTACCACTGGAGAATCTCAGGAAAATGTGCCTCTCGGTCCTCAGTGCTGCTCTCTAGTCACCAATTCTAGGGGAGTAGAAATGCCAGTTTCCTCTCATAGTCCATAGAGAACAAGTGGGCAAGAGAGCTTAAGGAGTCTGCGTTTTGTGCTGTAAGTACACGGAAGGCTGCTCTGCTTGACTTCTTGGTTGGTGGTCAGAGAGTAGAGAGCCGCTTCTCTAGTAGCAGGGAAATAATACCTGGAGCGGGGTGGGGGGATGTGTTGGTGAGAAGAGCCCACGTGGCAGTCCTCAGGAAACCTGCATTAAAATCCAAGGCTGCCACATACTTACTGCTTGACATTGGGAAAGTCACTTATCCTTGGTGAATTGTTTCCCTCATTTTTGAAATGGGTGGATCCCATTTTCCCTATATGTCATAAAGGACTGTTTTGGGAAGTAAGTTAGGCTACGGGTGTGCAAACACATGGTAAAATTTAAAAAAATTGTTTTCCAAAGGCAAAGGTGATATTCTCATGAAAGTAAATGGCTGTCAAGGTTATTTTTAAGGGTCAAAGTTGATTGAAATATTATACTTGTTAGGCTACCTTTTCCATCCATCCATTCATCCATCCATCCATCCATCCATCCATCCATTCATCCATCCATCCATCCATCCACCCATCCATCCATCCACCCATCCATCCATGTGTTGGTTCATTTATTTATTCATTCATTCAGCAATAACTGAGCAACTATCATGTGTTGCATGCTAGAGATACAAAGATGAATGAAACGTGCCTCCTGTCTTCAAATAACTGATAATCTAGTGCATGAAGAATACATGTAAACAACTAGAATGCAGTGGGATAGAGGTTTTGATGGGGGAAGGGTGTGGGGTATTGGGAGCACATGGGGGTTCCCTAACTTCTGGGAGAGTCTGATGCAGTGGAGGTCCCCTGACATGGGAAGGCTGGGAGAGTGGACGCGTTTTGAATTATGCTGGACATCTTCTGAGAATTGTCCCATGATGAAAATTACCTCCTGGTTTGTGTGCGATGCTGCCAATTTCCCTGCCAGGCAACATCTGCTGTAGCACCTGTAAGCCTTATGCTAATGATTATTAATGACACTCTCTCCCTGCATTGTGCTCAATTGCAGGGGAAGGCAACATCAACAGCCCCTCCACACAGCTTGTGTCTTGGCCACTACGAAAAAGACCTGGTCTTACCCTGATGCTGCTGGGGAGCAGCCCACCCATTTCAGATCATTCCTGTCCGCAGCAAGCAGGGCCTTCGCTTTCCATGTGACTTCTCTTCCTTGACTGTTTGTTTTGTGTATTTGGATTTTAAGCTCTCTCAGAAGAGGGACTTATTTTCCCTATGTATGATTTTTTTCCACATCATCCATAAAAATACCACCACAACCAACGAAAGCAGATTCCCGTATATACTCACTCATTCAGCAAATTTGTGCAACAGTGTCACTGATACACTAACCAGCGCAGCCCCTGTGTGAGCCTCTTATGTGTGAGAAATAAGGACTTTCCTAACTTCAGTATAATATGTGGGTGTAAGGGATTTTTCTGGGGTCAGGTGGAACTGGGCTTGGATCCCGGAATCAATATTTTCTAGCTGTAACACTGTGGACAAGTCGCTTATGTCTGCAAACCTTAGTTGCCTCCCATAGTCCTATTTCCACAAGATATTAAGGAGGATTAAATGAGATGATGTGCGTAAAATACTTACCTCTGGGAGGGCACATCCCAGGAGCATGATAAATGAAAATGTCACAGTTATTGTAGTTATTGCTTTTGTCCTGATCTCTCACTGCCTGTTCTTTTCCTGTGGGGTTAAGATTGATATTAAATGGAAGATCCTGAAAGACAGAAGAGGACTTGCCAGGGCTATCATGCTCTTGGCACTATCCTCCGTAGTGGAAAAAGGTTGGATTCTTCATTGTCTGAGACAAATGCTGTGACCCTTTATAGGTTTGAAGTGTTAACAAAACTAATGGGATAGGGCCATCATTTTCTTTCTATTGTTGATCTCTTCTCCCTTCATTCACATTGCTGTCATTTATTATAACAAAAGCATCAATAACAATTATATAAGAATAGTAGCAGACAGTTAAATCATGCTTGCAGGCACTAGGCTAAATACTTAATGAATCAGCATCATGACATCTGCATGTTACAGAAGCAAAATTGGGGCACCCAGTGGTCAAGTATTGCTAGATCACAGGAAGGAGTGGAGCCACATTTCTAACTCAGGCAACCCATCTTGGGAGTCTCTAGCCTCTACCACTATGCAGATTTGTCTTTCATACTTGATGTTTTATAGTTTATAAAGCAGTTTTGCATATTTATTTAATCCTCATAGCCAGCTTGCAATGCAGATACTAATATTTTTCTACTTTATATATGAAGAAACAGGGTTTCAGGAAGTTTTTGCAATTTACCCAAAGTTTCACAGCTACTAGCCCTCCAACTGGAACTTGGACCTAAGGTTTCTAACTAAAAATAATATTTCCATAGAGCACATTTATCCAGTTTGACAGAAGATGTCAAATAGGGAATGAGCATAACAACTGCTCATTTGAGGAGCATTTGAATCTCAAGCCCGTTTGCCCTCTTACCATAATTTTGCACGACGTAAAAATTGCATGTGGGTATTGAAAATGCTTCCCAATAACCCTATTCTCCAAGGTCTGGTTTTGCTTTTTTCTTTCCTTTTTCCCTTCATGCAGGAAAAAAAAAAAAAAACTAATTGAAATGCATGCTGTGATCTTATGAACTATGAGTCAGAAGAAAAGAAGCATTTAATCACTTAATGCAATGATTGTCTTTTCAAGTGAGCAAAGGGGAATAGGACGGAGGTGGGGGTATGGAGAAGAGAAAAGTGTGCAAGAGATCTTATGGGAAAGCTTTTGAATACATGATTCCTTCATCTTTGCAGTCTTTTTGGAGCCCTCCAGTGTAACTCATTATGTTCCTTTCTTACACTCTGTCTGGTAAAGAGGAAGTTAGCTGACTGTCATTGTGCATCTGCTTTGGTGCTGGAAGACACAGCCACATGTGTCTGTGTTCATTATCTGGGTCAGGTCTTCTTTATGAGAGTCCATCCATTCTCCATCTGGGATACCTGGGTTCCCTCTATGTTGTTGATGAGGCCAGGTTAGATTTGTTTCTTAGGATCATGCTTAGGTGTTTGGGAGGGCAGTCTCTGTCCTTGACAACCTGTGCCTATCCCCTTTTCCTACCACTTGTTCTTATCCTTTGTATTTAGGCTCCAAAGTCATGGTTTATGACAAAACTTGCATGTAGTTACAATTATTCTAGAAGAATTCCTCACATTCCCTATGAGGAATACACTCTTTGAGTTCATGCACAGTGCATTGTCTTAATAAGTCCAATGCACAGCTAGGGTTTCCCTCCAGCCTTGAAAGAAGTTTCTGTTTCCTTGGCTTTTGTATTAAATGAAGTGGTTAGAACCATGGGTTCTAAACATGTTTATTTTGGGGACAAGTCCTAAGATGGTGGTAGAGTAGGAGGAACCTAGGCTTATCTCTCCCACGAACACAACTAGATAACCCTCAAATCATCCTCAATATCCCAGAAATTGACCTGAAGACTGACAGGACAAACTCCACAACTAGAAGGAGAGAAGCCGCCACATCAAAGAAGGTAGGAAATGCAGAGACATGGTATAGAGAAGAAATGGATCATGGGTACTGTGGAGGGAAGGGGGCCATAGTCATGGAGAAGGACAAGAGAGAGAGGAGCACATAAGGGAATGCATAAGGAGAAGGTTTCCCCAATTCCACTGGCTGGGAAAACAAGAGGGGCTGAATTTTGTGAGTTCTTGCAACAAGCAGGGCATAAAGCCTAGAGTTTTAAAGGTCAGCGGGTTTGGCTGGGATAGAGTCTGGAAGGCCCTGCACTGCTCCTGGAGAGAAAACAGGTAAACAACCCAAGGGCAGACAACACGGAAACAGCAATCTGAAAAAGTGCTTAGGGCACACTGCAGGAAGATTATTTGCTCTTCTCAGAGGCATCCTCAAGAGGCAGCCTTCCTGGAGATGCTTCTCTGGGCACAAAGGAGCCAGCTGGTACCATTTTCCTCCCCTGCCCCTCAGCATAAACACAGAGCTACCTGCGGGAAACAGTGCGGCACCTACACTGGCTGCCTAACTTGCTTACACCAAGCCCAACCTGCTGCATTCTGGCAGGACTGCCCTTCTAAGTCAAGCTTGCCTCTGTCCCAGTGTAGCAGGCCCCTCCCCCAGAAGATCAGCATAAACCCCTGCCCACATCATATCTTCCAACCAGAGAGTTCTGCAGGGCCTCAGTTCTCATGGAGTTGGTATCAGGTCTCATTTCACAAGCAGATCAGAGCACACTTAGTTAAAACTCATCATATTCAGGCCAGGGACCAAACATTGCCTGGAACAGGCAAGAAGAGCCGCTGCAGATGACTGGCCTGAAGGATAAAGCAGCCACAGCACAACAGCAGAACACATGCAGCACACACCAGAGGCACTCTCGGAAGCTCCAGGCCCCGGGCACTACATGACCTCTTCATAAGGCCATTATTTCAGGAGCAGGAGAGATAACAGGATTTTCTAACAAACAGAAGAAAACAGAGACTTAGAAAAATGCCAAGACAAAGGAATTTATCCCAAATGAAAAAAAAAGATAAGGCCACAGCCAGAGAACTAAGTGAAGCAGATATAAGTAACATGACTAGTGGAGAATTTAAAGCAGCAATCATAAGTATACTCATGGGGCTTGAGAAAAGAATAGAAGACATCAGGGAGACCCTTATCACAGAGATAAGAGTTAAAAAAGAATCAGAGATGTAGAATGCAATAAATAAGATTGGAAACAGGCTTGATGCAATGAACAGCAGTCTGGGAAAAGCAGAGGAATGAATGTGTAATATGGAGGAAAAAAATGGAAAATGAAACTGATCAAAAAGAGAAACAAGAATTATGTAACATAAGAACACACTTAGGGAACTCAGTGACTCCATCAAACATACTAATATTTGTATTGTAGGAGTCCCAGAAGAAGAAAGTGGGCAGAAAATTTATATCAAGAAATAATAGCAGAAAACATCCCTAATCTGGGGCAGGAAACAGATATGCAGATCTGGGAGGCACAGAGACCTTCCATCAAAATCAACAAAAGCAGGCCGACACCAAGATATACTGTAATTAAATTCACAAAATAGAGGGATAAAGAAAAAAATAATAAAAGCACAAAGACAAAATAAGTCCTTATCTTACCAGGGAAAACCCTATGGGCTAGCTGGAGATTTCTCAACAGAAACTTGGCAAGCCTGAAGAGAGTGGCATGATATATTCAAAGTACCGAATTAGAGAAATTTGCAGACAGGAGTACTCTATCCCGCAAGACTATCATTCAGAATAGAAAGAAAGACAAAGAGTTTCCCAAACAAAAACTAAAGGAGTTTGACCACAAACCAGCCCTGCAAGAAATATTACAGGGGACACTTAAAGTACAAAGGAGAGACCAAAACTAACAAAGACAAGAAAGGATCAAAAAAAATCCCCAGAAACAACATCAAAACAAGTAATAAAATGATAACAAATACATATCTATTGATAATTACTTTGAATATAAATGGACTAAATGCTCCAATCAAAAAATGTAGGGTGTCAGAATGGATTAAAAAAAAACAAAACAAAACCAAGACCCATCTATATACTGCCTACAAGAGACTCATTTTAGGCCTAAAGACACCTGCAGATTGAAAGGGAGGGTGTGGAGAATATTTATCATGCAAATGGATGTCAAAAGAAAGCCAGAGTAGCAATACTTATATCGGATAAATTAGACTTTAAAACAAACATTTTAGCAAGAGACAAAGAAGGTCACTATATAATCATAAAGGGGACAATCCAATAAGAAGACCTAACAATCGTAAATATTTACTCACCCAACACAGGGGCACACACATATATAAAACAATAACAAACATAAAGGAACCAATTGATAATAACACAATAATAGTAGGGGACTTTAACACCCCACTTATAGTAATGGACAGATCATCTAAGCAGAAAATAAACAAGGAAACAATGGCTTTATTTTTATTTTGTTTTTTAAAGAGAGCAAGATAGAGAGAGAGAGAGAGCACATGTGTGTGAATGTTGGGGAGGAAAGGCAGAGGGAGAGAGAGAATCTTCAGCAGGCTCCATGCTTGGGCTTGATCTCTTGACCCTGAGGTCGTGACCTGAGCTGAAATCAAGAGACAGACATTTAACCGACTGAGCCACTTGGGTGAGGAAACAATGGCTTTGAATGACACACTAAACCAGATGGACTTAACAGATATATTCAGAACATTCCATCCATACACATTATTTTCAAGTGCACACGGAACATTTTCCAGGATAGGTCATATATTAGGCCGCAGATCAGGCCTCAACAAATACAAAAAGATTGAAATCATACCTTGCACCTTTTCTTTCTTTCTTTCTTTCTTTTTTTTTTAAGATTTATTTATTTGAGAGAGAGAGAGTGTGTGTGGAAGGGAGGGGCAGAGGGAGAGGGAGAGAGTGTCCTAAGCAGACTCCACACTGAGTGTGGAGACTGACATGGGGCTCAATCTCACGACCCTGAGATCATGACCTGAGTTGAAACCAAGAGTCGGACACTTAACAACTGCACCACCCAGGTGCCCCACTACATACCTTTTGTGACCACAATGCTATGAAACTTGAAGTCAACCACAAAAAAAAAAAAAAAATTTGGAAAGACTACAAATACATGGAGGCTAAATAACATGATACTGAACAATGAATGGGCCAACTGGGAAATCAAGGAAGAAATAAAAAAGTACGTGGAAACAAGTGAAAATGAAAACATAACGGTCCAAAACCTTTGGAATGTAGCAAAAGTGGTCCTAAGAGGGAAGTATATAGCAATATGGGCCTACCTCAAGAAGCAAAAAAAAGCTCAAATAAACAACCTAACCTTATACCTAAAGGAGCTAAAAAAGAATAAATGAAGTCTAAAGCCAGCAGGAGGAGGGAAATAATAAATATCACAGTGGAAATCAGTGATATAGAAACTAAACAAATGAACCATAGAACAGATCAATGAAACCACAAGCTGTTTCTCTGAAAAAATTAATAAAACTGATAAGCCTCTAGCCAAGTTTTCAAAAACAAAAGAGAAAGGACCCAAATAAATAAAATCACAAATGAGAAGAAATAGCAACCAACACCACAGAAATAGAATTATAAGAGAATATTATGAAAAATTATATGACAACCTGGAAGAAATGGGTAAATTTCTACAAACATATAAACTACCAAAACTGAAACGGGAAGAGAAAGCTTGAACAGAGTGATAATCAGCAAAGAAATTGAATCAGTAATCAAAAAGCTCCTAACAAACAAAAGTCCAGGGCCAGATGGCTTCACATGTGAATTCCACCAAATATTTAAAGAAGAATTAATACCTATTCTTTCAAACTAATCCAAAAAATTGAAAAGGAAGGAAAACTTCCAAAGTCATTCTATTAGGCCAAAATTACCCAGACACCAAAACCAGATAAAGACTCCACTAAAAAAGAGAACTAGAGACCAATATCTCTGATGAACACAGATGCAAATTTTTTCAATAAAATACTAGCAAACAGAATCCAACAATACATTAAAACAAATCATTCACCACGATCCAGTGGAATTTATTCCTGGGTTGCAAATGTGGTTCAGTATTCACAAGTCAATCAACATGATACACCACATTAGTAAAAGAAAGGATAAAAACCATATGATCCTCTCAATAGATGCAGAAAAAGTATTTGACAAAGTATGACATCTATGTACTCTGAAAACCATAAAACACTGATGAAATAAATTGAAGATGACACAAAGAAATGGAAAATATTCCTGGATTGGAAGATAACAAATGTTGTTAAAATGTCTATACCACCCAAAGCAGTCTACACATTTAAAGCAATCCCTATCAAAATACCAACAGCATTTTTCACAGAGCTAGAACAAACAATCCTAAAATTTGTATGGAACCACAAAAGACCCCAAATAGCCAAAGCGACCTTGAAAAAGAAAAGCAAAGCTGCAGGCATCACAATTCCAGACTTCAAGTTATATTACAGAACTGTAATGATCAAAACAGTATGGTACTGGCACAAAAATAGACACATAGATCAATGGAACAGAATGGAAAGACCAGAAACCCAGAAATGAGTCCACGACTGTATGGTCAATTAATCTTTGATAAAACAGGAAAGAATATCTATCCAATGGGAAAAAGTCTCTTCAACAAATGGTGCTGGGAAAACTGGACAGCGACATGCAAAAGAATGAAACTGGACCACTTTCTTACGCCATATACAAAAATAAATAAAAAATGGATTAAAGACCTAAATATGAGACTCGAAGCCATAAAAGTCCTAGAGGACAACACAGGCAGTAACTTCTTTGACATTAGCCTTAGTAACTTTCTTCTAGATTAATGTCTTCTGAGGCAAGGGAAACAAAAGCAAAAATAAACTATTATGACTTCATCAAAATGAAATACTTCTGCATAGCAAAGGAAACAGTCAGTGAAACTAAAAGGCCATCTACGGAATGGGAGAAGATATTTGCAAATGATGTATCTGATAAAGGGTTAGTACCCAAAATATATTAAGAATTTATGAAACTCAATACTGAAAAACCAAGCCAATTAAAAAATGGGCGGAAGACATGAATAGACATTTTTCCCAAAGAAGACATACAGATGGCCAACAGACACATGAAAAGATGCTCAACATCTCTCATCATCAGGGAAATACAAATCAAAACTACCGTGAGATATCACCTTACACCAGTCAGAATGGTTAAAATTAACGACACAGGAAACAGCAGGTGTGGGTGAGGATGTGGAGAAAAAGGAATATTTATGCACTCTTGGCAGGAATGCAAACTGGTGCAGCCACTCTGGCGAACAGTGTGGAAGTTGCTCAAAAAGTTAAAAAAAATCCTATGATCCAGCACTTGCATACTAGGTACTACCCAAAGAATACAAAAATACTAATAACAGGGATACATGCACCCCAATGTTTACAGCAGCATTATCTACAATAACCAAATTATGGAAAAAGCCCAAATGTCCATCTACTGATGAATGATAAAGAAGAGGTGGTATATAAACACAATAGAATAGGACTCAGCCATAAAGAGAATGATATCTTGCCATTTTCAACAGTGTGGATGGAGCTAGAGTATTATGCTAAGGGAAATAAGTCAGTCAGAGAAAGACAAATACTATATGATTTCACTCATATGTGGAATTTAAGAAACAAAATAAATAAAAGGGAAAAAGAAAAAGTGAGAGAGAGGCAAACCAAGAAACAGACACTTAACTATATAGAGCAAACTGCTGGTTACCAGAGGGGAGCTGGATCGGGGATGGATATGTATGGAAGTGTTGAATCACTATATTGTACACCTGAAACTAGTCTTACACTATGTTAACTAACTGGAATTTAAAGAAAAACTTAAAAAAAAAAAAACCCTAAACATGTTTATTTTTTAAAATATTATTTTTATGGGGATGCCTGGGTGGCTCAGTCGGTTAAGCCTCTGCCTTCAGCTCAGTTCATGATCCCAGGGTCCTGGGATCGAGTCCCGCATCGGGCTTTCCTGCTCTGCAGGGAGCCTGCTTCTTCCTCTGCCTCTGCCTCTCTGTCTGTCTCTCATGAATAAATAAATAAAATCTTAAAAAAATAAAATAAAATAAATATTATTTTTATGTGACCTTGCATATTTGAATTTGCCTGTTAAATGTCATCATGTTGTACCGATGTCATGGAATCTGTATGTGTGCTGAATGTTGAAGGTAACTAATATTAGTGTTCTGAGTTATTCTGTGCTTAAGGCAGAGGAGGCAGGCCATTGTGTATTTCCAAGGATGTCACACGGTAGGAGGGATTACAGTCCAGGAACATTTCACAGCTTGGACAGCTCTTACACTAGACTTCTCTGAACTTCCTTTGTGTGTATTAGGTAAAAGAATGTGTCACGGTCTGTCAATAACTGTCGACTCATTTTACTCTGTCTGGCAATGGTTCAAAGTTGTTTGTTCTTTATCTGTGGTGAGAGAATTTATATTCCCCTGTTCTTATGAAGGATTGTGTTTATGTAGGAGATATAACTACTGTATACCTCGTATTTTGGAAAAAAAACCTCAGGTTACAGAAGAGTTGCATCTTTGAGTCTAGAATGCTTGTCCATATTTTCTTAATTCCAGACAGTGTGACCTGGGACACATCAGAAATTCTTTGAGTCTCAATTTCTTCATTTGTAAATGGGGATTAAAATACTTGCCTCATCAGTTTCAGATTTGTTGTAAAGATTTACATAAAGAGATAAGTGGGAAAGCATTTTGTGAAATAGGTGGCATTGTAAAATGCAATGACTTCCCATTACAAATTTTGGAATTTTTGTTTTATGATTTTAGGATACTATTTTGAACTATAGATATCTCTCTGTGTGAAAAGCTTTTTTTGTATTTCAGAAAACAAATCTTTGGATTTTTAGAGGAATAATTTCAAGGAAAAACACTCCAACCAACTGTATTAGACTGCACTCAATTAGTTAAATATTATAAATACAAAAGAGAAGGAAAATAAGGATGGAAGAAGAAATTTAAATAATACTTAAGGCTGTTAGTGCTTACTGTTCAGTGAAAATTATGACCCTCTTGGATGACATAGAGGGAATTTGATTAAAGAATTGAGTTGGTACATATGACATGTCAGTTACATGTGCCATACTAAATGGGTAAAGGATGAAGGGACTGCACATCGCACTATTGGGGTTTGGATAGTCTCTGGGATTTGGATAGCCAGGAAGATTTTAGCATATATAAGAATGTGTCACACTTCTCAGGACCTTTTATTTTCAAAGACGGTCTGCTTTTTGTGTGATATATCCCTAGAGCCACTTGTTTTGATGATCTATTGATCATCTAGGTCATCAGATATTGTATCATCTCTCAGATACTGTGTTACCCTTATGGAGCAACTGGAATATTATACTAAACTCATCAATGGAATGGACTGGTACACCAATATATGCTTCATCTTTCCAGATTCGGCAAGTGAAAAGGAAATAGGCTCAGTTTATTGTCTCTTAAGGTTTGGCGAATTTCCTACTGATTCAGATAATCTCCTGCTATTACAATTAGAAAGGACTTAAACCACTGTTAGACAAATTTCTTCATTTTATGTGTATGTAAGTAGTCAGGAAAAGTACTTGCCTAAAGTCACATAGCTAATTTATTAAAGTCCGGCTTCCAGTCTCTGCTTAGCTACTGATTTGACCGAAAAGTAAATAAAAATGAAACACAGTAAATTTGGGACACCAGTTTTCTGCTTTGAATGGATACACTGATCTGGTTAATTATGAACTTGCCAAGTTTCTATCTTACCTTCTGCTATGAAAGAAGCCTACTGGCATTTACTTAGAAATATGAATTTTCTTTGAGTAAAATAGCATTAAAGTTTATTTTTTATTATTAAAGTTTTATTAAAGCAACAAGAACATAATTCCTAAAAGTCAGAAAGGTCAGCTACAATGCAGCTACCAAAAGAAAATCCAGGAGATAATTTTATTCTAACTTAAACTTGTTTCGGTGTTATGGGGCAGGAATAGGCTACGAGATCATCTCCCAGAAAGGTTTAGAGTTAGAAGAAGACATTGGTTGCTGTGGTAGTTTAAAATATATCCACAGATTCATTGACACACTTCCCTGTAGGAGGTGGATACTAATTTTCTCCTGTTGTGGGCTGCATTTAGTGATTGTCTTCTAACAAATAGAGTAAAACAGAAATAATGATGTGCAACTTTGGAGACTATGTCATAAAAAGGCACTGCAACTTCCTCCCTGATCCGTCTCTTGTATTGCCCTGTCTGGGTAAAGTTCTCTCATGGAGAGAACAGCCTTAAGTATTATTTAAATTTCTTCCATATTGTACAGATACTCATGTATCTACTCATGGAGAGAACCATGTGGTAAGGAACTAAAGTCTCCTGCTCAATAACCAGCAAGGAATGGAAGCATCTGGCCAATAGTCATGTAAGTACACCATCTTGGAAGCAGATCCTTTAGTCTCAGTCAAGCCACAAGATGATAGTAGACCCTACTGACATCCTGACTCTGACAACCTGAGATACCCTATGCCAGAACCACCCAGGTAAGCCCAAGGCGATCAACTCATCCTGGTTTGCCTAGAACTTTCCTGGTTTTAGCACTGAAAATCCCATGTCCCAGGAATCCCCTGAGTCCCACGCAAACAAGAATGATTTGTCACCCTAATCTTTCCTGAATTCTCAACCCACAGAAACTGTGAAATAATAACTTTAGCCATTAAGTTTTGGATTAATTCATTAAATAGCAGTAGATAGATACTAATCCTGGAAACATTGTTTATTACTTGTTGTGGTTGAAGTATCAAAATACAGGAATAAAGGGGTGCCTGGGTAGTTCAGTCATTAAGCGTCTGCCTTCAGCTCAGGTCATGATCCCAGGGTCCTGGGATGGAGCCCCACAGGGCTCCTGCTCAGCGGGAAGCCTGCTTCTCCCTCTCCCACTCCCCCTGCTTGTGTTCCTTCTCTCACTGTGTGTCTCTCTCTGTTAAATAAATAAAATCTTTAAAAAAAAATACAGGAATAAAGATTTGTCTCAGACACTCCTTTTATTAATTTAAATTTTAGTTAGTTAACATACAGAGCAATATTGGTTTTAGGAGTAGAATTCAGTGATTCATTACTTACATACAACACTCAGTGCTCATCACAAGTGCCCTCTTTAATACCTATCACCCATCTAGACCATCCCCTACCCTCTTCCCTCCATCAACCCTCAGTTTGTTTTCTATCATTAAGAGTCTCTTAGGTTTGTTTGCCTCTCTCCTTTTTCCCCCTTCCCATATGTTCATCTGTTTTGTTTCTTAAATTCCACATAAGAGTGAGATCATATGGTATTTGTCTTTCTCTGACTGACTTATTTCCATTAGGGTAATATACTCAGGCTCCATCCACGTCTTTGCAAATGGCAAGATTTCATTATTTTGGATGAAGGAGTAATATTTCATTGTATGTATAGACCACATTTCTTTATCCATTCACCAGCCCCCAATGGACATTTGGGCTCTCTCCATAGTTTGGCTATTGTTGATAATGCCGCAATAAACATGGGAGTGCATGTATCCCTTTGAATCTGTATTTTTGTAACCTTTGGGTAAGTACCTAGTAGTGCAATTGCTGTATGATAGGGTAGTTCTATTTTTAACTTTTTGAGGAACCTCCATACCATTTTCCACAGTGGCTGCACCAGTTTGCATGCCCACCAACAGTGCAAGAGGGTTCCCCTTTCTCTGCATACTCGCCAACACCTGTGGTTTCTTGTGTTGTTAATTTTAGCCATTCTGACAGGTGTGAGGTGGTAATTGTCTCAAACAATCTTTTTTTTTTTTTTAAGATTTGATTTATTTATTTGACAGAGAGAGACACAGCGAGAGAGGGAACACAAGCAGGGGGAGTGGGAGAGGGAGAAGAAGGCTCCCTGCCAAGCAGGGAGCCCAAGGTGGGGCTCGATCCCAGGACTCCGGGATCATGACCTGAGCCGAAGGCAGATGCTTAATGACTGAGCCACCCAGGCGCCCCTGTCTCAAACACTCTTAAACACAATCTTGAACTTTAGGCTCTAAATTATATTCATTATGTTAACAGTTGGCTGAAAAACCCAGTCATTTTATCCACTATCTTATCCTCTAATGTCCATTTGTATGAATTTTTTTTCTAAATTTTATAGTTGTTTTGAAATCTGACAGATATTTTTCACACTTCAAAATGGCCTTCCTCAATGTATTGTTTGCAAGCTACCTGCCTTAGAATCATCTAAAGAATTAGAGTCATTTAAGACTTTTTTCAATGCAGATTCCTGGCTCCACTCCAGACTCACTGAGTCAGAATTTCTGGGTGTGGGGATCAGGATTTTGTGAGCTTATTAGACTGGGCAGGTGGTTCATAGATACCAATTTAAGAGAAATGATAGAAAGAATATCCTATTAACCACCGCCTTTTCAGCTGATAGAAATAATACTTTGACTGCAATATGTTATGAAAGAGCTGCTATTGATAATAAGATTACAATTACCCTTGGTTTCAATCTTCTTAATTTCACTGGGGGAAGGAGAGGAATGTGTACTGACAGAGCAGATGGATGAGTTCAATGACTGCTTTCAGGAGACGGTTTAATAGGTCAGCAAACATGCTGTAGATGCATTTTGGGAAGTGCCTGGTCTTATCTGGTGATGGGAGCAGAGGAAAACCATCAGAAATCCCCTGGCTGAGAAACCCCTGTGCATCTTTTCCCCTTATAAAGTTCCACAGACATCAGCAGGCCCAACTAATCTGTTACAAATCCAAACCGTGAGAGCTGGAGTCAGGCTGCTTTTGAGAAGGTGCAGAAGAGCCAAAATGAGGAAAGTGATTGTAGTTCCGGTATAATGACAAATATGAACAGTGAACACACCTCCTTTCTAGTCTACACATCTTTGCTAATGAAACACTCTACAGATTTACAAAGGACACGTCTGTCATGAAGGGGGGAGGATATACCAAAGTGAAATAATTAGAGAAAGCAACTCTTCCCAGGAAGGATGTAATACAGCAGAAGCAACAGATGGAGGCCAATGGAAAACAAGGAAAAGGGAGCCGATGAGAGGGTTTTTGTGCGAATATAAGTGAAGAGCAACGGGTCAAGGAGCTAGAACAGAGCAGGAAGGAAATGAGTCTCGAACAGCGTATTTCTTTCTCTTTGATGCACACATTTAGTTGGCATAGATTTGATTAGCTTCGATTTGGTTAAATGTAACTCGACTCAGTTCAACATTAGTAATGTCAATTCACTCCACTTAGGCACTGAGGTTATCCAAGAATGAGTAAGACAAGAGTCATATCCCCAAAGAGCTTACAATGGAAAGAGCAGGAAGGGAATGAGTAAGCAGGCAGATAAACAGGTAGTATGATAATTAGACCAGTCTCTATGAGAAGATACACTGCATGCCCTGCTCTGTATCCTAAAAGTTTCCTATGCCTTTCCGGGTGTATGAAGGACCAAACAATCTATGGGACTTCTCCAATTCATCCACAAAATTCAGACAATTTTGTTGCTGCTTTGATGTCTCAGATTTCCAAGTTGCTGCTTTTAATTTTTCCAGAGGGAAACTATCAGAGGAGTTTGTCTAGTGAAAACCATCTGGAGAAAATATTTCCTTGTGACACTTAGTATTTAAATTACAGCAGATACTTAGAAGCACATAGATTTATCTAATCCTCATAATAATTATATGGAGTAGCTATTATTATCCACATTTTAGAGATGATGAAAATAGATCCAGAGTTCGAACCAAGTATGTTGCCCTGGGTCATGCAGTGAGGAAGGGGTAAAGCTGCAATTGTAACCCGTGTCTTTCCAATGTCATTAGCATGCTCTCTTAAATTCCTTATGTTGCCTTTTTGAGATTGCATGAAAGGAGAATGAAATAAGTACTAAGTGAATGTACAAACAAACTAGAAGCATCCAAATGAGGTGATTTTTTTTTTTTCTGACATGAGGTTAGATAATTCAAAGATACAGTGGCAAGTGAATTGGGTCTTGAAGGATGAGAAGGATTTTAATAAAGACTTGAGAACTGAGGGACCAGCAGGAGCAAAAATATCAAGACACACAAGTGAAGGGTGCATTTGAAATTGATTAGAACACAGATTGTATGGCATTATGGAGAGAGAAGCAAGGCTAGAATGATAATTTGCGACTGGTTATTTAAAAATCTATGATAATTTGTCTTGGAGTTAGTGAGAAAGCCATAGAGGTTTTGAGGAGGAAAATTAATCAATCTGATTTATGGGCACATGATGGGCAAGGGAGACAAATGTTCGTGAGGCTAACTAGAAAGCTATGGAATCAGTTTAGACTAAAACAAAAACAACCGACCAGAAGCCCCTCAAAACCTAAGAATACACAATACACAGTGTTGACAAAGAATAGAGCTTTCAGGATTTAAGTAACTGCACGCGCTGGATGAGGAAGAGCAAGCTGCTGAAGAGAACTCCCAAATTTGCGCACGTGATCAGGACATAACGACATTAATTTAACAAGACGGAGAATCTCAGCAGAGAAGCAGTTTACAGGAAGGGGAAGATGAAGAGTTCAGCTTTACTAAAATAGTTTTAAATGTGTGGAAAATGGCTGGAAATTTGTTCTAGAGCTCAAGAGAGAGATTAAGGCTTGTAATATGGATGTGAGCATTTATACTCATTGGGTGATTTGGGGGATTATCTCCGTTTCATCTATAGGAAACTGGAGAAAACATGGGAATATGCACTTCCCAATGATTGTATAGCATATCAGTTAAAAAAATTAATCTCCACCAACATTTAATGAGGAAAAGGCGCAGTCTGTGGCCATTGTAAGACTTTAGTTTAAGGAAGAGAAAAGGAATCATTCACATTCTACAAATATTCTGGAAATTCCTATGGTTATCCCATGGAATTAAGAGACTGTTAACTCCTGAGGGACCTTAGTAAAAATGCAACATCCATGCAAGATGGGAACTTGAGAGTCCTCTGGGCCAAGGTGACCATTTTTAGTTTCTATTCAGACTTGAAACAAACCTCAGCATAGGATGCTATAGGCACTTCCAGAGATCAGTATTCATACCCTAAAATTTTTGCTGATTCTCACCATTGCCTCGTTCTTCAGTTGAAGACCAACTTTGTCAAATATATTGCTTCATGCTCCACCTAAAGCCTTTTGGGCATCTTGATGATTTTCTTTCTACAACTTCTTAAGAGATTTTTAAGTAGAAACAGTCTGTATCCCAATTGGGAGATAGGTCTTTTCTCTCCAATATTAAAAGTAAGAGATATTTGCTGCTGTCACTTTGAAAATTAATGATCTTTTAAGTCACATGTGTGGCATATTATCACATTATTTTAGAAACACTGGGAGTATTATTTTAGTGAGTGTGAGATAATGCTGAGGATAATTATTATAATTATTTAAATCATTTCCAGTAGAGTTTAAATGGATTTATGTTATTTTATAGTGAAACTTACAGTTCTTGCAAATTTTTTTTTAAAGATTTTATTTATTTATTTGAGAGAGAGAGAATGAGAGACAGAGAGCATGAGAGGGAGGAGGGTCAGAGGGAGAAGCAGACTCCCTGCCGAGCAGGGAGCCTGATGCGGGACTCGATCCCGGGACTCCAGGATCATGACCTGAGCCGAAGGCAGTCGCTTAACCAACTGAGCCACCCAGGCGCCCTTGTTCTTGCAAATTTTTTGCAGTCTGACTTATATATATATTTTAGTTTCCGAAGTTTAGGAATAGGAAAGTAATATGAGAATGCCCTGTAGGTATACTATGTATGATGGAGCGTATTTTTCCAAGGTTAGGCAAGTGTTTTAGTTTTATGTGCTGGGAGGTAGAACTTTTTTTTTTAATTTAAGATTATTTATTTATTTGAGAGAGAAAGAGAGAGCGCAAGCTGTGGGGAGAGGCAGGAGAGGGAGAAGCAGACTCCCCACTGAGCAGGGAGCCTGACATGAGGCTCAGTCCCAGGACCCCGGAATCATGATCTGAGCCAAAGGCAGACACTTAACCGACAGACCCCAGTAGAGCTTTTTTTTTTTTTTAAATCGGCAATCTAACACCCACAAGTGATTAGTTGACTGTAAGTCAAATCCCTGTTTTGTTCACAAGGAAGCTAATGTTTCACTAGGTTCTAATACTGTGTCTGTATGATAGGAAAGGTCACTCAGTATCTTATGGCCACTTCTATTCTTCCAGTTTTTTTTTTTTTTTTTAAAGTAATCTCTACACCTAATACGGGGCTTGAACCCACAACCTTGAGATCAAGAGTCGCATACTCTACCGACTGAGCTAGCCACGTGCCCCTGGCCACTTCTATTCTTGAATCAATGATTCTAATGAGATTATTCATCTGAAGAGAGTCTCATCTTATTTACATTATATGACACATAAGTAACCAATAATACCCAATGTTTGAAATACTGTGTTCTATATGGATGTTATTAAGGTATCTTGAAAACGTAACCTATTTTTCATGGGAATAATTAAATGATGAGTTGTCAAAGGAGACAATATAGTGAAAGTGTCAAATTTGTGGCTTTTGTGTCAGACAGACCAGTTTTGAGGCCGGCTCTGACATTTACTAACTGGTCAAGTTAGTCAAATTTTTTGATCTATAGAAATTCTCAATTCCTATAACATAATTATAGCCCAGGGTTGTAAGGATTAAATAAGAGAATATATATAAAGTGTTAACTTGAAAAGTGAGGTTATTTGGGATTTATGTATCTTGACCATTCATGTGTTACAGGAACTGGTAAGGATCTCTATTTAGGAATGTAGTTGAGAGGCAGAGATATTCATGCATGACTCTGTTTGTGCAGAATATCATAAGTAAGTTGGGGTTGGGGGGAAGTAGAGTGATAGGACAGGGCTAGGAGACTTCATTGGCATTTACGGCCTTCAGAACAGATGATACTTACCATAGAGAGAACACATGGAAAGAGGAAGCCAAGAGGCTTACTTAAAAACAGTTTCAGGGGTGAGGGTGGGGTTTCGTAAATGGACACATATGCAACTTCAATCACTTGGGGAAAGGGGTTGGAAAACAGAATGTTTTTAGTAAGTTATTACTATGTATAACTTGTTATATATATATATTGTTGTGTTTTTGCAGCTCTGTAATATAATTATCATTACTTCAGCATTGGAGATAAATTTCCTGAAATTTGGAAAATGTAATTTTCCCAAAGCTACCTAATATTCTAGAGAATGTTCCAAAGCCATAATTTCATCTCTCAACTGTAATTGTGAAGTCCAAGAACTTTTCATTCTGTAGTATTGCCTCCCTCACCTGCTTGTATGCTTTGGGCATAGGACTGAAAGAAATGAATCAAGGGAGGTAACTCAGTGGGTGACTTGGCCAGGAGAACCTATTGGAAGGGCCAAGGTGGTTTCTCCAACACATGCAGAGACCCCAATCCCAGCCCTTCCTTTCTAAGGTGTCAAGACACTGTACCTCGGTAAAGGCCACAGCAATAACTCACAAAAGTGCAATGAACAATACTACCCAGGGCCGGAATGGGACTAATCAAGACACTCTATGCAGACTGATGGCCAGACACAGGTTTTGGGAGGGAAAGAAAGTCCTCTGAATCTTGAAGAGCTAGAAACACAAATATACCCCAGATAAGACAGACTGTGGCCAGACCAATTGTGAATGGTCTGAATTCAATTTCTGTAATTCTGAATTCTATCCTTCAAACCTTGTAACTAAGAAAGCTTTCCTGTGTTTGTGGATCTATCCATTTCTCAAACCCTTTGGGGCATCATTATGTTTGTTTGTTTGTTTGTTTGCCAGGAGTTTCTAAGCAAAAGTATCTGGTCAGATGTGTAAGTAGTTTGTGGGTCTTCAAAGGGTAAAGAAATAGTCTGGCCAAGCCTCAATGAGCATAATAGGACATCACAAACACACAACTTCATATGTCCCCCTAGGGATTGGTGTGATGGCAGGCCTGAGACTGGCCTTGTAGTCCAAGGGGGTCACTCGGGAGAACAGGGGAAAATTAGAGATTGTTCTACACATGGCTCCTTCCTTTCCTAACCATCTGATTACAGATTTCATTCATTTATTGATGTAACAAATATTTATGAAGCATTGTCTGTGTCCCATAAACTATTCTAGATGCTGAGAAAGTATCAATGAACACTTCCAAAAGTGTCTCTGTTCTCATGACACTCACGTTTTTGTGGCTGGGTGGGCAGGGGATAGACAATAAGCATGTAATAAAATGTAGTACATGTAACATAATTTTGTAAAAGAAGATGTGATAAAATTTTAGTTAGCAATGAGTAATTTGAAGAAAAGTAAAGAAGGGTAGGGAAGGAGTAAGAGGGCATCTGAAGAGAAGTAGTGGTTGAGTGAAGGTCAAGGTTAAGCTAGGGCGGTTAGGGAAGATTTCTTTGAGGATGTGGCAATGTTGTTTCAGCCAATACTCTAGTGGAGGGGAAGGACGAAGGAAAGGCAGAAGGGAGGGAGTGAGACAGCTTCTGGAGGAAAAGAGGGTGACAATTCCAGGGTCATGTCATTGCACAGGGGAGGTAGAGAGAAGGCGCGATGATTTACAACAGAGACTCAGAGAAGAGCTTGGATGCGCAACTATGTGCACAGGTGTTTTGATCTCAGTATTTTCTTTTAACTTGCAACAAAGACAGCCTGACCCGATAAATTTAGTGGCATATTGCTTTCATCTGAATATATTCTTTCCCTGACTCTTCCTTCATTTCCTCCCAGAAGGATGTGTTTGTTGGAGAAGAAGTTAATTTAACTAGAAAAGCTGAAACTGACAATGTGGAACCTTGATTCTCTTGCAAATGCAGCCCTGATTATTATAAAATCTGCCTATGAGAGGTCTAACATGTTTCTCTTTACTGGTAAATTATCATTCATCTTGAAAGGCGTGAGGACTTAATCCTTTGCATTTAAGGAGCTCAGAGACTGAGCACCTCGATTATAAACACATTTCTCTCTCTCTTTTTTTCCCCTAATTTTTGAGAGGCTCCAAAAAGTGCTTAAAATGTGTCCAGGCACCTTCCTTCAGTGTGGCTGTGGGCTCAACTCTGCTGGCTGAGGTGTAACCTACTTGTGATAGGTTTCTCCCTGGTCCTCTGGATGTTGTTAATGTTTTGGGCAGAGCTTTGCTTGCTTGGTACCTCAATAAAGTGAAAAAAATTATTTTACCTTGTACTATTTTCGCAAGTACAAATAGGTTAGGAGGCAGCACAAAATAATGGCAAGAGTGATGTTAGATTCAGACCAGTTTATATAGTTCCATATCTTAGCAGCTGTTCTCACTTGAACGAGCCAATTTATGTCCCTGAGTCTGAGCTTCCTCTTGTACAAAATAGAACTAATAAGAGCTACCTTCCCTGGTTACTTAGAGGAAGTTGGGAAATGTGGTACCTGGATGTGAGGCCCTAGATACGGCTGAGTCATTCAGCTGGTATTCACTTAGCCTTGAAATTTAACATCGAATACCGCAATGGTGGAAACAAACCATTATACCTTCATCACAACTGATGGAATGTACGACCACAAGAGTGAACCCTCACAAAATATGTGGACTTGGGGTGATAATGATGTGTCAGTGTAGGTTATCAGTTGTAACCTGTTGTAACCACTGTGGTACAGGTGTCCGTCGTGGGGGAGGTCATGTGTGCAGGGAGACGGGAGGTATATGGGGACTCCGTACTCTCCGCTCAATTTTTCTGTGAGCTTGACTGCTCTAAAAATAAATTCTATTAATTTTTTTTTAAAGATTTTATTTATTTGAGAGAGAGAGAGAGCACAAGAGGGGGGAGCGGGAGAGGGAGAAGCAGACTCCCTGCTGAGCAGGGAGCCCGATGCGGGACTCGATCCTGGGACTCCAGGATCATGACCTGAGCCGAAGGCAGTCGCTTAACCAACTGAGCCACCCAGGCGCCCCAATAAATTCTATTAACTAAAAAATAACATTAATAAATATTAGTTGAACCACACATCTATCTTGCATTGGATAGCCTAGTATCCTTACAGATATTTTGCAGGATTTGGAAAATTCTCATTTCACTCAAGCTCTTCAGGCTTTAACCTCTGGTTCTACAGCATTGCCAAGTCTAGCTCTGCCTTCTCCACCTGCCTGCTCTGTTCCTTGTTAAACCACACTGGCTAGTACTTGCACTGAACAGGGGAATGCATTAAAAGTTTGGGAGTAATGAGGGGGGAAGCACAGCCAATCAAAGATGTTAAAAGTCCCTAGGTGATCCTTGCCATTGAGATAATTCACTGGTCTCCCCCGATAAAGCTTTATTTTCTTGTCATGATTTACTGCCCCTTACACCTGCCACTCTGTTCCTCACTCCCCTCTTTTTTTAGTCTTCCTGGAGAAACTAAAAATACCTCACTTTCTTATGCAGAACAATTTTCTTTTTTTTGGTTCTGTTAAAGAATATATATATTCAAAAAGGTGAAATCATGACTGTATAAATGGATAAAAATGAGCATGTGACAAATATTTCATTTAACTCATTTAATGAAAGGAAATTTCAAAGGAACATTCAAAGAAACTCATATATGCTGTGACAAAATTGATCAATATTCACACAGCAATAAGAAACTATCTCTTTTGGACAGAGTGCACATGTCTATGGACAAGATTCATTTGCATTTCCATCAATATTCTATAATTTACAGTTTTAAAGGAACTCAAAGACAATAAAAGGAGGAGATAACCTGCCAGGGGATGCTAGGCAGACTCCCTGATTTTTTTTTTTTTCCTATTTCAAAGTCTTCCACAGTTTTTCCTGACAACTCACTCCTGGCTTATCTGGACCATGCACAAATGAACTATTTTCATAGTATCTAAATTGCCCATCAGTTACACAGTTTAGCTGAACAAAGATCTGTTCTTCCTTTCCGGAGAAATGCTGCTGCCTCTTTGTTTCTCCTTCTCTACTATGTAAATAAAATAGGTGGTACACTGCACATGTTCAGTAAATGTTACTTCCAACTTTGCCCTTCCTGACTTGTTTCCAGCTCAGGCCCTTATGTCTGTTATGTGCTTTGCGTGTTTCCCTGCACTGGGAATATTCTCTCTCTCTTCCAATCCATGCATTTGTACTGTTTCTGTTCCACCGAAAAGTTAAGAGTGTTAGGTGTCATAAGAGATACAGGTGTCTGGAGTGGGGGAGGAGCAAGATGGTGGAGGAGTAGGAGACCTGGATTTCGTCTGGTCTCAGGAATTCAGCTGGATAGGGATCAAACCATTCTGAACACCTACAAACTCAACAGGAGATCGAGGAAAGGAATAGCAACAACTCTCTGAACAGAGAAGCGACCACTTTTCTGGAAGGTAGGACATGCTGAGAAGTGAATCCGAGGTGATATTCGGGAGGATAGAGGGCAGGGAGGGGGCCTCTGTTGGCCGCTTCTGGCAAGTGATAGAGCCGCGGAGCACAAAATCGGAACTTTTAAAAGTCTGCTCCGCCGAGGGACGTCACTCTGGTGGCTAAGCGGGGGGTGGAACCCTCCGGGACAGTGTGGTCTCAGGACCCTCGGGGTCACAGAAAGACCGAGGTGCCTGAGTGTGGCAGAGCTCCCAGGTAACGGAGCAGGGAAGCCGGCTGCAGAGACGGAGCCAAGGAGTGGGCTCTCAGCTCGTGGTTGCCATAAACTGTGATCCGCGGCACAGTCGGGCCACTGCTCCTCCAGCAGGGACCCAACAAGCGGCAGATCCGGGGAGACTCACCTTCCTTCCCCGGCAGGAGCAGCGCGGAAGTGCACCGCAGGGATCTGCTGGGTTTGGAGACTCCACACGGGGTTGAGCAGATTACTTAGCTGGGCCCGGCAAGGGCAGGGCAATTCCACCTCCAGCAAAGACATTTGGGAACCAGGGCAACAGGCCCCTCCCCCAGAAGATCAGCAAGAACAATCAGCCAAGACCAAGCTTACCTACTGATCAATGAGAACGGCAGAACTCCAGTGCTAGGGGAATACAGCACATAGAATCCATAGCTTTTTTACCATGATTCTTTAGTCTTTCAAAGTCAATTTTTTTTAACTGTCTTTTCTTTTTCTTTTTTTTTTTGAATTTTCTTTTTCCCTTTTTCAACCAACATCTTATCAATCCCTTTTTTTAAAAATCTTTTTTATTTTTCATTTTTAGAGTCATATTCTATCCCTTCATAATAGTTACCCTTATTTTTGGCATATATATATATTAGTTGTTCTCCCTTTAAAATTTTGAGATATGGTTTCTTCTAACAGATCAAAATATACCCTAAATCTCTGGTATATGGCTTTGTTCTAGGCTCCTGCCTGATCATATTCTCTCCTTTTTTTTTTTTTTTTTAAATCCTCTTCTTTCTTTTTTCAACCAACTTCTTATCTTATCAATTCCTTTTATAAAATCTCTTATAATTTTCATCTTTACAGTCATATTCTATCCCTTCATCGTATTAACCCTTATTTTTGTACATATGTAAGTTTTTCTTTCTTTAAAATTTTGGGAGGCACTTTCTTCTAACAGACCAAAATACGCCCAAAATCTAGTGTGTGGCACTGATCTATGCACCAGCCTGAGCATATTTGATCATATTCTGTTTTATTGTTTTGTTTTTGTTTGTTTTTATCTTTTTCCTTTTCTTTTTTTTCTTTTTTCTTTTTACCCTTTCTTTTCCCTCGGTTTCAGGTCTTTTCTGATCTGTTTAGTGTATATTTTCTGGGGACGTTGTTACCCTGTTAGCATATTGTTCTCTTATTCATCTATTCTGGACAAAAATGACAAGATGGAAAAAATCACCTCAACAAAAAGAACAAGAGGCAGTACCGACTGCCAGGGACCTAATCAATATGGACATTAGTACGATGTCAGAACTAGAGTTCAGAATGATGATTTTAATTTTTATTTATTTATTTATTTTTATCCTTATGTTAATCCCCATACATTACATCATTAGTTTTAGATGAAGTGTTCCATGATTTATTGTTTGTGTATAACACCCAGTGCTCCATTGAGAATGTGCCCTCCTCAATACCCACCACCAGGCTAACCCATCCTCCCACCCCCCTCCCCTCCAGAACCCTGTTTGTTTTCCAGAGTCCATCGTCTCTCAT
>NC_138370.1:25842657-25863956 GCF_054177405.1 Leptonychotes weddellii
AAAAAAAAAAAATTCACACAACTCAGAAAGAGGTCAAACCAGATATCACACTCACATTTGTCTCAAGGCCAAGTCCTGTGTCTCCCTAATTCATAGTGCCTCTTGAATTCTCCTATATCTGAAGTCTTTGTACTGTAAAAATTTACTTATTGTCTCTCTTCTAGATTATCAACAACTTGGTGGTTGAGAATATTTGTTCCTTTTGTGGTCCTAGTAGCTAGCACCATAAAACAATAAATGTTTGTTGAATAACATATACCAGACAGATGACCATTTTCTCCTGAGTATTAGATGTAATATGCAATTTTATGATTCCTCACAATCACACACCATTTGCTAGTGGTATTTTAACTCAAGTTCCTAGGCCTATAAGTCAAATAGGATCAAATTTCTTGAAGATTGTAGATATCCTAAAAGCATTCTCAAATGTTTCAAAATAAATCCTTTAAATTCTCAAAATCACCATAAGCTCGGGCGCCTGGGTGGCTCAGTTGGTTAAGCAACTGCTTTTGGCTCAGGTCATGATCCTGGAGTCCCGGGATCGAGTCCCACATCAGGCTCCCTGCTCGGCAGGGAGTCTGCCTCTCTCTCTGACCCTCCCCCCTCTCATGCTCTCTATCTCATTCTCTCTCTCAAATAAATAAATAAAATCTTTAAAAAAAAATCACCATAAGCTCTTCAAATAATTATATGCTTCACCATATCATATGCACATAAAAAGTAACTGTAATACAAAATCATCTTATATATGTCATAGGTCTTCTGGTCCCCATCTTCAGACTGCTTAATGGCCAGTCTAGCCTCTTTCTTTAACTCCAATCATATTTTTCTACATGTCTTCTGGCAATTTTTATTCAATCTTCCAAGAATGATTTCTAAATTTACATGTTAAAGTAAATCTTAACATCTTCTTCCTACTAGAGTTGTTTTGGGGAGATGTCTTTCATGCTTCCTGTTGCTTGGTATTTAGGAGGTTAACAGATGATTTGACTAATTAATACCAAATAATAGCACTGGTTCTGCCACTGATTTTTCACTTTATTTACATCACTTATAAATGAAGAAAATATGATTTATATTTATTGTCTACTTTCAGGACTTACCTAAGAAAACTTGAAATGGCTACATCAACATAGACCTTCTTACTCAGTTACACCCTATATATAAATCTGAGTATTTACTAAGTGCATACTATGTGCTCAGCATCGTCAAATACTATATATAGCAAATATAAAAAGCAGAAGACATGTTCTCTGGTCTTGAGTCTAGAGAGACAAGAGTTATACAGAAAAAGAAATAATTAGAGAACAATGCAAGGCAGAATATAAGCAAACAGTAACTTGTTTAGAACTGATAATTATACTGTAGCACTTCCAAAGAGGAAGAAATTATATTGTCACTATTAGAGCCCATGAACACATAGGAAAGCAATGGAGTCATTCTTAGGCTAAAGCCTCCTCTTTGAAAGTAAACTATTCTGACTCCCCAGGCATAGCATCTGTTGTTATTATTGTTTCTTATTTGTTTTCATAGATACTTTTTCTTCTTATGTCTCCAAAAGGAAGGCATTCCAAAGGCTTAGCTTGCAGAACTGTATTCATTTTTATCCCCTCTCTGCACTAGAGAACTATTCCAATCCCAGGTCCATGGAATCTGTGCCAGATCATCGCCTGCACATTGCCAATCTAACCTTTTTCTCAAACACCAGCCATGTTTTCCCAAATGTCTTTGGACATTTTCATTCACTCTTCCAGGAGCTATTTCTAAATTAATGGTGTAAAATCAACCTTAACATCTTACTCCCTACAAGAGTTTCCCTTCCCTCACCTTGATATTTCTATCAGCCAGGTGATCTGAGATACTTCTTTCCTTAGTCCCATTCATTTAACCTCTATATTTCTTATATATTTCATCTCCCTATTATTGTTCTGGCTACTGTTCTCATTCTCTGAAATACACTTTAACTGGTTTCCCTACTTTCTCCCAGACTTCCTTTTTCTCCTACCAGGGTCTTTCTCCAGCCATCTTTCACCAGAAACTCATCACCTGTGATATACTCAGAGGAAGACAGTGAGCTAGAACGGAAAAGTACCTGTCTTGGCCTCAAAATCATGAAGAACTGAGTTCCAATCTCAGCCTGACATCATTATATATCCTTTAAAATCTCTGAGATTTTTCCATTCTCATCTCTAAACTGGGAATACTACTACCTATCAGGAAAATAGTATTAGGATAAATGAGATAATATGTAAAACCCCAGCACAAAATAAGAGCTTAATAACTAGAACTCTTATAATTATGACTATTATTCTTCTTTTTATAAGATGGAGTAGGATATTCAAAATCCCTCAAGAGATAAATTCAATCTATAGTCTTTGGATGACTTTCATACATAAACCAAGCATGTCTACCTTATTCCTTCCACTTATACTGTTTACCATCAATGAGATCTCTTCCCCTCATATTTCTTCCCACCAGAACAGTGCTATTTATTCTTCAAGACACTTTTCTTGCCACTGACATCCTTAATAAAGTCTCCAGCCTCTTCCTCCCCAGTCCAAAGTGAGCCCTCCTACCAAATTACTGAATCATTATTGAATATTTGTTTTCTCTACTAGCCTTTGAATTTAAACACATATTGGCTTGTTACATACTTTTTTTTTTCAATTCACATTAAATGAATGTCATGATTTTGGCTCCCCACTAGAATACAAAAACCATGAGTGTAGGGAATACCATTTGTGTCCATAAGCCCAGCACTGTGCTCAGAGTAGGCACTTGATAAATATTTGTTGAATTGATAAATAAATAAAGGACTTCATTAATAAAACAGAGTAGCAGGAGTTGGCACAAAAACTAATGAAAGTTCGAGTCATATTTTGGTGGGACCTGAATGCTAAGAAAAAGCAGTGTCATGATTAAAGTGGAAAGTAGGGAAGTCTGATACATCAATTCTGCCTACAAATGGATTATGGCTGAGGACTTGAGAAGCTCAGAGATTAACCAGGAGTCTTTGTTAAGAATTAGAGGAAAGGAAATCAGTCTGAAACAATGAGAATGTGATAATGGGAGAAGGCAGTATGTATTTTAAGAAAAGAAAAACAAGACAATGTGAATGAATAAATACACTTTGAAGTATAAGCAAAAAATAAGACAGTCAACATTTCAAGACTGGAGAAAGTACTCTATGAAATGAATGGGGACATTCTGAAGACAATCTGTAGACAATGAGAATTCAGTTTTGACTATGCTGACTGTTGAACATGCAAATATGGATGTCCAACGGACAAGCTTTGCAGCCAAAGTAAGGAAACATCTTATACTGCCAGTCACTGAGAAAATCCCCCAAAGATAGAATACTATCCATCTTTCTAATACTTCTTCAGAAAGTTGTGTGATCTTTATATTTTTCAGCTCTGAGATAAGAAAATATCATAATCTTACTTATGTGGCTACTTTCTTCTATTCAGGTAGGTAGCCTAGAAAATCCTAGAGGACAGAGAATGTGAGAAAGATAGTATCATTCATCAAAGTAGTTCTCTCATTTTTAGACCTTTTTTTTGAGGATTTATCTTATTTTATTTTAGAGAAAGAAGGAGCGTGTGTGAGGGTGGGGAGGGGCAGAGGAAGAGAATCTTCAAGCAGACCCCCTGCTAAGTGCATAGCCTGATGCAGGGCTCGATCCCACCACCCATGAGATCATGGCCTGAGCCAAAACCAAGAGTCAGACACTCAACCAACTGAGTCACCCACAAGCCACAAGATCTTCTTTGCCCTATTCCACCAAAGTTACAAACTACAAAGAGG
This sequence comes from Leptonychotes weddellii, assembly GCF_054177405.1. Taxonomy (NCBI): domain Eukaryota; kingdom Metazoa; phylum Chordata; class Mammalia; order Carnivora; family Phocidae; genus Leptonychotes; species Leptonychotes weddellii. The sequence goes on from NC_138370.1 coordinate 25,846,465, forward strand.
AGTGAGGCATGAGGGGAGAAAGTAACCTAGGTGTCTTCTTCTGGCTAAAATGGAGTGACAGGGACTGTGCTTACCCTCCTGCCAGAAACAACCAAAAAATGAACAAAATATGTGAAATGACAGTTTTCAAGCACTAAACATAAGGCTGTAAGAATAGTGATCTCTGAGAGAAGGAAAATTAATGTGATGAGCCTTACAATTGCCCAAACTTATTGCCTTGAAAAAATTTCCAGGCTGTAACACCAGGATGGGGAACCCAGGCAAAGCCTGGCACAGTCCCTGAGTTGAGGAGCTAGAATTGAGTCTTAGCTAAGACATCGAAGTATCTAGAAGAGACAAGACCTACACAGAGGGAGAATGTCAGAGATCTCCAGAGTGTCACCCTGAGCAGTGTATGTGTATGAGTAAACTACCCCAGGCTGAGAAAAGAACCACCCAGAAGGACTAGAGGAAACAGTGTCTGGGCTCAAACTCAGTCTAGAAATAGCACCTACTTCCACTATCCAGACTGAAAAACATCATGATTCACAGGCCAGGCAAAATTCTCAGAGCTGTCTCAGATAGTTATAGGGGGATAATTATCCCTAGGCCAAGCACTGCTCAGGTCCATCTAACAAATCTTAAAAGTGAGGAGAACCAAAAGGATCAAACTGTTTCCAAGTAATTTAGCTACATCCCAGAACAAAGCCCAAAAATACACGTAAATATACAAAAATAGCCAGCATCCAAAAAAATAAAATTCACAATATTGTGTATGCAAAGAAGCAGTAAAATATGATCCTGAGTGAACAACAAAATTAATCAATCAAAACCAGCCCAGAATGGACACAGATGTTAGAATTAGCAGGCAAGGACATTAAAAGAGCTACTATAACTAAGATCCTTACATTCAAGCATTAATATGGAAGATATAAAAACTACCCAGACAGAATTTGAAGGTGAAAACTACAATGCATGAGATGAAAAATACACTGGATGGGATTAACTGCAGATTGATATTGCAGAAGACAAGAATAGCAAACTTGAAGATGCAGCAATAGAAACTAACCCAAATGAGACACAGAAATAAAAAAATAATTTTTAAAAAGGTGAAAAAAAATGTACACTCTTTAAGGGACTTAATATATGGACAGTTAGAGACCATGAGAGGGGAGGAACAGAAAGTAATTGAAGAAATAATGGTTAAAATTTTTTTCCAAATTTGACGCAAATTATAAACACACAGTTCCAAGAAGTTAGATGAAACTCAAAAACAAGAAACATGCACAAAACTATGCAAAAACAGGTCACAATCAAATTGCTTAAAACCAGTAATAAAGAAGAAATTCCTCAAAATTTCAACAAGATTTTAAAAGATGTAGACAAGTTATTCTAAGGTTTATATGGAAAGACAAAGGAACTAGAATAGCCAAAGTTATTTTGTAAAAGAATCACTCTACCCAATGTTAAGACTTATTATATAGTTACATAATCAAAAACAACACAAATATGCCCACCTTACTTTTGACAAATACCTCAAAAGCAATTCAGTGAGAGAAAGACAGTCTTTTCAATAAATGGTGCTGGAACAATGACATCCATTGACAAAAAGATGAATCTTAATCTAGACATCACACCATATACAAAAATTAATTTAAAATGGATCATGGATTTAAATGTAAAGTGTAAAACTATAAAACTTTCCTAAGAAAACATAGGGCAAAATCTTTGGGACCCAGAACTAGGAAAAGCATTTTTAGACAAGACCCCAAAAACAGGATCCATAAAAGAAAAATAAATTGATAAATTGGACTTTATCAAAATTAAAAAAAAAAAACTTTAATTCCATAAAAGGTCCTGTTAAGAAGATGAAAAGCAAGCTATAGATTTGGAAAAAAAAAATTGTATCTGGCAAAGATCTTATATCTAGAATATATCTGGCATGTATCTGGCAAAGGTCTTATATCTAGAATATACAATAAAAAAATAATCCAGTTAGAAAATAGGTATTGAGTCTTATACATAAATCTTCACAGCAGCCCTATTTGTAGTACTCCCAAACTGGAAACAACCCAAATATCCATCAAAAGGTGAACTCATAAACACACTATGTTATGTCTGTGCATTAGAAAATTACTCAGCAACAAAAAGGAATGAACTCGTGATGCCTGAGATGACACGGATGAATCCTAAAATAATTGTGCTGAGTTCAAGTAGCCACACAAAAAAGAGAACATATGGCACAATTCCATTTATGTATCCATAACATTAGAAAGTAGATCAGTAACCACTGATGGAGGAGGAATGGACAGATAAAAGAAGTATAAAAGGGAATGAAGAAATGTTTGGGAGTGATGGATATGTCCATTCTGTTGATGATGATATTGGTTTCATGAGGGCATATACATATTTTGAAATGTATGAAGTTATATATTTAAGTATGTGTGGCTTATTATATGTGAATTATGCTTCAAAGTTGTTAATAAAAAACAATGTTACCTTGTCTCTATGTAATATCATTATGATGATACCTCACCAGTTTCTAACTATAATTGATACTTGTTTCGTGAATGACAGAGCCATTGACCTATCTCCTTACTCAACATCTGCATGTGGATGTCTAATTGATGCCTTAATTGAAACTGTTCACACTGAACTACTGATGTCCCTTCTCAAATATGTTCCACTCACACTTATCCCATTTTAATGTCTGACAATTCTAATTGTTGGTCAAATCATTGTTTTATCCTATCTTTTCCTTTTTTCTAAAGATTTTATTTATTTATTTGAGAGAGAGAATGAGAGAGAGAGAGCACATGAGAGGGGGGAGGGTCAGAGGGAGAAGCAGACCCCCTGCTAAGCAAGGAGCCCGATATGGGACTCGATCCCGGGACTCCAGGATCATGACCTGAGCCGAAGGCAGTCGCTTAACCAACTGAGCCACCCAGGCGCCCTATCCTATCTTTTCCTTATAGAAAATCCATATCCAATCCGTCTGCAAATCTGTTTACTCTGCCTTCAAAAAATACCCCGAGTCTGTCCACGTATTACCGTACCCACTAATGTCACCCTGGTCAAAACTCCCATCATTATTGCCATTACTACCTAACTGGTTTCTTTTCTTCTTATCTTGACCTCCTATACTTTATTCTCATCACAGAATTTTCTGGAAGATGTCAGATTTTTCCATTCCACACCTCCAATGGACTTCTGTTTGGCCGGGGTTAGAAAATCAAAGTCCTTACAATCACTGCCCTATGAGGTCCTATACAATCTGCCCCATCCCCATTTCTCTCTGGACTCCCTTTACTTTTCCCCAACTCATTTTACTCCAGCCACATTGACTTTCTTGCCATTCATCAAATAAAGCAGGCATGCTTCCACCTCAAGAGCTTTTCACTAGCAATTTCTTCTGCCTGGAATGCTTTTCCCTTCAATATCCACACAGTGCCAAGTGGTCAAGCGATCCCTAAGCAGCAGCAGAGATGCTGGGCTGCCTCCCGTAAATTTGGTCAGTAAGGAAACAAGCCCAAATGGGTTTAGGCCGTTCATTACTCACAGTGCATAGCAGATGGTATACATCTGATGCTGGTATTAGTTCCTTTGCTCACCCAAGTCCCACAAGGGCTGTGAGAACAGCCTCAGGCTGGTACAGGGCACACATGGCTGTGTCACAGCCAAGGAACACTCAGCTTAGGAGACCCCTGGTCTCATAAGGAGACTGCGATAAAACCCACCCACCCTCCCCTCCAGAAAGAGATATGACCTTAGTATCCTGGGATATAAGCAAATCTTCTCTGGAGAGAGGAAGGAGACTTCGATATTCTAGAAATTCTCCAGGGAAGGAATATATTGTCCATCTTTATGATACAGATAAGGAAATGAATCCATCCAAATCACTGGGACATGCTATTTCTAGCTTCCGAGGCTGTTTTTACTCTAATGTCCTTGAAAAGGTAGTCTAAGATGTGTGGAAATATCATGTAGAATTTTCTCCTAACATATGGTTCCTTTTTCCTTTTCCTTTGAGTCTTATCCAAATACCAACTTCTCAGAGAGACCCACCTCAAACATTCTATTTACTCTTGTAACATACCCCATTGACACTCCTTATCAACCTGGGTTATTTCGTTTCAGAATAGTTACAAACCACTTCAATAGTTACAAACCACTTCAAAATTATTGTTAGAATCTTATAGGAAGTGATTATAAGGACTTTGATTTTCTAACCCTGGCAAAACAGAAGTCCACTGGAGGTGTGGAATGGAAAAATCTGACATCTTCTAGAAAGTTCTATGATGAGATACAAATTTATGGCCTGCCTCCTCCCCCCTTGGGGAATGTAGATTACATGAGGGCAGGCATTTTATTCTATGTTTTATCACTGCTATATCCAGCATCTACAACTGCTGGCTCCTAATAAGCACCTCATGAATTATTTTTAAATTTGAGAGACTAAAGTATAAAGGACATTAAAGTACTCTTCCTTGCAATGCTTTGCAAAGAATTCTAGCCTTTGAAGGACTGGATCCCCAAATAAAGATTACAACAGGTTTAAGGGGAAAAATTCATTAGGTTACCAAAGTCTGAAGGCCCAATATTCTTTCCAGAGAACCTACAGCAGGGAAGATAGATGGTGGACAGTAGTCAGACACCACATCTTTGACTCCACTGCAGTGTCTACACCAGGCCAGGCTTCCCCTGGGTTGCTCCTCACCAGCCACTGAGCATAATTATGGACTAGAAGTGGACAATCCCTGCCCAGTGGAAAATCCCTCTGATGGGCAAATTTGGCTCAGGGATTCCCCATGGATGTGGGCAAGATTTTCACGGAACGACACTGTAGTCTGAGGCTTTGTTTTCACTCCTTCCTCCCTTCCGTTTCTGTAGGTGTCACACCCATATTGCGGTCTGATGGCTCTTCTCGTACCTCTAATCCAGTTTTTGCATCTGCTTCTTGAAAGACCTGAACTAACCTGCAGAGGTACCATAGGTCTGTCCTCAGTGGGAAAACATCAGCTTCTTCACGTGTTTATCCTAAATGCAAGGCTCATCCTATAATTACAGAAGTCAGGATTGCAAAAGTCAGGGACAGACCTGTTTTCATTATAGAGTAGCACCTAACTGGAGCCCAGGGCTCCACTGATTTGGGGGGTGGGGGGACTAGTTTCAGACAGGGTGTTCTTGCTTTCTAAGTTTATCTTAGGATGCAAAGTGGGTTTCTTTCTATGTGTGATATGTGATGTGATGATTCCTACTCCAATTGAGTATTAGTTTTGCTTTCTCGGAAGGTATAAATAAAAAGTTCATTGCCCTGGGAACGGGCACGCCAGTCCCAACTTACTGTTTACTTGAAACTACAGTCTCAGGCAAGTCCACTGAACATATCCAGCCCACAAATATCATCTGATCAAAATTTCCACTATTAATGTGGGATATCAAAGGAACCTTCCCACTTTCTGATTCTGCAACCTACGAGGCAATAGTAAATCGATCATCTAATACTATCAAAATCTTGTTTTGTTCAGTATCACAAAAGGATAAAAATGGGGGGAAGAGCTTTAAAGTAAATTGCTGCAGTGGTAATCTCTATGTTGTATTCCCCTGAAATGTGTGCTTGTGGGGGCCGGGGGAGGGAGGAGCATATTTCTCGATGCAGATTCCTCTCTAACTCCTAGTGATATTCATACACATACATCAACCAAGCAAGAAATCCCAAGTTCAGTTCTCAAGTGTTCTGACCCCACACCAGCAGACACTGTCACTGCATTAGACCCAAACTAGCACTCAAACTGCATTTTCTCTTGAACACTCCCGCAGAACTCAGTATGAGGCCTTCAGAACCACTGTATTCAAGCCTTTGTTTGAACACGGTTGTCTTTTTTCCTCATTCAGTCTGCAGTACCCTGTCGGAGTGAATCCTGCTGTTAGCCAGACAGGGGTCCCAGGAGAGGACATGTGGGGTTCTGTATGTTTAACTTTTTATCCTTTGTGTCAACCAGTTATGTTTCTAAAACATTTCTAATCCCCTAGCTTCGCAGAAAACAAATAACCCTGCACAGCCCCCTCTTCCTTCATCCCTCATAAATAATCCCCAAGAAGGAGGACGGCCGCAGAGACGGAGCCTGAATGCTGACGAGGTGGTGCTGCTGGCTTTGGCTCATCCTGCAGCTGGGCCACGAAGAATAAGAATGAATTCCAAACTTTTCTGGTGCCTAAGAACACAGTCCTGCCTGCAAGGCAGAGAGGCAGCAGTACCTCTTCAAGTCAAAATCTCGACGGTGTCACAGGAAGAGCTCAGGACTTAGAGACTTATCCAAACTCTGTAAAATACGCCATGTATGACTTAGACAAGCTAAGATGATGACCTCTCCAGGCCTCAGTATCTTTACTCTTTTTTTTTTTTTTTAAGATTTTATTTATTTATTTGAGAGAGAGAGAATGAGAGACAGAGAGCACATGAGAGGGGGAGGGTCAGAGGGAGAAGCAGACTCCCTGCTGAGCAAGGAGCCCGATGCAGGACTTGATCTCGGGACTCCAGGATCATGACCTGAGCCGAAGGCAGTCGCTTAACCAACTGAGCCAGCCAGGCGCCCCTCAGTATCTTTACTCTTATGAAGCATGATTGTGTGGGGGCGAAATAGGCGGCTTGGCAAGCCAGATTGCTTCATTTTGAATCTGAGCTTTGGCACTTGGTAACCATGTAACCACGGGCAAGTGACTTAAAACTTCTGTCTTAGGCAGCTTCTGCTGTACAAACACCCCCCTCCCACCACCACCAAAATCTCAGTGGCTTACCCCATTAAAGATTTATTCCTCACTCATGCTGCATTCTGGGAGTGGATCAAGGGAAGCCCCAGGGCTCTGTGGCTCCACTCTATATGTCTTCCTTATTGAGGGATATAGGTTGAGATAGAGTCCATGTCTTTGTTTCATGGCAGATTGTAAGAAAGCAGATGGCCAGCCATGGGATGGCTCTTAAAGCAAATCATTGAAACAGGCCTACTGTCTCTTCCACTCACATTTCATTGACCTCAGTAATGATATCAACGTACAAAGAAGTATATTCTTACCATAGGAAGGATAAGCAAGTCAGATAGGAAAAGGCAGGGATCTATGACCCTCTTACATGGAAAGGAGTAAATAATTGTGAACAAAATATGATCTACCTTTTGTGTCTCGCTTTCTTCATCTGTAAAATAAAAGTGATAATAATAGTGCCCACTTCATAAGGTAGTTAGAAAGATTAAATGAGTTTTCAAATGAAAAACATTTAAAATGATGCCTAGAATACAACAAACACTCATTAAATGCTCATTATTATTGTCTGTCCAATAGGAATAACATAACTTTTTTCTACCTCGCAGAGGTGTTTGAGGATCCTATTATTAGTGTTTTTGTTATAGATACTATGTGACACGAGATAAATCATATTAAGTACCATACCAAAGTCAGAAATTTTATTACATCAATTGCAGACAATAATGTGGATGTGTGCACTCTACTCATCTCCATGGAGATGTGCATTGGGAAGGTTTCAAAGGGGATTATTAACAGCATAATATCTCTGGGAGATATCACCATCATCAATAGCAAAATATATCCTTTATGGAGCCTCCATTACACGTGAAGGATTATACTTAGCATAAGAGAAGCAGAGATGAATAAGATCTAGCCCTTCATCTGCCAACCGCCCAGCTAGAGGGACCTTCTTTATGTATGCGCCTTCACTAAGTACAGCAGATTAGGGCTCTCTGGATGGTGATGCGGGTCATAAATGCTACAGGAGGTCAGAGGGGAAGTGAACCTGAGGGCTTGCAGGTTGGGAGAGAGAACAGATTACTTGAACCAGCACTTTAAGAAATGTAGAAGTAAACAAACGATAGAAGAAAAGAAAAAGGAGAAAAGAAAAACAAAGACAGAGACAGTTTCTCCATTCTCAGGAAAATTTGAAACCCTAAGAATGTGCAAAAGATATTGTCAATTGAAATAGTGTAGAAAAAAGAATAAATGAAACAAAATTAAGTTTCCTGGCTCCCAGTGCTGGGTGGGATTCTCCCCTAGACCCGTGATTTCTTTGGGATTGTTTCATCTTCTGCAAGTTTACTTGTGTTTCTCTCAAGACCCCATTTTTCTCTCTACATCTGTCTTTTTATAAGATTTTGTAGCATACAAAATACATTTTAATTCATTTGCTTTAATAACATTTATCACCTACCAACATCTATTACGTGTCTTGTAGAAACACATAATAATCTTTAAAACACCCAATGAATTATTTAATATGATTCCCCAAAGTCACTTAGTAGTCCCCTACTAAGGGGCTAAGCCAGTATTCAGAACCAGGCATTTTAGACCCAGAGCTTCTAATATTTTCCATAACACTATGCTTTCTCCCATTAAAACAGAAGGCAGTGTGTGTGTGTGTGTGTGTGTGCACGCAAATGCATGCACACATTTGTCTGTAGACATGTGTACATGGATCTTCATATTCACCTGCTTTGGCATGAGCACAGGGCCACAAGGAAATGCCTTCGGTTGATCATATGATTTTTCCCACTTGGTAGATGTCAGTGCATCTGGCCCTGGTTACTAATGCTGTTGATTGATTACAAGTCAGTTGCTGACTCTGAAGAATACTGGGAACTGTAAGAGTAATTTCCTTGTTAGTTTATTTCAGAGCAACTGATGATTGTGCACCATGGTCACATTTTGGAGGATAATGAGCCTAAGTGATCTAGGCAAGGGCAGTGGATTGCAGGAAGCCTGCTTGAAAGGCAAGGAGAATTGTTAGGTCTCGGGGGTCTCATCAGAGAGAACAGCAAATATGTCAATCATATGTGTGTCTGTGGTTCCGTCTCTCTAGTGAGAGCAATTTAGCAACAGCCAAGTGATTCTTGTTGTCACACAGCTGCCCTATGCTCGTACCTGGCCCTTTAGTTTAAACCCAAGATCAGATGGCAGAAGACCCGAAAGTCATTTTTAATAGGATTCCTTTCTTTCGCATCTCCCTCACCAAGTTCTTAACGCACATGGGTGTGTGCACATACACACAAGCATACATATAGTATTCCATACATTTCTTCATTGTACCAAGATCTCATAAGGTCATTAAGATCATGACTCTGTATTCCCTAGATCTTGTCATCTTCTAATTGGGTCTGACTTCTAATTGGGTCTTAATGGAAATTTGTAGAGGGAAGAAAGCAGAGAGGGAAAAAATCTACCTAAGCTACAGAATTTGAGAAAAAAAGATTTTTAACCTAGTGCCTGACTTACAATGAGATTTTTCATGTGATTTCAAACTCCTATACTCATGAATTTTTTTCTCCCCCTCCCTCAGGCTACTACAAACTTATTAATCTGTTCTGATTTGTATTACCACAAAAGCAGAGCCTGATGCAAGGATGTTCGAATAGGCAGTTTATCTGGTAAGCCAAGAGAGGTGGCATGAGAATCTAGGGAGAGTGAAACAGATAAAAAGGCAAAGCTAGTGCAAGGATGACATATCAAGGTCACTCATGTGGGCAATGGGAACTTGATTTTGCTGGGACTGTCTAAGAAACATACAATTGTCAGAATTGTCAACTAGAGATACAGTGGCTCTCCCCTGCCCTGTTGTTAATGATTGTCCCAAGAGATTTCAATTCAGGGTGCAAGTTCACATTTTTACATGTACCAGAAAGGCTGAGAGGGCTCCTTCTAACATCCTAAAGTACTAGGAAAGTCCTGGGACAGAAAACAAGAAATCTGTAGTGCAGTTGAAGCTCAGTGAGGCCATCTAAGACAGAAGTCTATCAAAGAAGTCTAACATAGTCCTCCCCTTGAATCACTAGGCTCCACTCATGCCCTACATGAATTCATGCCATCATAGATCCTTCAGGGTGGTAGTAAGTTCAATCTTCACAAAAGACTCAATATTAGTTGGTTAGTGGAATAAGCTAGTCTTTGTTGCTGCAGCTAGTCCCAAATCCAAAACTTATATTTATCATCTCCTATCTCCACCATCCATTCCAAATATTCCTTACACTCAGCCAGAACTTCATTAAATGTAAGGGTTTGCTTTGTTAAGGTAACACAAACCTTTATTCCTGAGAAATTTTAGCTCTTGATTGCCTTACTTCTAACAGGCCATGTTTGCCACAATTGTCCCCTCATCATTCTTACTAAGCATGGAAACACCAAGAGACATCCCAGTGAACCACTGAGTTTCATAGAATACACCCCCCCACCACTATATATAGTAATGAATCTAGGTTCTTTTGATAACCAGGGTTAATTACATTCCAGTGGAAAACTTACTCATCCCCCTGTGTAAATATTTTGTTCATGGGAACCGGGACCTACAAACCAATGATGTATAAGAATGCATGGATGGAAAAGACAAATTCCACAAGTGGGTCACTGGGAATGACTGTGAGAGGGACCAATCCAACTTTTATCTTTTGATTCCTTGACCCATGTTTCTAACTGTTGGGGACACAGTCTCGTGTATCAGCTACTGGTTCAGTGTATATACAGTTTCCTGAAGGAGGGCACTCCAAACCCATGAGGATTGTTCCCAAACTGTCACCTTAACTGTCCTTTTAATAGGTCATCTCACCATTCCATTAGGCCAGTTAATTCTGTGTGATATGGAATATGGTGAGACCAGTGATTTCCACTTACCACATTCCTGGAACGGAAGAAATGTTGAAAAATCATACTCCTAGGAAAATTAAATGTCGTTAGGTTGAGTATAATAGAGGGTCCCAGAGATCCTTAGATAATAATCAGCTGGAATAAATACTATATCTCCTAAAAGTATAAATGATATATTAGACTCAGTGAGGGCAAATTTTGTTTTGGGATTGAAATAAAAGAATAAAAAAGATATTTTAAAAAGCCTTTTCAGGGGCGCCTGTGTGGCTCAGTCAGTTAAGCGTCTGCCTTCAGCTCAGATTATGATCTCAGGGTCCTGGGATCAAGCCCTGCATCAGGTTCCCTGCTCAGGGAGGAGTCTGCTTCTCCTTCTCCCTTTGCTCCTCTCTCTGTCTTTCTCTCTCTCTCCCACTCTCTCAAATAAATTTTTTTTTAAATCTTTAAAAAAATAAAAAATAGATAAAAAGTCTTTTCAGAGAACACCTAACATCCACATCTTGGTTTCTAACCCCACTTCCTGATAAAAAGAACAAGGACGCTTTGGAGAAATGGTGAATTTTAAGACTGCTGCAGAAAAGTTACATGTTCCTGGAGTATCTTGTAAGATAACATGCAGTACAACACCCAGTCTGAGTTATGCCAAAAGAACACAGGAAGCAACTGAAAGAATTTCCAATGGTCAAAGAAGAAACCATGCAAGAAAATAAAGTAGTATTGAATTATGACCCAAAAGATAATAAATATCCATGAGTTCTTGGTGATATAAATTAAAATAAAATAAAATAAGGCAGAGTAGACAAATCTCTGTGGAAGAATTCCAAATAATTTAATCTAGATACTCTGCCTTCAAGTACCAACAGCATAACTCCCCATCCCTTCTGTGTGGGCTGCACATAAAGACTTCCTTCCAGGGGTGCCTAGGTGGCTCAGTCGTTGGGCATCTGCCTTCAGCTCAGGTCATGATCTCAGGGTCCTGGGATTGAGCCCCGCATCAGGCTCCCTGCTCAGCGGGAAGCCTGCTTCTCCCTCTCCCGCTCCCCCTGTTTGTGTTCCCTCTCTCGCTGTGTCTTTTGCTGTCAAATAAATAAATAAAATCTTTAAAAAAAAAAAAAAGACTTCCTTCAAAAGAGTAAAGTATGGAAAGTGGGGAAGAGAGTAACTCTACAGTGGTGAAATCTGACAAAGGAGCCTAAGGCAGCATGACTACAAAATGTAATGTGGTATCCTGGATGGGATCCTGAAGCAGAAGAACATTGGATAAAAACTAAACTGCCTTGGTCACTGGAGACTTGATTCCAGCAAGGACTCCCAGAGAAACATATAGCTCTCCCAAAAGTATGTACCTGAGACAGAGACCAAGGGAGTACCTGCCCTTCAATTCTTAGCTTCTCTCTGTCAAATATTGTCCGAGTGGGAGTTAATGTTCTTACACTTCCAGGTCTGCGCATGCATCAGAATGGCCCAGTGGAGACCCTACAGGTGTTAGACATGGTGATGGCAAAAAAATCCCCAGGGTAGGGCGCCTGGGTGGCTCAGTTGGTTAGGCGACTGCCTTCGGCTCAGGTCATGATCCTGGAGTCCCGGGATCGAGTCCCACATCGGGCTCCCTGCTCGGCGGGGAGTCTGCTTCTCCCTCTGACCCTCCTCCCTCTCATGCTCTCTGTCTCTCATTCTCTCTCTCTCAAATAAATAAATAAAATCTTAAAAAAAAAAAAAATCCCCAGGGTAAAAAGCAAAAGTAGCCATTGCTTCAGAGATGAGATCTTGGCCATCTACATTTGTAGCCACTGGTTCTTGCAGCCATGACCAGAGCAAAGAGGTGGGCCAAGAAGATATAGACAGAAGATAAAGAATATCCAACACACCAACCTTAAAGTTCCAGTGAAAATACCTCTCTTGGGATTTTCAAAGTGTATGGGAAGCCAGGACATTCGGCAAAGGAGTTCAGGAAGGAAATTTTCAAGCAGGAAATGATAGTATCCTTAGGCATTCCTCACTCTTACTTTCCATATCTGGTTTCTCTAGGCATGCTTCTCCAACCTGTTTCCCACCGTATCATGTGAGTAGAAAATCTTTTCCTTCATTTATAGGGATGTGGTTGAGAAATTGCAAACTTGGTCAGTTTGCAGCCCCAAGTGTGAGAGTTCCTTGTCTTTTCTTTACCTTCCTTCCAGGCTCAGTTTCTTTTCCTTCCTTTGCCTATTCTCAAAATTTAACATGCAGCAACTCACCTAGAGAGCTTGTTAAAATGCAGTTGTCTGGACCTCATCCCCAGAGTTCCTGATTCAGCAGGTCTGAGGAGGAGTCTAGGAATTTGCATTTACAACAAGTCCTTAGGTGATGCTGATAATTTTGGTCCAGAGAGCACACCCTGAGAACCACTGCTCCAGGCTGAGTAGACAGGCTACTCAGACTTTGATTAGAAACTTTTGGCATTACTGCAAATGCAAATGGCATCCATCATCTAAAGGATTTTTTTTAAGAGTTCCTCTTAAAGGCACTTTCTCTTTTGTACTGATTAAACCATCCTTCCCTGTTCTGTTCTCTTTTCTGGATGTCCCTCTGGAGGTCTTTGGCCTCCAACCCCCATTCTGTACCTGTATTTCTCTGACTTGTTTATGGTCAACTCATAACAAGGACACAAGGCATTACATGTCATTCTAGGCAAGAAAGAAATGAAGAGAAGAGTAGGGAAGTGGAAATTAATCCAGGACTCACTCAAAAAGGCAGACAAACTCAATGCAAAGACTCACTCCAGAAATATAACCAGATTAGCCAAGCACTGTGCCCTTGAGTGACACTGTTTTTGCCAGTAATTCAGAAACCTTTGTTATTGCAAGTTCCAAGCCACAAGGGTTATCAATACTGGGCAGAGCAGAGTGACATAGGATCTAAACAATTCCTGTCAGGCAGTTCATCATGTTCCAGCTAACCTGCACAGAAGTGGCAATAAGAAAAATAAAGGAGATGGGGCCCCTGGGTGGCTCAGTTGGTTAAGCATCTACCTTCAGCTCAGGTCATGATCTCAGGGTCATGGGATTGAACCCCACATCAGGCTCCCTGCTCAATGGGGAGTCTGCTTCTCTCTCTGCCTCTCCTCCCATTTGTGCACTGTCTCTCTCTCTCTCTCAAGTAAATAAATAAAATCTTTAAAAAGAAAAAGAAAAATCTCAATCCCCAACAGGTATCAGGGCACAGCTTCTGTCCTGTGGGAAAAGGTATGGTTGAAATCTAAAGCAGTAGCTGAGACAATAATTATGGTGTTCACCAACGTTTCCCATTCTGCTCCTTCTGAGTGCAGGCTAGGGTTCTATAGCCCCACTAGACTTGAAGTTATGCTGGCCTTGGGTACTGTTAGGGCCAAGGAAAGAAATGTCAATAGAGGAGGCACGTGCGACTTCCAGGAAGAAGCCTACAAATGCCACTGCCCCGTTCAACATATCTCTTCCCATCTGTCTCTGTGACAGTGATGTTCCAGATGGTATAGACCTCTGTAGTATTTATCTCTGAATGAGGAAGATGGAGGAGCAGAGCTCCCACAGAAACAGGTTCTAATAGGAACAAAAAATATACATTTATTAAACCTCTAAGATTTAGGGGGAGTCTGTTACTTGAACATAACCTAGACCACCCTGAGAGCTAGAGGGAGCCAGTATATAGACCCATGCAGTCCAGAAAAGGGAAGAACAGTGAATTAGGGGAGGCCCCAAGCCCCTGGATTTATAGCTAGGAATACCAGATGGCTCATTTTCTTGGCAACAACAAATTTCCAAGAAAAAGATGAGAAGTTGGCAATCATAACTGGGCTACCAGGGCCCCAGCCTTGTTCTTTGTTCCTATGTATGTGTTGAGCAGGAACATGTGAGAAAGATGCCTGAGCTTACTGCTACACTCCCTGTCTCTGGAGAGCTTCTTTAAGAAATCAGGGCAGGATTTTAACCCATAGACATGGACAAATCATAGACTCACCCATGAGGACCTGGGGAGAGCAAAGTTGGAAAACAGGTGGTGGCTGTCATTTCTCTTTCACTGAACTCAGTCACCACTCTGTTCTTAAGATCTGCACTGTCTTGGAAAGCCTGCCTTCTTCACCTTCAGTTTCAATTTTCCATCTAAAATGAATCTCACTCCTGCCTACATAGGCTTTGTTGCAGGCCAATAGTTGCCCTCCTGATGCTGTCTGCCTCAGGCCAACACCTTCTGAAGACCAGAAGAAAATCCCCCTCCCTTCTTGTTTCAGAGCATCTCTTCTTTGTTGCCTGCCTACTAAGTTCCTACTCCCTGTGTGGGCATGACCTTCATGGAGCACGGATGACCGATAGCCAAAGATCGCAGTGAAAAGTCGACAGTGTCAACCCAGCTCTGTTGACCACTCACTTCCCAGGCTCTTTGTGAAAGCTCACCACTCACAGGCAGCTCTCTCTTGCCTCCTGACTAGTGTTTTACTTCAGCTCCATGCTTCTTTGCTTTCATGTTAGAACCACATACACAAAAATAGCACTGCCACTCCCCCCAAACCAAAACAGAAGCTCATCTCCCCAGCATAAGAGGGGGAGGTGTAGGTGGGATCCCCAGAGTACCTTGCTTTGGATTGGCCCTCCAAAGATCCTTCAGGTTTTCCTGTTGCATAATTAATGACCTCTGCAAAATAAGAGTCTCCACCTAGGAATCATGAACAAAATAGGTTTATCTCATTACCCAATTCTTCCAGGCTTTCCACTTCTGAGAACTTCCATCTTCATTTAAATCACAGATCTTTTGGTTTTGCCTGCTGGATCATATGACCTCTTCCAGTGCCTAGCCCTCAGCCCATCAGAGTAAGTGGCTTTTGATAGCAGCATGGATCACTTCTGGAGGTTCTCTCAAGCCTAACTTTGAAAGTTCACTTTTCTTGTAGTTTTTGTAATCATTATACCAAAAAGACAAGCTGCTCTTTAGATTTCAGCCTCCACACCGTGAAAGCCAAAGACTGCCCAAGTTTGAGGTATGTCAATCAGGGGTCACTTAGAAACCCAACTTAACAAGATTGCTTCCCTCACTGTGTGAGCTATTTAATTCTTTTTAGCTCTGTTCTGCTGCTGACTGATTGGCAGACAGAATTATTTCAAGGTTACTTCCAAGGGACCGTACATCCCATGTGCAGCATGCTCTCTGGAAATCACATGTGGCAGAATAATGGTCTACGTCCTTATTTTTACCCAAGCAAATATGAAGAATGTACATACCTCTATTTTTTTAATTTGGTATATGTTTTTATAGATTCCATATTGCTATTAATTATAAACATCAGTATTTTTCTGGCTCTTTTTCGCCTAGCTGGACCTTAAATATTGGAGTTTTCCAAAGTCATGCCCCTGTTCTTCTTTTCTCCCTGGACATACTCCTCCTGTGAGTCTCCAGATATTCTCATGACTTTAAGTACCACAATATCTGATGACTTGAAATCATAACCCCTGCCCATCACCCCCTCCCCCAGCCAGATCTCCTCTCCTGAGCTATATAGCAGTACATTCCTTCTTCCCTGGACGCTGTATATTTATTCAAGTGAACCCCCGGTTCACCATGTGCAAGGTACTTCTCACCTATTCATGCTGCCCACATTCTGCCCACCAGCCTCTAAGAGCCCACCTGTCACTGTGGTCACCATCCCATCTCTCTGCTTCTCCTGTTCTTCTTATGGTGGTAGGCAACACTCATAGTCACCAGTATGAAGTGTTCTTTCTGTTCCATGTATATGGCAGGTCACATTTCCCTCCTCACTAATTAAAAGTATGGCCATGCTACAGAGATATGAGCAGATGAATATGTCTATTGCTTCCATGCAAACAGATTGAGGAACTACTGCATTATTCTCCATGTTCTGTTCCTCTTAGTACATGGAGGGAAATGTTGAAAGAGTGGCATCATAGCAACCTCACTCGATCCGGGTCCCTGAGTGACTAAGGAGGCACAAACCCAAGTATCAGACTGCCTGAGCAAGAAATAGACATTTGTTGTTTTCAGCCTCTGTGATCTGGAGCTTATTTGTTAGCACATCACGACCCTACCTTCTCTGACTGGTACACCTTTTCTGGCTGATGGGACCCACTTAACTAAGCTATCAAGCATCACTAACACTTTCCTTTCCTTAATTTTCCATAACCAGACAGTCAATAAGCCCTGATTGTTCTCCTCTTGAATATCCCTTAAATCGGTTTCCTTCTTTCTATTCTAACTACTACTATCTTATTTGTAATTACTCACATTTTTATAAAACTTCCTAAATGGATTTCCTGTGTCACCCAGCCCCACCTCTTCACAAATATCCTTCACATATCTGCTGGAGTATTTCCAAATGAAAAGTCTGATTTGTTTACCCTCCCTTTTTAATTCCTAGAAAATATCTATTTTGGGCTCTTTGGAATATAGTCATCTATTTTAAGGAATAAATCTTTAGGAGTATTAGATTTGCGAATGGATATGGTGATCTTAGAAATCCAAGTCTCTAAAAGCATATCTAAAAGACAGGAAACTTGATCAGAGAAGGAACATAACTCTTTCCCAGACCAGTATTTTGTGAATATAGAACTTCCCATCCCCAAGATCACTTCTGACAAGAGAGAAGTGAGGAGGGAGAGGAGAGGCAAAAGGGAAAGCAAGACAAGTCAGTGAGAGAACTGAAAGCTACATGCCTTCTCAATTATTTCAGTATCTAGAATTTATTACAATCTCACAGGCTATCAGATTGGATAAAAAAACAAGACCCATCAATATGCTGTCTGCAAGAGACTCATTTTAGAACCAAAGACACCCCCAGATTGAAAGTGAGGGGGTGGAAAACCATTTACCATGCTAATGGACACCAAAAGAAAGCTGGGGTGGCAATCCTTATA
>NC_138370.1:25864456-25948841 GCF_054177405.1 Leptonychotes weddellii
TTTCTTCGATCTCCTGTTGAGTTTGTAGGTGTTCAGAATGGTTTGATCCCTATCCAGCTGAATTCCTGAGAGGAGATGAAATCCAGGTCTCCTACTCCTCCGCCATCTTGCTCCGCCCCCCCTGAGTTGTGTGAAGTTGAGTAACATAGTTAACCTCTCTGGGGCTCAGATTCTTAACCCGTGAAACCAGGAGAATTAAGAGTACTGTGCAGAGTTCTTGAGAGCATCAGAGATGCTGCATTAGCTTTTATAACACGCTGCCTGGTATAGAGTGGATGGGTCCAGTAAAGATTGTTGTCCTGCAAATTGCAACAATGATGGTAGTGGGTCCTACGATGAAGCAGCACAAACAGATTGGGGAGGGCTTCACAGAGGAGGTGAGGATTAGTTGCCATAGTTCAGACTGACCCAAAGAAATGCATGTGCATGAATGCAAATAAATTCAAAGTGGCTGGAATGAAGTTAACTCTAGGATAAGGATTATTTTGTTGTTGTTTTAAAAGCAGGCTTTGAAAGGGGCTTCCACATATATAAAGTTAATCTTTTTTCTTCTTCAAATAATTGAAAAACTGTGTTGGATGAAGTGTCAACAAGAAATATTATTTAGAGCTCAGAAAGACCTTAGAAATCCTCTAGCACCACCTCCTTCCTTTATTAATGGGAATATCGAGGTCTGGGGTTGGCAAGGGTCTTGTGTGGGGTCATATCAGCTCGGAGGTGGCATAGCTGGAACCTGAACATGAGAATCTTGACTTAGTCTGGTGTTATTTCCAGTTTGCCTAGAAATGAGAAAGCAGTGCCCATTAGCACACTCCGATTGTTATTATTGTAACGGTGCATTAAATAATTTTACATTTCTTTGACGTTCTGAACTTTTCGAAAAACTTTCACATCTGCTGTCTAATTTGATTTCACAATAGCCTGTGAAGTATTTATAAAGTGATTTCACTTGAAAAATAAAACAAAGATAACACCCACAAATTAAAGTAGGCCCTAAAGTTTAAAGAGAATATGTCCCATCAGACAGTTGGAGGAAATGTTCATCGTTCTCCAATACTGTCTCTTAGGCCAGAGATGGGGGAAAATATGATAGACAGCCTTGTGCATAAGGTCTTCACACATTTTAGATTTCTTGAAATAGTCACAATTTCTAGTGTTAAATATATCAAGAGTCACAAATTTGTACATAGTGTAACTCTGATGGGCAGAGAATACATACCTTCTTTATTTTGCCTGTTCAGGTCTTATCTTGACACCACACTGCTGGTTAATGAAGACAAAAATTAATCTGGATTCAATCCTATGTAATACTTGGCCCATATTAATGATTTAAATCTTCCCTTTAGGTAATGCCAATTCTCTCCAGATAATAAATATTTTGTCCCTTGGTTTCCTCTACTCTCACCCTCAGAGAGTGTCTAAGGATATGGGGAGAAATATGCCTTACACAGACTTGGGGTAGAGTAGAGGCTTGGGTCCTTGGAGAAGTACCTTCTGGCTTTAGTGAATCATGGACTCATGTTCTTGTCTACCGGGTGCTGTTTGTCCTGCTGGGATTCATGATTAGAGTCTGACTGGTGTAAATTGCAGTCTGGTTGGTTACCCTTGCCTTGGTTAGATCAGGACATGTGGGGAAGGGGACTTTTGGCTGCTTAGGCCTCAACTTGGCTTTCACTGGCATTACAAGTCCCTTGAGGGTCTGGCTATAATTGTCATTCAGCTCCAGCCTGGGCAGGCTAAAAAGCAGCTGGGGTAGATTGCAACGATAGCTTCTATTCCTCACCCTTCCTGTTATCTAGGCCCTTTGCCATTGGCTTTGCACTTGCTCACACAAAGAGGTGGAGTCTATTCCCCGTGCCTCCCCACCTCTGCTCCCAATCTGATCTAGTTTTATGACTTGTGTTGGATCCTTGTTGTAAATATAGGTTCTTTTCTTCATTTCAAAATGAGGCAGGATGATGTTGTATCAATTCTGAGCCTAGGCCCTCAAGAGGCCATGCACGTTTCCTCTTGCTCTATTGTGTCTCTGCTACTACTATGATAATATGCCAGGGCTAGCCTGCTGGAAGATGAGAGACATGTGGAGCAGAGCCAAGGTGACTAATCAGCCCAGCCCAGCCTAGATCAGCCAGAAGTCATATTACCCTGGAAATCTTACCAAGTGCAGCCCAAATCAGCATCCTAACTAAGCACCATATTCATGAGTAATAAGTACTTATTGCCTTGTGCTATTGAGGTTTTTTTGTTGTTGCTATTTTTGTTATGCAGCAAAAGCTAACTGATAAACCATTTCACCCCCGTATGGCAACTCTCTCTGGGAATCTTGCCAACCTCCTTGCCTACTATTAATGTCTTTCAGTAGGACACCAGCAGGAACACACTTGTAGATGAACTAGCTGGATTTATTTCTTGTTGTCGTGAGGATACTATGGAGTGTCTCAGTAAAAGGAAGCTTGAAATAACCTATTCTAGAACCTATTCCATTTGTTAATTTGGTAGAGGGTCCAAGGACGCAGAGCTCCTTTTAGATTGGATGTTGTCAAAAAGCAAAGGCAATTCCATGATTGGGTATTTCAAGAAATCTTATCTATAAGGAAGAGACTACAGTGAGAATAAAGCTGTAATTGTGAAGAAGTAGCAGTTGCTCATTTAGTGTAGGGGCATGTTAGGTGTTTTGTGTTGCACAGTGACTTTGCTTTTGTCTTGCTTTATCATCATCTCAGAGCACTCTCCCTTGAGATAGTATTCTGGGAGGTCATTTGTATGCAAAAGTAGAAGAAACTGGCCTGACTATGAGCATCAGACCAGCCTGGAATAACACTGAGGTCTGGTTGTGAATGTCTGATCAGTTCTGGATACCAGCGCCTGTATTTTCTCTTTCTCATTACCTTAGAAATCCTTCCAGAGGCCACACAGGGACTGCTGAATTCTACTAACGCCACATGTGGGCCAACAGAGATTCTGGGGAGTTAGATTCACATCTTTTCTCTTTTCTCAACTCTATTTTACACAATAGCTTTGACCCTGATGAAGACGCTCATGGGTAGGTGTATGTGGAGACTGAGGTGATGACTGACAAGAAACTGAAATGGTAGTGTGGAGAGACCCTTCCTCCTCTCTGCTGGCATGATACTCTCTTACTTAATGCTCCCCTCCTATTCCAGATCACAGGCAGGAAAATCAGGGCACCTTTCTCTCAACTTTTATCTGCTTATGTCTTGCTCCTCCTCAACTCTTGGGCTGCTAAGGGTGTTTATTTTATTTTCACTTTAGATAGATGAAATAGTTCAGTGTTATGAGCTCCTAAGAATTCCTAGCTCTGCCATATACTAACCAGATCTGGGACAGAAAAAGAAATCATTTTTTTCAAAATATTACACCCATTACAAATAGTAGTGATTTTTTTCCTCCTCACAGTGACTGTTTCTATTCATTTTTCCTGTCAGCTCTTTCCCTGAGGTGTGCAAGGGGGAAGGTGAAGTAGGGAGAATGAGCTCTGGTTTAGTGAATATGGTAGTAAGTGGAGACCCAAAAGTGTCTGTTTCTCTAACCTGATGCTAGTATTTCAATAGATTCTTTAAAATCCATCATATGTCTCAACTAGGAGGATTAGGAGGAGTGGTTTCCTCCTGAAGCCTTACCCTCTCTTTATGATCTATAGAAAAAATAATATTTCTCCTAGCACCCTATCTTTGACTCTATATAGGTCAACTAGACCCAGAATTGGGGTAGGGTGTTGTAGCCATTAAGGTGTAGAGTGCAAGGTCTGGAGTCAAGCTGTGGGGGCTCCATTTGTGACTTCACCAAGAACGTGAGCATGAAATATTTACTAACCTTTCTACATCTCAGTTTCCTGTATAGAATGTATATGTGTGAAATCAAAACCTACCTTGTACATTCATTGTGATGATCATGTGACTGATCTGCCAAAAGCACATAGGACAAAATCTGATATCTAATTAATAAAAACAATACAACCTTTAAGAGCAGTGCCTGTCATATGACACAATATAGATATTTACTATGGCGATTATTAGTATTTTTACTTGCAAACTAAGACTCTGGTTCTGTTAAACCAGGGTTTCTATTTTTTTTTTTTTTTTAAAGATTTTATTTATTTATTTGACAGAGAAAGACACAGCGAGAGAGGGAACACAGGCAGGGGGAGTGGGAGAGGGAGAAGCAGGGTTCCCGCGGAGCAGGGAGCCCGATGCGGGGCTCAATCCCAGGACCCTGGGACCATGACCTGAGCCGAAGGCAGACGCGTAACGACTGAGCCACCCAGGCGCCCCTAAACCAGGGTTTCTTGCTCCTTTTCTGAGCTGTATGATAAATATTCCTTGTCCTAGAGCCCTCTCCCTAGAGTAGGGAATGGAGGATGGGTGGGTCAATTTTTCTATTTTCTAGAGTTTTGTTCTCTGTGGTGAATAGCCCCTATAGAGTACTTGTATGTGATGGATGTTTAACATTTTTATTGAATGAATAAATGGTCTATGCTATAGTTCTTGACTTCTCCTCCCTTTATTAAAGGGCTTAGAACTATTTAGCTTGTAAAATATTGCACGAAACTGCTTTTTTAACATTGGGAATACCACTGGAGACTGATTTCCAAACTCCTGAAACACAGTGGCAGGAAGGTGGCTGGTAACAAGTTTATTATACAAGCTCTGCCCTTTGCAGAGCATAGGAGAAATGTCAAGTGGATTTGAATTCACTTAAGCCACAAAGTTTATTTGTCCATCCTGTCCATTTCTTCCTCCTTTCTCTCTACCTGAAAATATTAAGTATTTCTTCATATTTAGACATAGCAGGGAGATGGATACGGTTTCTATATCTGAGTGAGAATTAATCTGATTCTTCATCATTTCATGAAAAGTCAGTGCGGGAGAGTATCAGGATGCTAAGAGTATCCTAGGAAGCCAAGAACCAAGTGAAACAAGAAGAAGCCATGCCTGAAGAGTCCCTGAGCTTGCTGTGCCTGGAGTGGAAGAGGTCAAGGGGACCTCAGTTCCGTCTCTCTCAGTCACTGTTGTCTCTGTTGTCATAGCACAACACACATTTTTAAGAACACTCTAATGTTCCTGGCTGGGAAGAAGATAGAAAGAATTGGGCGCCTGGGTGGCTCAGTTGGTTAAGCGACTGCCTTCGGCTCAGGTCATGATCCTGGAGTCCCGGGATCGAGTCCCGCATCGGGCTCCCTGCTCAGCGGGGGGTCTGCTTCTCCCTCTGACCCTCTTCCCTCTGGTGCTATCTCTCATTCTCTCTCTCAAATAAATAAATAAAATCTTTAAAAAAAAAAAAAAAAGAAGAAGATAGAAAGAATAATCCAGAGATTAAAGGAGAGAAAGAGAGAATTTCTAGTTTGCTTTAGAAGGTATAGCGTCCTAAGCCACCCTCTTAATTGTACCCTTCAAAGCCGAATGTACATCATCCTTGGCTCAAGGGAGATGCATTTACACCTCCATCTAGTCTGTCCACAGCTGATGCGCCTCTCCCAGGCCCCAGTCATCCTCCAGGACAGAGTGAACATGCACCAATGGTTTTTAGGTGGAGGCAAAGCTCAGCAGCACCACAGAGTGGGGGAGGGACATCTGGTAATGGCCAAATGGCTCTGTGGAGCTGTGTGGTTCCCAGCCCACATGGCAGGAGTGAGAGGGGATGGCAGCATGCCTCTCCTGGTGCTGGCACCACAGTGCTACCTGTAGAAACACAAAAGGTCTGAGGCAAACTAGAGCAGTAGTCCCTGCAGGAGTTGCTCATGCTCATTGGCTTGCATATATGAATATATGAATATTCTCTTTATAGCTAATTTTTAATTCATTTAAAAACATACAAAGATGTGAGACTGTTGAATCACAGACCTGTACCTCTGAAACAAATAATACATTATATGTTAAAAAAAAAAAGAAGAAGAAGAAGGTAGCGGGAGGGGAAGAATGAAGGGGGGGAAATCGGAGGGGGAGACGAACCATGAGAGACTATGGACTCTGAGAAACAAACTGAGGGTTCTAGAGGGGAGAGGGTTCTAGAGGGGAGAGGGGGAATGGGTTAGCCTGCTGATGGGTATTAAAGAGGGCACGTATTAAGTGGAGCACTGGGTGTTATATGCAAGCAATGAATGATGGAACACTACATCAAAAACTAATGATGTAATGTATGGTGATGAACATAGCATAATAAAAAATGAAACAAGTGTAAATATATAAATATATACATATAGGTGGTACTTACTCAAAAAAGGTGGTATGTCTTGGGATTTTATACAAATCATTATTCTCTCTCTTTTTAAAGATTTATTTATTTATTTTGAGAGAGAGAGAGAGAGAGAACACTAGTGGGAGGGGCAGAGGGAGGGAGAGAGAGAATCCCAAGCAGACTCTGTGCTGAATGGGGAGCCTGATGCGGGCTCAATCTCAGGACCCTGAGATCATGACCTGAGCCAAAACCAACAGTCAGAGGCTTAACTGACTGGTCCACCCAGGCACCCCCAAATCATTTTCTCTTAGGGTAGGAAGGGACTTTTAGTGTTGTACATCTTGTCTAATGTTGTCTAGCCCAGTGTCTGGATATACAACGATATATCAAAACCCCCCATTCCTCAGTGGCTTAAACAGTAAGTGCTTATTATTGTACATGAATCTATGAGTCTGTTAGTTCTGCTGATCTCAGCGAGTCTTATTTATAGTGTATTCAGTTGGCTGGTCGAGAATAGCCTTACTTGCATGTCTTATGGTTGGATGACAATTAGCTGGTGTGATGGGGGTGATTATTGCTCATCATCCACCAGGCTGCTTTTCCTCATGATAGCTGGTGAGGGTTGTAAGAGAATAGGCTTCTTGAAGGATGATAGGTTCAGAAATGACACAGGTTATATCAACCATATCCTATTGGCCAAAGTAAGTCACAAAATCAGTCCAGATTCAAGGAGGTAGGAAGAGAGAAGACTACTCTTTGATGGAAATAGATGCAAAGTCATAGGGCAAAGGGCAAGACAAGGGGAATAATTGGGGTCATCTTTGTAATTGGCATAAGATAGATGATGATGCTCAATACATTTTTGCCAAATGAATCCGTGATCTTAAAGGACACCTAGTTGTCACCACTGTGTGCTTCAGTGCTCTTTACTACATCTTAACCAAATGGTTACCCACCCTTTGCTTGAGCACCAGCCATGGTAGGAAACTCTAGCTTCAACTGTAGCCCTCTTCTTCTGAAGCCAATAAACGGAATTAAACTGAAAAAAAAATGGGGCGCCTGGGTGGTTCTGTTGGTTAAAAGTCTGGATCTGGTTAAGATCTCAGGGTCCTGAGATCGAGCCCCACATTAGGCTCCCTGCTCAACAGGGAGTCTGCTTCTCCCTTTGCCTCTGCCCCTCTCCCCTGGTCATGTTCTCTTTCATGTGTGCCCTCTCTCTCTCAAATAAATAAATCAAACCTTAAAAAATAATAAACTGAAAAAAAATTATTTACCTGTTTGGAGCTCTGTTTCTCTGTGAAATATTGGTAAGGTCTTCAAAATCCCTAATAGATTTAACAGTGTATTTTTTGTGACATTCTGTGCATGGCTTCTGAAATAGGGACCACCTTTCCTCATCTCTCCACTTCTCCCTTCTATTTAGTATAAAGGAATCATGTGTTTTTGAGGATAGGTGCACTATGAAAACATCTACTCAGTTTTTGTCAAAGACCCAGAGGTCAGAAATTGATGAGCTTCAGACAGTGTACTTTCTATATCACTTTCATGATGGTATCTGCTACAGAACATTTCTTGCTGCATAAAAAGAGGTACTTCCAAAGAAGTCATGTGGCATTTCCAAATGGCTTTGCAGACATTCTGAGTTTCCCCTGTGGCAATTCTGTGAGGTCAGTGAGGGTTTTCATTCTTCCTAACTTATGGATAAAGGTTTAGATGCAGGTGGTATGGCCTAGTTCACAGGATATGTCAATGGTTGAACTTGGATAAAGGCTTATGGCCCGGGGCTCCGTCAGGAAGCTGACCTGTATTTATATTGGTAGGTGAAGGCAGATTGAGTCCATGGGCTTGAATTCTACCCTCAGCTTTCACATAGCTCAGAGTCGGAGCCTTAACCTGTATAGCAAAAAGGGATTTCAGAAAGGTCTTCTGCTCTAGGGCTAGCTTCTGATCTGGTTGTGAAATCAATTTAGTGGATTGTAGGTTAATATTTTTAAAAAGTGACATAAAATATAATAAAAAAAGAATAAAATAAAAAATAGATTAAATTCATATAGCAGATGTTAATAAAATGTATTGTATATAAATAAATATGTATCTGTGCATATGCATGTATAGGTATAGAGTGTTGCCATTTAAAGTATTATTTCTTGCTGTGGTTCATATTCAAAAAATTTTAACGCCATTGGTGTAGTCTAGCCTCTCTTAGTGTAGAACCCAGGCAACTGAGGCTCGGGGACCCAGGTCACCTAAAAGGTTGGGGGCCAAAGGTAGGTTTAGAATTTAGGTGTCCTAATTCCCATCAGAGGCAAGCATAACATAGTGGAAAGAGCAGTGGATTTTGGTTCATCTAGAAGTTGGCTCAAACCTTTGCCCCATTACATACTGGTTGTCTAATGATAGACAAATAGCTTATCTTTATTTTACAAACTGATAAAGCTGAGGCTGGGAGAGGTTAATACTTACATCTTAGGGTTTAGGGTGGTTTAATAAGACGATATAGATAAAATAATTAAGACCTGGCTCATTTGGTAAATAATTTTTCAGTCTAAGCATCCCAAAGACCATCATCACCCCACTTTTAAAAGATATTTTATTTATTTATTTGGCAGCGAGAGAGAGAGGGGGAGGGAGAACAATCAGGGGGAGCAGCAGGAGAGGGAGAAGCAGGTTCTCCGCTGTGCAGGGAGCCTTATGCGAGGCTCAATCCCAGAGTCCTGGGATCATGACATGAGCTGAAGACAGACACTTAACCGATTGAGCCACCCAGGTGCCCTGATTACCCCACTTTTAAATATAATTCATATATATATATGTATAAATATATATATAATGATTTTTTTACTTATATTGCCAAGGTTTAATGATTTTTATATATATTATATATATTTTATATATAAAATTTTATATAAAATTTTATATATAAAATATATTAAAACATATATATATGAATCATTACACCTTGGCATATTTAGTGACAAGCAAACACCTGACTAATACTAAATTGAATTTTATGTAACAAATATGTGCTAAATATGTGCTAGGACTTCTAGAGATTATAAGGAAACATAGAGTTAATCTAGTAGACAAAAATGAAGCATATACACATGAAAAGTTACTTTGCAAAACAAAATGGAACTTGATAGTTATTGTAATAGTATTATATGAATGGCTCCTTGAATAAATGCTATAACATCTCTGATAAGGGAGAAATCATTGTGAGGTAAAGGAATTAAGGAGGGCTGCCTGGAGGGTTTGACTCTGTGATATTTGCAGGATTGGTAGAATTTAGAAAGTCATGGGGAGAAGATAACATCATGGGAGAGGGAGGGGATACAAACAAAGGTACAGAGGTGGGAAATCTAATGATGTAAGGCAAATTCAGTTTGGGCAAATGGAAGCTACAGGAAAAGGAGCAGGAGTAAGGAAGCCTGGGATCAAATTGTAGAGGGCCTGGATTGCCAGGCTCAGGACTTGGGATCTCATTCTGCAGGAAATGGGATCCTGTAAGAGGTTTTATCTGAGTAGTGGCATGAAAATAGAGTATTTAAACACAGTTCATTCCCAGTTTATTAGGAGTGCATAGTTTCATGGAGATGAAATGTCTTGTTCAATTTTAATCATGGGAGGTTGAAAGATCAACAGTCATTGTAACCACATATCACTTAAAAAAAAAAAAAAGTCAAAAGTAACTGACTCAATTTGAATAATTCAAGTTTGAGGCCAGGCTGGCTAACACCACACCTCATAGATCTTGGGTAAAGCAGATTTGGAGAAATTTCTCTAAAAGCATTAGACAAGAGGTGGATAAGATGTTAAGCTTTGGAGATCAGTCAAGGAAGGAGGAGCAATCCAGTCCTGACCTGGAGGTGGGGCAGAAAAGTGGTTGGGATGGAGGGATGCCCAGTACCCAAATGAAATTGCATGCAAATCCTCAAGGAGGTTTGTAGAAATTGTCCCATCAGAAATGACTGATGTCCCTTAGAAGCCTAAGAAAATGATGATTTGAAGCCCAGCATGGGCATTACAGTGGACAGTCCAGGAAATAGAGGACTTGTAGTTCTCACACTGAACCCAAGAATGCTGATGTCACTTCCTGTGAGCTCAGTGTGAAGCCAGTAATTACTGTTTTCTCATTCTTGAGGTGGTGGTCTTTTTGCTGTCCCCATATTCCAGACCAGTCCTTTCTCCTTTGATGTTATCCAGCTTTTAGCTCTTCTGCTCAAGCTAGGACTTCTGTGAAAACAAAACAAAACAATATATATATATATATACATATACATATATGTGTGTATATGATATAAATATTCTTTGTACCTCTTGTACACAATATGTGTGCAAAACAGTCATTATTTAATTACTGTTGTTGCTGTTCTTATTATTTGCGTGTTTCTTTTTATTACTTTACAGTTTTTATCTTCTTTCTGAAAAATATCAATATATGTTGTCAGAGGTAACTGATGGAAAGCAATAGTAAAAATTTTATTAGCATCTCTGAATAAGAAACACACTTCATTGATAGTATTTGTACTTCTTCCAGCTTTATTGAGGAATAATTGGCAAATAAAAATTGTATATTTAAGGTACACAATGTGATGTTTTGATATGTACATTGTGAAATGATGACCATAATCAACCATCACCTCAAAAGTTGAACTCATAAAAGCAGAGAGTAGAATGGTGGCTGCCAGGGGCTGAAAGGTGGGAAATGGAGAGATGTTGGTGAAAGGGTACAAAGTTTCAATTATGATCATCTTTGCATTTAATTAGTCGGTCTTCAGATTCATATTTCCAGACTTCTCAGTTGGATTTCCAAATGACCTTGTAATATAATAGCTAATAGAGAATCTAGGGATCACTAATCCCCCTCCCACCTCCTCCTCTTCCTCCTTCTTGGCACATAATCACAGCGCCTACAAGTCCTACATAGCATGTTTTCCAGACTCTTCCTCATTATGGTTATCTTCATCTTTTTATGTTCTTGTTTTGTGCTCCTTGTTCTCCTTATATTAGGACAATAAGAATTGAATACAACGCTCCATCCATGGTTTGACGTTAGTGAGTCACAGAAGGATGATTATGGAATTTGTCCAGGACATAGAATTTCTATTGGTACAGTTAAATATATTAGATTTGTGACATTAAAATAACAGTACAAGTGATATCATATCCAAGTTATATATTTTTTCAATTTTGCTTGGCTCCACCTGCTTCCTGGTCCTTCTGCCACTTGCTCTATTGAGTCTTAATCTAATTGATTCCTTTCATGACATTTCTAGCTATCTCTGCTCCCACAGTTTAGGCTGGTCTCCAGTATTGCCTCTGTTCCTATTATGGCAGAAGTCTCAGTCCCTCCAGTACTCAGACTCAACGCAACTGGAGCAACAGAGACTTTGGTTCAACTCACCTTTTCAGGACTCAGATGAAGTGCCATGAGGCATGAGATCTGGCTTCTACAGTGGCTGCTCAGAGGGCTGGGAGGCACAGACAGATGAATGAGGGTGTTCATGCCCCAGTGGACAAGGTTTGATCAATGACAAACAGGAGATAGAAGGGAGCCAGTAGATTTTTTTTCCCTTTCTCCTGATGGATTGTTCTAAAGTATAATCAGTCCAAAATGCATAGTGGCATTTGGTGTGAATGAACAATCAGCTAAGTTTTCTTGTGAAGTTATGGACAGCATTATATGCACAACCTTTTATTTGCTTTCCCCCTTCCCCTGACTCATATTCCATTTTCTCCCTTCTTGCTGGCCTAGCATTGCCATAAAATGAACAGCAGGTATACCACGTCTGTAGCTCTGTCTTCTAGAAAACTTGAGCTTAGCCACATGCTGATTCTGTAATCATTTATTCTACAAACATTTACTAATGATTTCCATGAATTCCAGATAATGTGCAGAGTTGTGGCCCTCACTTGGAAAGTTGTTCACAGTGTTGTAGAGGGTCAATTATTTATGTGTTACTTATAAATCTTTGTCGAATCACAACTTTTCTCAATGTTATTAGTACACTTGCTGTTTAATAGAGATTAATGTAAAATTTGGAACTAGGACTTAAATAACATTTTATCACAGCATTTTCTCATGTCATATAACATATTTCGAAGCATTGGGTTTGTGGTCATAAAGTTCTACTTAATGAATCTCTAATAATTAATTAACCATTTTCCTGAATTTGAACGCTTGTTTTCTTCTTTCCTGTCACTCTCTCTCCTGTCTCTCCTCCTTCTCTCTGACCCTTCTTCCTCTCCCCCACGCTCTTCCTTTCTTCTCTGTCTCCAGTCCCAACTCCCCTCCCCTTCCATACTGACCTCCTCTCTCTCCTCCTTCTCCTTCTCTTGGCTTACACATTTAATGCTAGGATGAGCACTGTGGCATACAAATCTTGGCCAATATGAAAGATAAAGAACCTAGACATGGTACCTCATTACCCCATTTTCAGAGATACTATGGTGTGTATTAATGAACAAGTAAAGTGTGAGAGCAGAGGGCATGTATACTCTTTTCCAGGAATTATCACCTTTTAAAATATCTTTAGAAATGTTTATATCTTTAGGGAAGATTCCTAGATGTAGAAAATGTGTCGAAGGATAAGAGTGGAGTGTCTCGAGGCAACTGGAAGAGATGGCTAAATTTCTTTGTAACAAGTTCATCCCTAAAATTAGACATCAGAATTCCTTTGAGATTTGGTATTTTAATAGGCAGATATAGTATGTTGTGGTTTTCACGATTTTGTTGGTGTGGTTGAACGTATTTAAAAAGTGTAGCAAACTTATTTTCTTTTGGAATTGTACATTTATATCTATTAGAGTTTTAAGTTTTTTTTTTTTAATTAACTTGCGAGTAACCTTTACAGATTAGAAATATCCTCTGGTGTCCTGTGGTATTTCTCAGAAATATTTTTTTAGCTTGATGATGATTTTTTAATTCCTGATTTTACTTTACAAACATGACAGACACTTTCAAATCTGGTTTCTCAACACTTTCTATTAGTTTGACTTTCAACTTTGTCTCATCTGCAAATCAGACAAAAGATACCATTTTCAAAGCCCTTGATTTAAAAAAAAAAAAATAGCACAAAACAAAAAACATTGACCCAATAAGACAAAGGTCAGAAGCAGGCAGTACCAGCTGATATTTGTCTGCTAATAAATTTAACTTAGTGATTTATCATTCACAGATGCCTTTCTCTCTTCTCCACGAAATCACAGGCTCTGTCCCTCTTGACCTCAGCACGGTGTTTTTATCTGTGCATAGCATTCTTACCGTTATTTTCTAATAGCTCCAGTACCACCCTGCAAAAGGGTGTGGCCAGACTTGGATGGTTGTGTTTATGAAACAGGTGATAATTCCTGGAAAACTGCAAAGCCCCCTCTGGTCTCATACTTCACCTGCTCATTAATACACACCATTGTATTTCTGTAAATGGGGTAATGAAGTAACATTTCTAGGTTCTTAATTTTTGCTACTGAGAACTGGGACAAAACTTATGTGAGTAATCATGCAACATGGGAATATGCCAGAATTCACCACTGGCAGAGTTAACCCACAATATTTTTGTGACCTCATCCAAACCCTGGGAGCTTCCTCTGGGACAGACCAACTTAAATTACGTTAGGAGGCATTATTCCAGCTTCGGGTGTAATTCATTCTCAATTTTGTTTTCCTTCCACACCCTCTTTTGTTTTTAAACAATTAGCCTTGATAGAAAAGGTAGAAACCAATTAAGAGTAGTTCAGTCTTTTCTCTGTTGACACGTAATGGTGTGTTGAATCCCTGGTAATTATGGTTTCTGTTGCTCTTGTTATTATGGTTTCTTCTTCGTTCTTCTTTTTTTTTTTTAAGATTTGTTTATTTGAGAGAGAAAGAGAGACTGTGTGTGGGGGGGGGATGGGCAGAGAGAGAGGGAGAGGGGAAGCAAACTCCCCCCTGAGCACACAGTCAGAGGCAGGGCTCCATCCCACGACCCTGAGGTCATGACCTGAGCCGAAACTAAGTCAGATGCTTAACCGACTGAGCCACACAGGCGCCCCAGTTTCTTCTTCATTCTTGTTCTCTCTTCAGACCTGTAAAGACAAAATTAGCCAGTGTGAAATCACTATGCACAACGTGTGGGGGCGAATGTGGGCCAAAGCTGTCTGAGGTTTATGACCGTCATCAGAGCTGAGCACATGCACAGAACTCTACTGCCATAGCTCCCTCCTGACCCTACCCCAAGGCCTCATTCAGTCCATGCTATCAGTCACCTAGCGCTTTGAGCTGTGGACCGACCTTCCCATCCTGCAGGGGAGATCTGGGCTCTCCAGACCCATATTCATTTATGCAGTATAGGTCTGATTGTGTCTGATGTCTTCCAACTGATAAGTTTTACCTTGCTTCTTGGTTTCTTCTTGCAGAAAGGGAAGGGGACGTCCAAAGTTATAAGATCATGCTTCTATCTAGGGATCCCTTTCCTCCTTCCCAGAGAACACCCTGGAAAGTTCCTTCACCTTGCTTCGTGCACAGTTTCCCTGGATGTCACCACGAGTCTGACTAAAGGAGACAGAAGAGTTTGGTTCGGACAAGAATGTCTCCCGTGTTATTTAACTTTTTGGCCAATAAATGTTCCCGGAGCCCAGGTGCAGGGATGGATAACACATACATTCAGCTTGAACCTGCAAGCTGTTGAGGGCAAAGAGCACAGGAAATTCAATTCCAAGCTCTAGTTTTTCTTGATCAGACTTGACGTGTGTGCCTGGACAATAAGATTTGTGACCTCAGCAGAATAAATGTAAACCTAATCCCAATTAGCATGTATAAATAGTCCTGCTCCAAGTACTTGGTCTCTACTTCAGACCCTCCAAACGCAGGGGAGGGATGCGGTGCAGGCTGTGGAGCCTAGTTATCCGGATTCGAGTAGATCGGATTCTCTCCCACCTCCTGGCAGGTGCCTGTGGGCACATTACTTCCCCTTTGCAAAACTGCAGTTTCTTTATCTTAAAAAAAATGACAAAAATAGTACCTGTCTCATAACCTTGTTGTGAATCTTATGAAAGCATGGCAAGCAATGTGCTTAGCACTGGGCCTGGTGTAGTTTTATTTTCTTAATTTTTTGAAATTTTTTAGCTTTCAAAGTTTTAGTTTTTAATAATAAAATAATACTATAATAATTTTATGACTACTAATAAATAATATACAATAATACATATTATCTATACCCCTGGCCTTTCATAATAAGAATATTAATAATAAACCATTTTATCATTATCATCAATAGCAAGAGCCAAGAAAAGAGATGTAATGCATCATTACCCATTTCCAAGGACCTAAAAGCAATTTACAGACCTGAAGTCCTTCTGACTCTGTGATATTTTTCTTTTGTCTTTACTCAGGGCAAAGGCATACAGTCTGTATCCTATCTTGTTTGTATGATAAACATGAAATTTATTCTCCTTTTCACCCACATATGCCCCTAAACTAGATTATAAGCCACTCCAGCCGGAGAGTGCCTAATGTATGGTTATATGTGAAGTAGGTATGGAAAGGCACAAACTAGGTTGAGCTCATTTTTAGAAATCAGAGTGAGTATTCTTATTGCTATTTTGGAAAGGAGCTCAGAGATTTCCTAGGGGAGGAGACTCTTTGAAAAATGACTCAGGTTGCTTTTAGACTCAGAAATAAAACCTAAGGACTCCATTTAAAATTTGTGTTTCTTAGTATTCTCACTCAACACACACACACACACACACACACACACACACAAAATTAAAAACAAAACAAATAAAAAAACAAAACCATTTATTCTAATGGGAGGAAGGAGCTATGGATTTTCCCATAGGTAGGGACCTGCATGTGTTAGGGGTTAATCACAGATCACAAAGCTTCAAGTTCAGTTCTAATCTGATGTAAAATCTATAGCCACTTGTGAATAATCAGGAATGGAAGTAGTAATTAGTGATGGTAGTAATACTAATAATGGAAACATAACTAGTGATAATATATCATTTCGTAAGTATTTGGTGTGCTAAATATTATACAAAACACGACATTCTTTATCACATTTAAGTTTTATAAGGAACCTATTATATAGACAATTATCCTATTATTCTCATTTTACGTATGTAAGAAACAAAATTCAGAGATTAAGTAAATACTCAAGGTCATTTTAATTCTTAGAAGAATACTCCTGGAGTACCAGTTACTGCCCTGGGAATTGGGAATATTGCAGTGAATGTAGCAGTCAGAAATCTCCATTTCTCGGAGCTTCCATTTTAGTAGGAGAGGCAATGGATAAACAAACCAAATAAAACGCAGAGTATGATAGATGTAATAAGGGTTAAGGAGAGAAATAAAGTAGAAACAATTATTAGGAAATGTTGGAGGGAGATATAAATTTTAGGGGGACTGGTCAGGGGAGGCCCTACTAAGAAGATGACATTGGAAAAGGGACCTAAAGAAATGGAGGGAACCAACCACACATCTGGAGGAAGAGCACTTCAGGAAGTAGAAAAAAGCAAATGAAAAGTCCCTAGATTAGGAGTATGTCATGTTTGAGGAACATTTAGAGGCCAGTGTGATGGGAATGAACTCCCGAGGTCAGAGAGGTGATCATGGGCCAGTTCGTGCAGTCAGTAAAGGCAGGAAGCGTTTCAGCAGTTTTGAGTAGAGGAATGAAATGATCTGACTTACTTCTCTTGTTTTGTTGGTTAATATACTTTTAAAATTTTGGAATTATTTTAAATTTAGAGAAAGTTTACAAAGATAGTACACATTGTTACCATGTATCATTCACCTCATTTCCCCTAATGGTAACCTTTTACCTAATCGTGGTGTATATGTCTAGATTAAGACATTAACATTGGCACATCACTACTCCCTGAATTACAGGTTTTAACCAGGTCGCACCAATTTGCCCATTAATGTTCTTTTTTTCTGTTCCAGGATACCAGGTTGAATTTTGTCATCATCTGCTTAGTCTTCCCCCAACTCTGACAATTTCTCAGTATTGTCTTGTTTTTCGTGATTTTGAGAATTTGATGAGTTCTAGTCATGTATTTTGTTCCTCCACTTGGGATTGGCCAGTGTTTTGTCAGTTTGATTAGGCTTATGGTTTTGGTGAAGAAGGCCACAGAGGTCAAGTGTCCTTCCCATCACAACATATCATAGGGTGGGTGACATCCACATGACTTATCACTGGTGATGGGAGCATTGATGCTCGGTTAAGGTGGCATCCTCCTGGTTTCTCCACTTTGAAGTGACGGTTTGTCCCTTTCTCTTCTGCATTCTTTGGAAGTGAGTCTTTCAGTCCAGCCCACACTCCAAAGGGGGTGAATTAATTTACAGCTCCCCGATCTCATGTTTAATGGTTTACCAGGTCTCCCTGGGAAAGAGATCAATTAGGAAACCTTTGCACAAATCTAGCAAGAGATGCTAGTGGCTTGGACTAGGGTAGAAGCAGCAGAGGTGGTGGGATGCAGTTGGGTTCTGGGTATATTTTGAAGGTCAAATCTAATAGGATTTACTGACAGATTGGTCCTGGGATATAAAGAGGAGTGAAGAATGGAAGTATGAAGGTGCCATTTGCTGAGATGAGGAAGAGGGCCAGTCCAGTAGGTCACGATGCCGACAAGGGTAGGGCAGAGAGAGTATAAATGGATTCTGTCTGACTCCAAAGCCCAAACTCTCAACTCTTGAACTACTCAGTTTCTGTATGTCACTCTCATCATCTGGGAAGTATCTGCTGACAAGAATTACCATAAAAGTGCTAAGTATTCTTAGTGCAAGTTTACTCCTCTCCCTTTATAGCTGGTCCTTTCTCCAGGTGTCCAGCAGAGGTGTGTTTCCTCTTGCTCAGCAGTTCTGTGGCAGCCTGCCAACAGTAATACTCAGAATGGGAAGCACTTGGGGACAGCCATCTCCTATTACAGCTGTCATGGACTTTTATGGGATTCCTTTATTATCTCCCTGCAGATGCTGGCTTCTTCCCTGCTAATTAAACAGCAACTTTAAAAAAAATTATCATTGACAGAATTACCCAATAACACATAACCTAAAGCCATCCAAATTGGTCCAGGTTAGGGGGAATGCTCTATGATATTCATCACTGGAAAATGATGTTGCTTTAGAAACCCTTGGCCACGTTGGGCAGGCCGATTGAACATGCTAAATGGAAAACGATGCAGATACAGATGTGCATACATCTCACCACCGCTCCCTTCTTTAGGCTTCTTGTTGACTTCAGTGGGGGCTCTGTAGGCGGAGATGAAGCCAGAGCTTATGATGGGGGCTCCTCTGAGCTTGGCTATATGCACACGTATCTGAGGTATTGTTTTCAGCTAATTGTGGGCATGTGCTGGTGGTTATGTACCTGCTAAGATATTTTCTCATTATTTTTAGCATAACACTCAAACTCCTCATTATGGCAAACAAGCCCCTGTCTACCTCTCCATCATCATAGCTCATGTTGTCCTAGTCAGAGAAGCTTTCCTGCCCTGACACCCTCAGCCTTTCTTAGTTCAATCCATTTGTCCTTTGCACTCGTCCCATTTGCCTAAAGTCTTCTTCCCCTGGCCTTTGCATGGCTCATTAATTTGTATTTTTTATATCTTAGTTAAAAAGTTACCTTTCCAAGAGGTGCCTTCTTTTACTACCTTATCTAAAATGGGAACACTCTGTTATTCTCTTTTATAGCAAATACTTCTCCTGGTCAGTTGCTTTCTAGCATAGAACTCTGCTTATTTTCGTTCCGGCACTTTGAATAGTTTGAAATTATTGTTGCTCATTTCCTTGATTATTTTCTAACTCCCTCTGCTAGAACACAAGCTCTTTACTAGCAAGGGTAGCTTTTGCTTTTTTTCCAGGCTACATCTCCCACAACTGCATGAATGCCTCAATTATTAGTGACCCACACGTATTTGTTAAGTGAATGACTTAAATGTCCTGAGGGTTTCTTGAAAACAGATTACGAACAGTTCACTCCATCACTTTAAATGGGAACCTGTGGGAAAATGCGGCCTAGGATAAATACACTACAGGAAAACCTTCTGATTTGAGGATTCAAGATGCATGTTTTGAACTATGCTGGAATGAGCAGCTAGAATGGAGTGCAGCAGAACATGGGTGGAGGGGAATCTAGCAGAATAAGGTCAGAAGCAGGCACTCGAGCAGAGCTAGTTAATTTCTACCACTAGGAAGCAGCTCAGTGGCAGGACACCTCAATTCCTAAGAGATTAGTGTCCATGGACTGGCTCTCTGCCTCACATCAGACACCCAAAGAATCCCAAGTTGTTTTACCATGCAATTCCCACAGGGGTTGTCAAAAAATAGAGAAGGAGGAACAGGACGGCATTTTGGAAGCCAATTATCTTTAAAAGTTCATTTATTCATTTCCATTCCAGTCTCTTGGGGACAACGGCAGAATTCTCTAATGGGTACTTGAGTTTTAAAGATGGGAACTGAATGGCAATCTGGACATCTCAAATTAGGTTTTGGAAGAATCTGTTGCATAAAATAATAGTGGGAAAGTATATAAAAACGTGCGTCTTCTGGGAAAGTGTGTTCATCTTACAAAACAAGAAACTAAAACCGATATAATTTTGCCCATTTTCAGGCTATGGCATTTGGTATTAAAGACTCTGGACAGTGTCCTTTTCTTAGGAGGCCTCAGCCTTTGGATACATATCAGATATATGTGGGTCATGGAGGTGATGTTCAGGTAGAATTCTTGGATACAGTAGCAGAATCCAAAATCTATTTAACCTGGGCAAGAGGCGAAGTTACTCCAAATTCAGAGACAGGAGTGGGCGTTGAAGACACCTTCTTGTGAGCCAGGCTGTACCTCCAGCTGGATGCTGGAATGAGCAAGGAGGCATAGGAAGGGCAAGGAGGGCCTGTGGCCCCTGGATCCAATTCAGGTTTTCTAAAATGCTAATATGTTGGAAGATTTGAGAATAAGCCAAAATATGGAATTATTTTAGCAAAAAAACTGCTATCAAGGAGCAGAAGCAAATAAAAGGGGACCCTCTACTATATCCATTTAGCAGAAACTGCCACAGCTTTATTTTATCACCACTGTTGGTTTTTTGTTTTTTTTTTTTTGCTCATTTTTGTTCTTTTCTTCTTTTTTTTTTTCTTTGTTTAATTCTATTTGGCATTCAGTCTTTCCTTGAGGAGATACCCTATTTTTTTATTTAAAATTTATTTTATAGGAGTGCCTGGTTAAGCATTTGACTCTTGGTTTTGGCTCAGGCTGTGAATCTCAGGGTCATGAGATCGAGCCGCACATCAAATTCTGTGCTCAGTGCAGAGTCTGCTTAAGACTCTTTCCCCTCTCTAAAATAAATAAATAAATCTTAAAAAAATGTATCTTATAATATATGACCCCTGCCCCTTCTCCCATGGCAGTGTCTGACACAGGTGAATGGCCACAAAACTGGTCCTCTCTCTTCCTTTCCACTTCCCTTAGTATAAAATGTCCCCTTGCTTTCCTGCATTCCATATTCTGCTCTCCTTCTGACACCA
Organism: Leptonychotes weddellii; assembly: GCF_054177405.1. Lineage (NCBI taxonomy): Eukaryota > Metazoa > Chordata > Mammalia > Carnivora > Phocidae > Leptonychotes > Leptonychotes weddellii. The sequence continues at coordinate 25,885,149 of NC_138370.1, forward strand.
AAGAGGATTTTATGGCATCTCCTACTAAGGTGTTCTTGACTACCCAAAATATGACTAGTCTTGCAAAGCAACGTGATAGGAATGGAGAGTGTGGAGGGCTTTTGGGTTGCTCCTATTGAGTAGAGTCATTGTATTTCCTTGCAAAACCCTTCAGCCAGTGGAATCCATGATGGTGAGATCAAGAGTTAGAGAAAACCAATGTAACATTTAGTTGAAGTTCTGATGTGCCCCATCTAGCACATTCTGCTTCCCAAAGACACCCCACTGCCTCCTTCCTAGTGTTTTCTTCAAGGACATGCAGGACTTACCGGGAACAATGTGGAAAGAGCTGATAAGCCCGCAGGGAAGGTCTGACCCGACTGAGAAGTTGACCTCCCCACTTGGAGCCAGTACAATTCCCTCAGTTCTGCTGAAGAGAGGAGGTTAGCTGCGGCCTGTAAAAGGGTGGGAACTCATGGAGAAAAGGAAATCTAATCTTCAGCCGTGGTTGTTGTTTCTTCAATCCACCGTATCTACCAGGGAAATCAGATCTGGCAGCTCAAGTGCCCAGCGCTGGTACAAGGCGTACTTTCGGCCTCTTCATAAATTAGACTCTCAGAGTTTCGGAGACGATTAAGAGAGGGAACAGAAGTTAAAAATAGAAGAAGAGAAAAGTCAAGGGGTGGTCTGAGTTTCCATCCCCTGCCCCTCCTTGGACATCTGTCTAGTTCAGAGACATGAACAATACCGTGTCACCTGCTGAACAGGACCTGGAGTCCCCTTCGGAGGAAACTGGCATTGTTCCTGCTTCCTTCCTGCTGAAAGGAGAGCATTAACACAATCAGGGATGTGGCTGTGCCTGTATTATCAGATCCCCTTCTCTTAGCCGGGGTGAGAGGCATTCGAATTTGCTAACATGTGCAGGTTTTGAAGTAAGGTGTGCTTTCAAGTGATACTTTGACTTCTCAGTTTGCTGTCTCTGTGCGGGTAGAAGGAAGGGCAGCACTGGGGCAGATTAATTCCTGTGTGTGAACAGAGAACTGGGCCACCACCCTCAGCCATGGCTGGGACAAGGGATGAGCGGGAGGGAGCCCTGTGTCTGGTTGCATATGGCCTTGGTTTAAACCCCTGTGCTCCCCAAGAGACATCCCCATTCCTAGGTCAGAGGGAGACCTCCCATTCCAACTTGGCTTGGCACCTTTGGAGGGGTGTCCCTGTCACCCAAGTCTGGAAGGTGATTATGTTAATCAGAATTCTGCATAGAAACAGAAACAATAGGAAATAAATAAATGTATATATGAATATATACACATATAATTTTATATATAAAATAATATATAAGATAATATAAATTACATACATGTATACATAATGATTTATTAGGAGGAATGGGCTCACACAACTGCAGAGGCTGAGAAGTCCCATGGTCTGCTCTCTGCAACCTGGACACCCAGGAGAGCTGATGGTGTCGACCCAGTGCAGTCCGTGTCCCAAAGCCAGAGAACCAGGGAAACCAATGTTGTAAATCCCAGTGCGAGGGCAGGAGAGGACTGATGTCCCAGCTCAAGCAGGCAGGTGGGAAGAAAAACAGGTGAATTCCTCCTTCCTCTGATTTTTGTTCTGATCAGACCCTCAACTGGGTGATGCCCACCCCCCCCAACCCCCCCCGAAGGATGGCCTGCTTCACGGAGTGCACCTATTCAAATGCTACTCTCATCCAGAAACACCCTCACAGACCTACCCTGAAATAATGTTCAACCTGGGAACCCTGTAGTGCTGTGAAGTTGACACATGAAATTACCCATCACAGTGACTGACATGAGTGGGCAGGTACCTGTGCCTGCCTTTGGTCATCTGCTTTCTCCTCTGAGGATGGGGATCCTAAGTCAGGACTGTGACCAGGGTGGGGTGAGCAAGGCATTCACAAGGGGTTGCCAAAAAATCCAGTCATTGAGACAAATAATGTTTTTTTTTTTTTTAAGATTTTATTTATTTATTTGACAGAGAGAGACACAGCGAGAGAGGGAACACAAGCAGGGGGAGTGGGAGAGGGAGAAACAGGCTTCCCGCCAAGCAGGGAGCCCGACGCGGGGCTCGAACCCAGGACCCTGGGATCATGACCTGAACCGAAGGCAGACGCTTAACGACTGAGCCACCCAGGCACCCCAAGACAAATACTGTTTTAATGCAATGGTTTTTTTTTTTTTTTTAAGATTTTATTTATTTGCGAGAGAGACAATGAGAGACAGAGAGCATGAGAGGGAGGAGGGTCAGAGGGAGAAGCAGACTCCCTGCTGAGCAGGGATCCTGATGTGGGACTCGATCCCGGGACTCCAGGATCATGACCCGAGCCGAAGGCAGTCGCTCAACCAACTGAGCCACCCAGGCACCCTAATGTAATGGTTTTAAAAAACAAAATTCATGCAAAAAAGTCCACAGTGAACCAATTATCAAAATTTTCGGGGCACCTGGGTGGCTCAGTGCGTTAAGCGTCTGCCTTCAGCTCAGGTCATGATCCCAGATTCCTGGGATCGAGTCCCACTTCGGGGCTCCCTGCTCAGCCGGAGCCTGCTTCTCCCTCTCCCTCTGCTGCTCCATCTGCCTGTGCTCCCCTGCTCTCTCTCTCTGTCAAATAAATAAATAAAATCTTAAAAAACATTTTTTCAATAAAGACAGGCTCAGTGTTAGTGATTTTTCTTTCGCTTCCAGCCTCAATGTTGCACAGCTCGGCACTGACCTTGACAGCCACCATTCTGAGGACAGAGTCCTTTCTCCCTCAACGTCTCTTCTTTACTAAGGACGAGGAGGACTTAATAGTGTAGCAGCTGGGCCAAGGCTGGAGGCGAGAGCTTATGCCCCCAAAGATGGATGTTTGTAGCAAAGCCTGTTGTTGATACCATCTCTTAATTAATTGAGCATTCCCTACTCTACCTCACACCTGCGTGGTTCTTCACTGGGTGTGAAAGGACTGGCCGATCAGGAAGGTTCTGATTCTCCAAGGGCAAAAGCTGTAAGGTCATCATTTGAGGAGATGTCTCGGGTGACAATGCCACCTTCTCCATCAGGCTTCAGGAGAGGCTGTGAATAAGATCCTCTGTGTACTGCAGGTCTTTGTTCTTCAGGTCATCCTCTGGGACAAGAGTTTGGGTGTCTGATGAAGACATTTCACGGTGCCTGATGGATACATTCTTCTCATTGGAACCTTAGATAGGACTCTGGTCCTTAATACCCCATAGCACTCCTATCAGTAGCACTTCCTTCTGGAACAGTATCTGAAACCCTTTCAAGCGAAGGTGTCAATGATTAACAATCTGTAAGCACCCCTGAGCAATAGCATTAGCTTAAGGCTCTGACCTTCATTGCTAATAGTAACAGTGAAACTGCAAGAATCAGGCAGAGAGCGAGGAAGGCAAATAGGCTTTCCACTGGTATGAAAACTAACCATTCTGATTAATTTATCTTTTTTTTTTTTTTTTAGGCAGGTTATGGTGTCATCTGGGAGTTTGTTGGCTTTCCTCCATGCTCTAAATCAAGAAATAACTTTGACAGGGACTATCTAGTGGATTTTCTCAAATGTTGTTGTGAACAACAATCAGGGAGTGGAAAGCGCTTTGCAAATGATGAATTGTTTCCCAGGTTCATCTCAGTCTTTGAAATAACTGTGAGGTAGGAAATATCATTTCTATTCTATGGATGAGAAAACTGGCGTTCAGAAAGGATAAGTTATTTGTTCAAGGTCATACAGTTAATATCCAAGTGGTAGTAGAATTGAGACCCAAACCGAGGTCAGCCAGCTTCACATTTCTGGTTTTTGTAAAAACTCAGGCTTCTTTAAAATCACTCTGATATATTCTGAGTTCGCTTATCCCACAATGCTCCAGCTCAATCCAGAAAGCTATTAGACATGACTCCTTCTCTAAATTGTGGCCCATTGAGACAGGAATGGTTAAAGAATCCCTTGCATCAAAGGAAGTTTGCTCATGGGAGCCTTCAGTTTTATTCAGCATATTGGAAATATTTGCATAGATTTCTTTTCTCCGGCACTACCGGAGAGTGGTATTTCTGTAGGGAAGATGGCATGTCAGACTCAGAATGAGTCTGATGAGGATCTGCCCCTGGAGGTACTTCTCTTTATTTAACTTCCAACTCCAGTGAGGCTGACCCTTGGGGCCCTTATAAAGTCCCACAAAGCTGGAGTCATACTACATTCTTGCCTGGATGGCAGCAGATACATTGTATGTACTTGGCAAAAGACAGAGCTAAAACAACAAGTCTCACGGACTCTGGTTAGTGTATAAATCAGCAATCATATTTTGGGAGACGTGACTCGCCCTGCAGCAGTTTTTCTGACTGTACGCCTTGAGAAGCTGGGTCATCCTGGGACTACACTATAGTAATTAGTGAGTCTAGCTCATGGTCGAACAAAGACACTTTCTCGGAGACATTATTTGCCGGGCTTGGTTTTCTTGTGATCTAAAGGAAACACATCTATTATTATCTCCCTTTTGAGGAAATGATATGCTAAACCCAGAATCAGGCACCATATCAAGGATTCTTTGTCCTCACCAGGTTCTGATATTTGCAGAGTCGCAAAACTGGGATCAAATTACAGTATCTGAAAAGCAAAATCAGAATTTGAAGGGAACGTGTGAAATAGACAGAGAAGCCTGGCGGTGCGTGGGCGGGGGCAGGGAAACTGACCTCATCCTGGCTTCACTGGCGATGTCTGTCCACAAATGAAAGAAAAGCCTGTGGGCTCCTGGCAACTTAAACAAGTACATCTTCCTCTGAAGCATAAACTTGGAGAGAGCAAGAAAACTAAGATCAGAGAAAAAAACGCAAACACCAAGGCACAGAGGGTTTGAATCCTCTTGCTCTACAGTAGGTGGAGATACTGTACCTTTAACGTGCTTGATAAATAATTTCTTCGTTTTTCATCATTATTGTTTACATTTCTTCCTTGTAACATAGTCCTTTTTTGTAGTTATAGATTTTGCCATCATTCTCAGCATGTATATGGGGTTAGTTATCGATGAATTATTTTTTTTTAATATTTCAAAAGAAAAAACTTATTTTAAAAGGCACAGGGACATTCTTAGATCTACATTTCAGAATAATTTAATGATAACAGCCAACTGTGCTCTTGCTACATTTTTCCCATATTTAGTGGTTGTGCTGAGTTCTTCTACTGCAATCCTAATGACAACAGGAGCAATTTGGGATGTTTTCTCTACTCATTATTTAAGGAAATGGAGAAAGTCTTCTCTTACTATTATCCACAAGAAAAGAATGTGAATTGTTCACTCCCAGCTGATGACTTGAATTACATTTTGAATGTCTGTGTCCAGGTGTGCGTGTGGGTGTAGGGTCCCAGGGCAGGTCACCCCAGAATATGCCCCACATAGTGATTATTTTGAATTAAAGCTACTTTGAAAACAGCTAGTGCAAGGATACTCAGACCCTCCTGTGTCCCCCTGGGAGCAGGAAACAAATCTCCCATATGAAAAATACCTACCCTGTACTGGGAAGTAAAAAGATATTCTTATCACCAGAGACACAGATTTTGCAGCCAAGAAAACTGTTGAAACAAACCTTGTTATTCTTTTTTTCCTGATCTACCTCAGCCTAAATTCCACTTAGAATTCTTTCCTAATTAAAGTTCCCAAATACCTGTATGCTTTATCCTGTCAGTTCCTCACAAATTTATTGTCTCTTTGTCTAAAATGTATAAAAACTGCCCAGCAAGTCATTTCTTTGGTTATCCATTTCAGTACTGGACCTCTGTGCACACGTAGTAAGACTTCAGTTTTTTTTTTTTCCTCTTGTTAATCTGTCTCATGCCAGTGTTGTTCCTAAACCAGCTACAAGAACCCTTTGCTGGGGAGCGGTGAAAAGGGGACTTTCTCCTTCCCCTATCACATTAAGAGCAGTCACCTTGACCTAGTTCTAGAACATGATTTACCTCCCATTTCTTGCTCTTGCCTATTCTTACCTATCTTTCAGATGTGTCTGGACCTTCAGACTTGACTCTATACATTTTTTGCTAGGAATCAAAGGGAGTGCTCTCTGACTGAGCTTTAGAATCTTCTCCATCTTCTTTCCTGCTGCCTGGATGAGCAACCCCGCCAGGTTAACTTACTTTGAGATTTTTCTGTCCAGGTCAACTAATGGGCAACATTTTTTCAAGACTTGAGAAAGTGTCTGTATGGTAAGAAAAAGAAGTAAATCGACATTAACACTCAACACACACTTTTTGTCAAACACTTGCTTACGACATTTGTTATAGCTTTTGCCCTTTGTCTTAGAATGTATATTCTATTACTTAAAACAAAAACAAAAACAAAAACAATGGTATCCCTGCCTGCCTAAGGAAAGACTTCCTCTGTTAGTATTAAGAATAAAAGGATGAAAGGAATCTCTTAACTTGACAAGATCTTTCACTGTTTCCCATCTTTGGATCTTTGTTAGTGCTTATTTCATCTAGACAGAAAGGTGTTGCTTGGGTAAGATACAATTTTATTCTGAAGAATTTTCCTGGAAACCTGATTCCAATAATAGATTCTTTCCATTTAATAAACTTGATCAGATTTAATCTTAGGAAAGGAACTAAATGAATCTCTCTCTCTCTCTTTCAGTCTCTCTCTTCTGTCACCAATCTTTTCCTCTCTCCACTTCTTAGATATTCTTTCTCATTACTGAATTATTTCTCTGATTTATTATCTTCCTCCTTTTAATCTGCTAACAGGTGTCTTTAATCTTCCTGCCTGACAGAGGGAATTCCTGAAGCCACTCTAGACACAATAGATACAAATCAGTCACAAGGATTTTAGGGTGTTCTTTCACCAGCCAGATCATCTGCTCATTTCCCCCATTTCTAGCTCCCCATGAGTCCAAAGGCATAAGATATGTCAGCAAAAGGAATGTGGGTCACCGTGATTGATCTTCCCCCTAGACTTTTTTGTTGCTATTTTTACCATCACTGTCACACTCTCTAGTCACCTCTGCAGCTGTTAGAGTTCCCATCGTTACCCCTGACAAGATGGCGGGCATCTAGACTGAACCACAGGGACAAGGCAATTAACAACCGAGTAACGTCAATTTTTTCAACATCCAGAGTTACTTATAAGGTTATTTGGGATTGCTAAATTGGGAAGATATAAAGTAATAGCTTTAAATATGTTTTTTTTTAAGATTCAAATAAAAATGTGGCATGATAATTCTCATAAGAGCCTTTTAAGCAGATACAATCAGTGATTTGCCAAAGTTGGCCCATACCAGCTAGTGAGAGCTGGTTCTTACATTTTCAGGAGTTTTGAGAACAGGTTGTAAAATGTAGACATTATTAAAAATTAAATTACTACAGAAATAACTCAAAATGAATTACATGGAAACAATGGTAATGAAAACTCAAACTCATTACTTCCTCATTATTTTATTGTATTTTATTATTATCTATGCTTTTCAGGCTATTTACATCTATTTCTTATGTATGGTAGAAATACTATATACTGTTGTTCTATGGTGCATCTCTTCCCAACTCTGTGTTCGATAAAGTTCTAGGTAGCTTGAAATTGGTCATTGTGAGTCTATTTACACCACAAAAATGGGCAAATGTTACAAATCAGGGCCTTTTACCCAGAGACATGTTGGTAGACATTTACCAGCATACCACTATATATAGTTATTCCTATTTTATAGAGGAGGAAGCAGAGGCTCACAAGGTGCAATCATCTTGCAAAGGGTTCAAGGTTCTGCCAGCATTGGTCACAGAACAAATAAGCAGGATGAACATTTGGTTTACTTTGTTAACGGTTAAGCATTAGTCAGGAATAAGAACCCCTTTAGTTACTCCCCAAGCTCTCCCTCCACATCTAAACCTCTTAAATGCCATCTCTATTTCCTACCACCTTCCTTCCAGTTCATTCCCCAGCCAGTGCAGTGTGTTTTAGGATCTTCAGCTTACAAATTGCACACTCCGCTGGAAGCACCACAATATCTCAAGTTACATCACACCTAGAAATTCACAAATTAACTTCCACTGTGTGGAAGTGTGTGACTCTCAGATGGAAGAACCTCAGAACACGATGAGAAACTTGGGTCTGTTGGAGCTTGTGTGGATAGGGAATGGGCCAAAAAAAAAAAAAAGGTGAAAAAGAGAAATAGAGCAAAACAGGAAGTGTGTTTGTTAAGCCTGGGAACCTGTAAGTCCATGTGTGTTGAGGTGGTGTTAATAATGACAAACTTTACCCCTTTATTCTTATTCAGAGTGGATCCTGGCTTTGATATTTTTATTTAGTAACAATAATATCTAAATACATTTTTTCCAAAAGACATTTAGGAAACTTGCTGGGAAGAATCCCCAATAATTCCCAAATAATATCATTAGTATCATCAATTTTCATAATCACGATTATAATCACCATTATCCTCCCTTCCATTTGTAGTGCACCTTATATTTTTAAAAAACGCTTTTACATAATTTTACATTGGCATTGTATAATGGCTTTTAAAATCTTGTTTTGTCATTGGATACGCTAAGGCATGGGGGGATAATTTATCCAGGTAACTAGATTGATGTGAAGCTTGGTTGGTTTTAAATGTAAACTCTGATGAGAAGTGAGCAATTGCTCTATGTGAGAAGGTACTAGATGCTTTTACATACTCTCTCTTATCTGGGTCCCTCAAGATAAGTATTATGGCTCATATTTTATAGATGAGGAAATGGGTCATCAATAATTAGATGATTTGTCCCAAATCCTGTAGTCCGTTAATATTAGAGCCAGTGATAGAACCCAGTTCTGTGGGATCTCAGAATAGGTGCTCTGTACCATCTCCTTCAAACTACTAGGGGCAAACCTAGATGACACACCCTCTTCTAAAGTTACTTCCATTCATGGGAAAAGGCACAAAAACATACCCTGTCATGAAGGATGTTTAACATGTATCTGTCATTCTGGTGATGTGCTTTCAGAAATTTGTTCCCCAATGAAGGATTTGGGAACTTAGCACCAAAGAGAAAGCATCAGGGGGAATAGCAAATGACCCCTGTTCCTTGTCCTCAAGCTCTGACATTTAGTAACCAATAGGAAATGGGAAAGTAACCTAAAAATATCAAGTCTCAAAACTTCCTTCAACTGGGTGAAGTTTAAAAAACACCAGGGTGTTTCTGCATGACATTTAGTGTTTCCTTTTCTACTCCATAGATCCTTGTATCCTGAGAGAACTCTTCAGGCACATTTCTTTGGAAATATAAGGCAAATACTTTGAGGGTGTGAATTAAAAAATTCTTTGCTGAGCTTCCACATGCATCTGTGGGCAACTGCTGACTTTGGTTTCTCCAGTACCTCATTTTCGGCAGACGTGGCTCTGGTCCATGTGGATCCCAGACTCCTACAGGCTACCCTCAGCCTGTTCCTTCGGTGGAAGGAAGGGCTGAGAGTTGAGGGTATGGAAGCACAGCCTCTTGAAGCTGACATGCAAAACTGGCACATCATTGCTTCTACTAGCCAGAGCAAGTGGTAAGTCCAGGTCAGATTCCAGGGGTGGAGAAATAGAGTCCGTGCCTTAATGGAAGTTGTTGTACTGTCACTCTGGAAGGAGCATCAGGATAGGAAGAGGGATAATTGCAGCCATTTAAAAAAATGATCTGTTATAATAGCTGATCCTCCAGTAGTGTTTACTTTGCACCAGAAGGTGTTCTAAGTATTCTAGATGTATGGTTCATTTGATATTCAAAACAACCCTAAATGTAGTTATGATCATTATCCATATTTTGTAGATGAGAAAAGTAGAACACAGAGAATATCACTGATGTGCCCAAAGTCACACAGCTAGGAAATGATTAAGATCATATCGACACCCAGGCTGTCTGGCTCCAGAGATTGTAACTGTAACTCCTACACTATTCTGTTAAGAAAATTTCTTGTTATGGGGATGACATTGTGGCAGCTAATCGTGGAGAGCTTATTTTCATATAGAAACAAAAGCAGCAAATAGTTACCAACACATTACTTTTTGGTTAGCGCTTGTTCTCTGGACCACAGAGCATGACCTTTTAGATGATTTTTGTCCCAGAAGTGACATTCAAGTCAATTCAGCTTGTATCATTAAAGTGACAAGGAGATTTTATTACGTGCTTGAAGAAGGTAACATAGAGGAGTGGTACAAACTATGAGTTTGAAAATAGAATTGAGTCTCGCCCTCTTAGTTTTCTTTCCTCGTTTTTCGGAAGAAGGAGTTGAACTGAATAATCCCTGGTTCCTCAACAGTCCAAAACCTAAGTCCTATCAGCAGCATAGTTGTATGTTGATCCAGAGCTATTTAAGGGTTATCTACAGTGGGGATAGCATATGTACTACTAATTGAGAGTATTTCTGGGTTTTGATTTTCTGTATATTCTTTACATATGTCTTAAGCCACTTCCTTTTTAGTACCTTGGTAAGACATGTCCTGCTGATAATTGGAAATCTACCATTTTCTTACAAAATGCAGCGTTTGGGAAACAATGCATCCATATGGCATGTTAATGGATGTTTAGATAGGCAATTTGATGATGATTGCTTTAGTAAAATAATAATAATGATAACAACAACAACAATAATAACAATAACAATAATAATAATAATAGTAATGGGATCCATGCAATGATGAAGAAGGTACAAAGGGGAAGACATGGAAAAAGGGAAGGGTAAGGTAGAAAATGAGAAAAAACAGAAATGGTTGAAAATGACATCTGTTTGGCTACATAAAAGCTTGGTGAAACTGACTTCTAGAAACTTTCATTGCATGGGGCTGTTTGACAATTGTTAGTGTCCTCTGGGGAAATGTGGAAAGATATCTGTCTTTCAGAAGTGGCTTCTCTGGGGATGCCTGGGTGGCTCATTTGGTTAGGCGACCAGCTTTTCATTTCAGCTCAGGTCATGATCTCAGAGTCCTGGGGTGGAGCCCTGCATTGGGTGCTGTGCTCAGCGGGAAGTCTGTTTGAGGATTCTCTCTCCCCATCTCCGTCTGCCCCTCCTCCTGCTTGCACTCTCTCTCTCTCTCAAATAAATAAATAAATCTTTAAAAAAAATAATTTACAGAAGTGGCTTCTCTGATTGCTCCAGCCGGGGTATCTCAAGGGAGATACCAGGGCCTGGACAGCTCCTGGTGGTGCCTTCCATTACTCTGCCACTTGGAACAAAGAGGCTCTGCATCTCCATCCTTTTACTGGGACTTGTTTTACAAGAAAAGTGGAGAAATGATCTTTTGTATAAACAAGCACAGGCAAGACCATAGGATGACATAGTAGAAAGAGCAGTGGAGAAACAGAGAGTGAGGGAAATCTTTGTATAGACTCTTTCCATTTGATCTCTGAGCCTTCTTTTTCTCATCTCTGTAAGGGAGGGGTGGGGTAGGTGGAAGGATATTGCCCTGGATGAAAAGTAAAATAATTTTCTAAGTAGTTTCTGACTTTGTAAAATCAATGACAAAATTCTGTTTTCTTTTTAAAGATTTTATTATTTATTAGAGAGAGAGAGAGGGAGAGCACGAGCAGGGGGTAGGGGCAGAGGGAGAGGGAGAAGCGGACTCCCTGCTAAGCAGGGAGCCCTACATAGGACTCGATCCCAGGACCCTGAGATCATGACCTAAGCTGAAGACAGAGGCTTAATTAACTGAACCACCCAGGTGCCCCAATCAATGACAAAATTCTGCTCTCATCATCATGGCTTTCTGAACTAACACAAAACCTCTCAAATAAATACTTAGAAATACATGTTTTAACCAGCATGTTTACAATGATCAGTTTACAAATTGCTGAAAATGTAACCATTAACCCTTGCCAGCCTGTATGAGCTGGCTTCAGTGCACATTAACACAATCCCAAGGTGAGAGAAATAATTTATAGCCAGACATATAAGAGATATCAAACTGAACCAAAGATATACAAATAGATATAAGACTTAGTGGTTAGGCACTAGGGTTTCAATGTCCATACAGGATAAGAGATGTGATTGTAGGCCCATGTGAGGCTGAAGCAGATACCAGCAAAACCTGGGGTCCCTTAAGAGCTGCCCAGTTTGTCAGGTGAGTGAGAAACATCTTAAGTCCCAAGAAATGACATGGAAGCCTATCTCCTTTATGTTTTGGGTAAGGAAAAAGAAAAGCCCAAATCAAGAACTGAAACTCAGATCTCACACCATGCCTAGCTAGGTATGGAATACCAGTTTATTCTCCATGTACAGACACGAATTCTAAGCTGATACATTAAAGATGTGACTACTCATCCTGGACAGGTAAATTCTCAAAGATGCGCAATAGCAGTGAAACAAAATTGCTCTTTTTTTTTTTTTTAAGATTTTATTTATTTATTTGACACAGAGAGAGTGAGAGCATAAGCAGGGGGAACAGCAGAAGGAGAGGGAGAAGCAAACTCCCGCTGAGCAGGGAGCCGATGTGGGGCTGGATCCCAGGATTCTGGGATCATGACCTGAACCAAAGGCAGACTCTTCACTGACTGAGCCACCCAGGTGCCCCACAAAATTGCTCTTCAGAGCTTCTATAATACAGGAAGAAAGGGATTCACTCAGGAAAGAAAATAGTCAAGCTGAGGATAAGCACTCATTCAAAAATTACAAACCACAGGAAGAAATTAACTGTAATGAAGGGAATCTGCAGATACAATGAATTGTAGGATTAGCATTCTTTTATTTTTATTTATTTTTATTTTTAAATTTTATTTATTTATTTTAAACATTTTTATTTAAATTCAGTTAATTAACATGTAATGTATTATTGGTTTCAGAGGTACAGGCCCGCAATTCATCAGTCTTATATAATACTCAGTGCTCATTATATCACATGCTCTCCTTAATTTCCATTACCCAGTTACCCCATCCCCCCACCCCTCTCCTCTCCAGCAACCCTCAGTTTGTTTCCTATGACTAAGAGTCTCTTATGGTTTGTCTCCCTCTCTGGTTTCGTCTTCTTTTATTTCTTAGTATTCTAAGAACTCTAGTGAGTAAAATAATCTGGAGAGGTAAAAATGTAAAAGTAATCAAAAAGTTAAAATAGATAAAAATGTAAGAAAAAGATAGTCATTAACAATGAAAGAAAGTCAGTAAAATGTTAAAAGTGAAAATGATAACTGAAATTAAAATCTCAAGGAAGGCTTCTGTTTCTGGAAAGATGGACTAGATGTACTTTCCCTATTCTTCTCAATATACAGTTACAAACCCTAGAATGAAAATAAATACATGTAATATGTATAGTATAGATAATATAATATTATCTTACATCTTATTATAATATGTATCATAAGAAAATATATAAATATTATCATAAGAATATAGTATAAGATAACACGGAAAGATGGAAAAAAGGCAGGTGGGCTAGAATCCTTGGGGCCCAAAGAATGACATGTTGGTGAATTCCCTAGGATTTCCTTCATTTTTGCCTTCTGTATCTCTGACTTGGGGCTGAAGAAATTTGAAACCTGGAAATGTCAATGATTGTAGACAAAAAAAAGGTCCAACAAAAGCTCCCTCTTTATAGTCAAAGGACCAAGAAAGGGGCAGGCTACAAGACAGAAGACTTTTAGACAGTAAGAACTCTACCCCAGTCAAACACCACAGAAAAAAGGTGTCTACACCCCCACCTACCTGCAAAGGCTAAGTGTCTACACTCCCACTCACTGGCAAACCCTTACCAGGCTGTAAGTAGGAACCCCAATCACTCACCAGGGTAGTGTCAGAGAAGATTGAGTTGAGACTTCCATACCCACTGGGAGATAATGAGCCCTCTTATTCCCTATGATGTCGGTGGAGATCACGTGAGGAATTTGGATTCCCCCTGCTCCCAGCAATAATGAGATGTCCCTCCCCATCCCTGCTAGGAGTCTGTCAGAGAATACCTAGAGGAGAATCAAGCCTCTTACCATTACCAAGTAGAAGTAAGGCCACCCTTCCCCTCACCACAGGGTCAGTGGAGGCCATCTGGGGAGCCAGAACTCCTACCAAGAAGTAATGATGAGTCCCCAGCCCAAACATCATGGAGAGCTGAATAGGGAACCCAGACTCTACAACCACTTGCCTGCCACTTCCCATGTTGGAGCCATGTCAAGGGAGGCCAAATACAATAGATGGTTTCAGTGAGATCCAGAGTGTCATAACATAATACCCCAAATCTACAGCTTTCAATCAAAAAAAACCAAACAAACTTGTTAGGCCAAGAACCAGAAAAATTTCAAGTTCCATGAAAACATCACCACCATCGCCACCAACAAAGGATGCCAACACCAAGATGACAAAGATGTTCAAATTCTCTGACAAAGCTTTTGAAGTAGCTAGCATAAAAAATGCATCAATGAGCAATTATGGATATACTTGAAGCAAGTGAAAAATAGTCTCAGCAAAGAAATAGAGTACACACACATACACACCTAATAGAATGTTTAAAATGGAAAAATACAATAACTGAAAAAACAAAAACAAAACCCTCCATGGATGTGCTCAACAGCAGACAGCAGGTGATAGTGGAAATCACCTCATCTGAGCAACAGACAGAAAATAGAGTTAAAAAATAAACCAGCTTCAGATAGCTACGCAAGTATAACAAAAGATCTAACATTTATTTCATCAGAATCCTGAAAGGAAGGGAGAAAGAGGTTGGAGTTGAAATAAGTGCTCAAAGAAATAATGCCTGAAGACTTTGGTATGCTGAGAATTTGGCAAAAGGCCAAACCTACAGATTTAAAAAACAGCAAATCCCAAACAAGGCATTCCCTAGTTTCTTCTCTAAAGAAATTCCCAGCAAGACACAGGATAGTCAAACTTCGGGGGAAAAAAGAAATAAAATAATAAAAGAAAGAATTTAGGAAGGTTGGGACACAGAAAGAACAGTGGGAAGAGTAAATATATGGGTAGATCCAGTACCTTTCCCTTGGCCTCTTGAGTTTTCTCAACTATGATTGGTAGTTGAAGTGAACGCCATCTGCTTCGGGTCTAAAATGTATGTGGAGGAAATACTAAGTATTACTATAAGTGGGGAGAATTAAGGGACATAAATTAGGATAAACTTTCTACATTTCATTCAAAATGGGAAAATGAAGGCAGTAGCAGACCGTATTAGGTGATGCATAAATAAGATGACAACCTAGAGCAACCAGTGAAAAGCAACACAAAGCGATTCTCTCAAACACTATTTTTGAGTACAATATATACTTTTACCATCACATTATTTCAGGAACTATTTAAAGGACTTTTTTAAGAGCTACTTTTTTTTCTTTGGAGCGTTCCTTTTTTAAAAGTAACCTCTGTTTTGTAAATGGGGTACTTGATTTTTGAGAAGATTCATAGTTGTTTGTTGTTGTTGTTTTTTTTCTTTTCTGTTAAGATCTACTCTCTTAGTAACTTGCAAATATACAACACAGTATTCTTAACTGTAGTCACCATGCTTTACATGACTTACATCTCCATGACTTATTTATTTTATAACTGGAAGTTTGTACCTTTAAAAAAGTAACTTTAAAAAAGTTTTCTAATATTGGTGTTCTATTTTCCTCAAGTTCCTTTTTCTTTGATTTGTGTTAATTTTTTCATGTGTTACACTTCAGTATCTGTTGATCCTTGGTTATCCATCAGTATTTAGGAATGAGGCCCTAAAAACTATATTTGAAATGCTATGATCCCTGGCAGGGCTTATCAAAATTGTTAATAAGGAAGAATAAAAAGGTATAAATAAAAGTTTCAGAACTGAAAAGGAACATAAGAAAAGGTAGATCATGAATTTTTTTTTTTAAGCATCATTGCTAGAAGGGAGAATGGGGTAACTGGGTTATGGGGATTAAGGAGAGCCCGTGATGGAATGAGCCCTGGGTGTTATATGCAACTGATGAATCCCTAAATTCTACCACTGAAACTAGTAATACATTATATGTTAACTAAATTGAATTTAGATAAAAAAATTAAAAAAAACCACATTATTGTTTCCAATGATTCTCCTCTTCCAATGATTATAAATCTCCCCCCATTACATTTGACTTGCCTGTTTGTGTTCATCTGCCTCTGCCTCAGTGACTTTGAGCATGATCATTTGACATTTTTATCACATCTGAGCAGAAGATTTAATTGTATTTGTGTGAGTTGACTATGTCTCTTTTACTGCTACCCTCCAAGAGAAAAGGCTTTTCAGGTTATGGGTTCTCCTTCATTCTGAGTCCTGGGGTGAAAAGATTGATGGGGCCCAGTCAAACCGAGCCCAGCTCAGTAATGACCAGCAGAGCTGAGGTCAGCCACAGCCCTAATTATAAGGTGAATGAGCAAGAAATAAGTGCCTTTTTATGTAAGTTACTGATATATTAGGGCTATTTGTTATAATAAGAAAAACTGACTTGTAAACCAATAATTTAATCTTAGGATGTTTTTCTTCTCATTTTACACACTGACCTTGAAGAATATTATCCATACTCTTACACTAAAATATTGAGGACACTAAATGTCTATTTCAACCTTTTGTGTTTCTTCTGAGCTTCAGACCCATACTTCCATCTGCCAACCTTGGCTCAAAGGTCATCCTATGAACTTTCCTAAATCTTTCCGCTCTGCACTTATCCAACCAAAGTAACGTATTCCCATTCTGCTTCAACATCACCTTTTCCATGCCCTTATTTATAATATTTATCTCATTGCAACGCAATTGCTAATTTATGTATGCTTTTCACCACTAGAACTGATCTCCTTGAGAGTAAGGACTTATCATTTCCAGCCTGTAATACAGGATGGGCCACATAGTCATGTTCTCTAAATATTTGCTGAAATGATGTGATGGTAAAACTAATATTGGATTCAAACATAAATATTATCACAGTTTTAGAAAGATCTACATTTCCACACATTGGAAATTTCTATAAGACAACAAGTATGGCTAAGAATAAGGAAAATAATTAAAATTTTAAGGTATGGTTTTGTACTTAGACAAGCAGATCATTTTCCATTATAGGAGGTACAGCCCCAAATATTCAATACAAATCTATGAAATTCTATTGATTTTATACTTACTGTTTTAAAATCCCCAATTTTATATTAACTCTACAGAATCTTTTTTTTTTAAAGATTTTATTTACTTATTTGAGAGAGAGAGAGAGAGCACCAGTGGAAGGGAGGGGCAGAGGGAGAGGGAGAACAGGCTCCCCACTGAGCAGGGAGCCCAATGCAGGACTCAATCCCAGGACCCCGGGATCATGACCTGAGCTGAAGGCAGATGCTTAACCAACTGAGCCACCCAGGTACCCCCACAGAATCTGTTTTGAAGAAGCGATGGAAAGAAGAAAGTAAAGAGGAAATAAACCTTTTATTGATAATCTATTTACTAGACTGTATGTTAGGTATTTTTTTATTGTCTTCTTACGTTCCCTTTGAAACCCTTCATGATATGTATCTGTAGACAGACTGGTCTTTAGAGAAGTTAAGTCACTTGTCCCAGGCCACTCATCTAATAGCAAGTAGAACCAGGATTTGACCCTTGTTCTTCTGATCTCATATCTAGTAGCCTTTTGGTGATTTACTCTGCCATCTCTTTTAGAGTTCTTGCTCATGTGTATACCAGGAGGTCATCATCCTCACTTACACACCCATATGAGAGAAAGGCAGACAGAATGTTGTGCTCTATAAAGCTAACCATCAGCATTCCGAGAGAAGTCAACCAAGACCCACTGAAGATATCATAGCTCCTTCTTCCTCAGTGAACTGCTTGTTGATATGATGCTTCCTCATGTGTTCAGTGAGCAGTCTGTGATTTATCACCCTGATAGGAATATGGGTTTAAGTGTTTGAAGTGGGAGAAGAGTTGCCCCAGACAGACCAAGTGAACTAATTTTCAGCCATTAGTAACCTGTCTTTTTCTATTTTCTTTCTGGCATATAAAAGAGGACATTAAGGGCTCACTGACCTACTACATTTAATTTGAAAAAAACAAACAAACAAACAAGCAAATCCATCTCTGAAATCATGAAGACCAAAAAACATTATTAGAAAGAGCAAAACTCTGTTTTCTCCCTTGGAACTAAAAATAGTGGCTATGATTTGAAATGCTTTACAAAAAGAACACATTATTCGTATAGAAATCATTATCAGAATAGAAATATCTCTGGGTTTTTGAAACTATGTGTTTGTATATATACTTTTTTAGAGCAATGACCTTAAGTACTTGAATATTTTAAGAATAAGTTGTATAATCTAATTATTGCATCTTGTTTCTCACTAACTTCTTTTGGTTATGAGCTGTATCCAAAAGGAAAGAAAGTGACAAAGTAAGTGAGCCGCTTGGCACGGCTCTAACCACTAGGCTCTGTGCTCTTTTAAGGAGCCCTCCCCTTCTTTTCAAAGACATCACTGCCCTGTGCTTACCCATTTCATTTCTTGGAAATATATGCTGTCTAAATAAAATATTAAAAATATTTGTTACTGATGCATTGATTTCATTGATTTAATATTAATGAGTACCCACTGTGTGCCCGTTGGTGGTGTGTGTGTGTTTGTGAGTGTGCGCCCACGCGCGAGCCCATCAAGTGTCATTAGGGACATGACACATGGAAAATGAGAGAGCAATTGGAGAGCTGAAGAAGAGGGCTGCTTTAGACAGGGTAATAAAAGAAAGCTCAAATCAAATTTGAGTTGAGTCCTGAATTGTGAGAAAAAGTTATGGGAAGTCCAAGCAGCAGGTGCTGGAAGCAGAGGGGCCGATAAGGGCTGTTGGGATATTTAAGCAAAATAAAGAAAGCCAGTGGTGTCTGAGCACGGAAAACAGGGAAGGAGTTCAAGATGATGCAGATCATCTGTTCTATATTTATGCTGAAGATTTTGCATTTTATTCTAACCGTGATCATTGAGTTTTAACTAGAGGAGTCCTATCATCTCATAAAAATAAAAAGTTAGAGTCTACCGATTGAAGATTTAAACTTGCATGTATTATTGTTTTTTAAGGATCAGCAGTAATGAAGAAGGTGGCCCAACAATTTGTGTGTCTTTTTTTCCATCTCCCCTTTTCCCTCTAGGAAGTGCATAATTTGGCTTCAGGTTGTTGTTATGGTAAGAATCAAGCCTGTATGAAACCCCTCTGGATAGGTGGTTTCCCTGCATATGTCAGTTGAGTCTGATGCCAGGTGGCGATTGAAATAAATACAGTGTATGAGTTCGATCACTGTAGCCTTTTCTGTCTGACTGGGGGTAGTAGATATCAAGTGAATTTGATGAATTGTAGAGTTATTCAGTAACTGGCAGCTGTGACTAGAATGGAAACCCAGACATAGACTGAAAGGTGATAGCCCTTGGAGCAGGAGTCGCTGGAATAACAGCTCATGAGCTTCCCCTGCAGCCTATACTCCTTGGCAAAACGTGTTCTCAGCTGAGCTGGCAGGGACGTGTGGCCATCTGTCCTAGAGCAATGGGTTTCTGTGGTGACCTGTCATTCAGTTAAAACTGCTCACAGATCAGGCAAAAGGATGAAACGGTGCAGTATGTCCCAGCTCTTCATCTAAAGAGGGAATGATATCTGGGTGACCTGAGGACAGAATACAAGGTACCATCCTTCTGAGATTGCCTGGAAGCAGCAGTCTGGAAAATTAATGCAGATTTCAAGTTCCGAACATCTGATTTGTAGTTGCTACTTTTCCATGGTTATTCTGTAACCCATTAGGCTACTGATAACGTCTATTTGAGGATATTTGCATATTCATCTTATCTGAAATGTGATTCTTTTCGTCAGTCACTAGGAGACTGAGAAATATTTCTACTCTCTATATGTATGAGATATTAAAAATCTACATCTAAGGGACCAGTCTTTCTTTTTTAACCTCTGTATATTATTATGGAATTCCTTATAGTTGCCTTCATATTGCAAGGCTATAAATAAATATTTTAGCCAGCATTCTTCCTTGTAAGATAGGTAGGAGGCAGATATAATTTATAATTACCCAATCCCTTTCTGCAAGTATAGGACCTGATGTTTAAGAGGTTTGCTAAACAAGTTACATAGAAAGGCATTAGATGAATAGATAATAGTAGAACTAACTTTAGTTCAATAATATATTTTTTAATACCTACCATATATTCAAATATGGTAGATGAGGTTTTTGGCCCTTCCCCTCACAGAGCGTGTATTCTTCTCAGAGAGATAGGGTACATAATTAAATTTGCTAAAATTTAAACTGAAAATGCAATATCAGAGAGGTAATCTAACAGGTAGCTGGAACATTTGTGCAAGAAGGAGAATATTATATTAAAAAATTGAGACTTTATAATGTGCTGTGGAACTATTGGCAGTTTTTAAGCAGGAAAATAATTGTATTATTGTATTTGTCTTTTAGAAAAATCAGTCTGGCAACATATATATATATACATGAAGAAGGAGATACAGAAAGCAGAGACAAAACAACCTGAATAATCAATGAAGTCAGAGGGTTCACCTGGGTGGCTCAGTTGGTTGAGCCTCTGATTCTTGGTTTTGGCTCAGGTTATGATCTCAGGGTCCTGGGATCAAGTCCTGAGTCATACTCCCTGTTCAGCTGGGAGTCTGCTGGATATTTTCTCTCTTTCCCTCTCCCTCTGCCCCACCCCCACTCCCCTGCTCATGTTCTCTCTCTCTCTCTAAAATAAATAAATAAATCTTAAAAAAAATCAGTGAAGTCAGAGATGAATCTAAGCTTAGCTATTGGGACTCAGGACTCTCAGCTAATTGTTTTTTCTACCATTCCATGTTTTTCCTTTATCCCATATACACTTCCAGATTCAAACTATGTGCTTTAATACTGAATGAGATATGACCCTTAGAATCAATCAAGATTCAGTTAATGGTACTAGGTCAGTCGAGTGGCAAATTTGGAAAAAATAAACTGAAATTGGATTCCAACTTCACAACCTGACACCAAAAAAGTTACGCATGTATCATAAACTTAATATAAAAATACTAAAACCTATTTTTTAGAAGATACCAGAGAAGAATAAGTATTACCTATTCAGAATTTACCTGTGAAAAAGATTGATCAACTCAACTAGATCATCATCATCATTATGATTATCACCATTATCATCACAATCATCTATGAACAGAATTCAAAAGACAAACAACAAATCAAATATACTTGCAAGGACTGATTTTTCTAATATTGATTTTCTAATGAAAAACTCTCCAATAACCCAGTAGAAAAAATGACCAGAGATAGTTCAGAGAAAAGAAATATAAATGGCTCAGGGCGCCTGGGTGGCTCAGTCGTTAAGTGTCTGCCTTCAGCTCAGGTCATGATCCCAGGGTCCTGGGATCGAGCCCCGCATCAGGTTCCCTGCTCTGCGGGAAGCCTGCTTCTCCCTCTCCCACTCCCTCTGTTTGTGTTCCCTCTTTCGCTGTGTCTCTCTCCGTCAAATAAATAAATAAAGTCTTTAAAAAAAAAGAAGAAGAAATATAAGTGGCTCAAAAATGTGAAAAGATGTCCAGCCTCACTCAGGATATGAAAAATACAAATCTAAACTATACCAAGATACCAATTTCACATACCAGTTTGGCATATAGAACATTGTTGACAAGGGACTGGGGAACCAGACATTCTCAGATGTTTTGGATAGGAATGCAAATTGTTATAATCTCTAGGGGGGGAGCAGTTTGGAAACAGCTATCAAAATAACAAATGCAAAATAACAAAATGCTCTTTAAACCAGCAATTCTACCTCTAAGAATTTATATCTAAAGGTATACTTTGCATATGTGAAATGATATATCTGAGTTTATACAGGGTAATTTTTTTGAAATAGCAAAGTATTAGAAACTACCTAAATACCCATTAATGGGGAGAAATTATGGAGTATCCCAACAATGGAATACTATGCAACTATATAAAGGAATAAGAAAAGTTTTTAAGTCCTGATATGGAAAGATCTCCACATTGTGAAAAAATCAAGGTGCGCACAGGTGCATTGGTATCCTATTTATATAATATGGGATAAAAAGATTAAATATATTGGCATGTATATTCCTTATATATGCGTAAGATACCTTTGCAACAACATAAAGGGAAATGATAAAATTTTTTGACCCAGAGGAGGGAAACTGGGTGTCTGGAGTTTAGGACAGGAGAGATAGTTTCTCCTGTGCCCTCTTCCTTTTGTGCCGTGTTGAATGCATAACCTATAGAAAAATAATATTAAAGAGAAAAACAGAATCAACCATCAGAAGCCAAAGATAGCTCACCATGAGTGAATATAGAATGCCATAAATTACTCATTTCCCCCATCTAGTTTTTTTATTTAATCCTTATCTATCTGTTTTCATTTCATTTCATAGGAAAGTACATTGTAAAGATAATTCATGTGTCCAAAGTCACACAACTAAGAAATGAAACTTAGATCTGGATTCATCTATCATTAATTTAGTCCCATTTGCCTTGCAATTTCCAATCCTTTGCTCGTTTCAGTAAAGGTTTCTGTTTGTTTGTTTTTGTCATAATGGGCATTGCTAAGACGTGCTGGTGCCCACTTCTATCTGGCACAGAGCATTTCCACTGTTGTTTTTCCTGTTTAGAGTATTAGGAAGTTTAAGAGTAGGGTTGAGTCCAAAGAGAGCCTGAAGCACAAGGAAAAGAAACGAAATCTGAGTGCACTGTTAGTTTCTCCCAAGTTAGAATTCACTTTGCCACTCAGCATTTGGTACAACTGGCAACTCTATCTTATGGCAACTTGAAAAATATCATCAATTATTCATCCTTGTTTGAGGGGTCACTTTATTACAGGATGCATGGGGTGGGAAGTGGCAGGGACATACTCAGAGGGGAACCAGGAGAGTTGCTTTGGTCTGTGCACCCTGTGGACATTATGTTTATTAAGTTCTACTTTACTTCCAAGGAGAAGATTGTGCCCAGTAATTATGTGTCTCTTACTTGTCAGTTCCTAAGAGATCCTCTGTCGGATAGGGTGCCAATTATATTGACAGATCCTGTTGCTTGAATTCTACTGTGGCATGACTTATCCCGGCCCTTGCCCACCTGCTAGGAGCAGATCATTAAAATAGATGGAGAGACGGCACCGGGAAAGGTACACAGCCAACGAGATGGAGGGGCTGAGTTTGCTTTTAATCATAACCCTCCTTCCAACTGAGCAAGTTCCAAGGATGAGACTCATGTAAAACAAGAAGTCTCAGAAGCACAAAGGTGTAAGAACATGGGGAAGGACTGAGAAGGAATCCATGCCGGTATCATTGAAATGAAGTTGGCTGTAAAGCAAGCCTCCAATTCATGGCTTCATTTTTTGTTGTTGTTGTTATTTGATTAAAAAAAAAATAGGCTGTCTTTTCCAGTAGAGTTAATTAAAGTGTGGGTAGAAGTATGAAAATGCCACTTGGCAATCATTCCTGCTGCTTAGGAGCCGAAGGGTCTGATTTGGGTCTTATCCCTCATAATTAGAGGCACCCATGATATTAATTTGCTAAACAACTCTGCCTGAATTAAAATAGCTATGAAAGAATATTTTCTTCTTTTAATAAGCACATCTTAAATTTAGAGTTAACATCTAGTATGAACAAGGAGCAAATGGGCAGTTGTATATCTCTTAGCAGGTGTTAAATCAATGCAGTCTTTCAGAGATCTTTAGCAATGTTTCATATATGGTTAAAATATTTAGATATATTCAAGCAAAAATTTCACATCAAATTATTTTTCTTAAGGAGCTATTTGGACAAACCTACAAGATGCATGTAAAGGATGTTCATATCAGTGTTGCTTATTATAGTTAAAAACTGAGCTTTTTTAGTGTACAAAAAAGTTAAGTGAATATTCATTCAGCCATTAAAATTATAATGTCAATCTATATTTGTCAATATGAGAAAATATTCATGTGTTATGTGAGAAAAACAGTTTACAAAACCATATTTGTAGTGCGATCCTACTTTTTGATATACATAATAAATGTATAATGTAAGAATGTACAATAAGATGTGCCCAGCAATTCTCCTTGTGTAATAGGCGTAATAATGCCTTTCTTCTTGAACATTTTATTTGTTCACATTTTCTAGTTTTTTCTACCATAAGCGTGAATTACTTGTAAGATGAATGAAATATTACTCAGCCATAAAAAAGAATGAAACTTTGCCATTTGCAACAACATGGATGAAGCTAGAGAGTATAACGCTAAGTGGAATAAGTCAGAAAATGACAAATACCATATGACTTCACTCATATGAGGACTTTAAGAAACAAAACAAACAAGCAAAGGGAAAAAAAAGCAAGAGAGGCAAACTAAGAAACAGACTCTTAACTATAGAGAACACACTGCTGGTTACCAGAGGGGAGAATGATGATGGGTGAAATAGGTGATGGGGATTAAGAGTACACTTATCATGATGAGCATGGAGTAATGTATAGAATTGTTGAATCACTCTATTGTACACCTGAAACTAATAAAACACTATATCAGCTATACTGGAATTAAAAAAATAAAAGTTTTACAGAAGATAAAAAAAATAATATGCTAAGGGATTTACCACTCAAAGCACTCTATCTGAATTTTAAACCACAATGACAATAATAATAAATAATATCAAGTATAACTAAATAAGACTAATATGCTTATTATATGCTGGCTGAGCATGTCTCATATTAATATATATATGGCATGAAGACTGCCTAAGGTAAGACCCCACTAAACTTTAGATTATAGCATTTTCCCCTTGCTAATGTGTTAGCCTTGAAATGCGTTTTTATTTATTTATGTATTTATTTTAAAGATTTATTTCTTTGAGAGAGAGAGCGAGCACAAGTGGGGAAGGGGGAGAGGGAGAAGCAGACTCCTAGCTGAGTGAGGAGCCCGATGTGGGGCTCCATCCCAGGACGCTGGGATCATGACCTGAGCTGAATTGAAGTCAGACGTTAAACTGGCTGAGACACCCAGACGCCCCTTACTTTTTATTTATATGAAGATGTCTCTTCATTTTGTATCCATGTGTTTTCTTAGTTCCACATTGGGAATGAATTGACAGTCATGAGTAATATCAATAGTTAATTTAAAATGAACAATTTGTATCAAGGGAGAGATTATCACTGATATGATATATAAAGAATATGAAGATGGTAAGAAATTTCTTTATTCTGTATTATTGATTTTTTGTAGCTTCTAATATAGTATTACTCATCAGATAAATAGAGATGACAATGATAGTGCATCCAAGTATACATATTTCATTAATTTCTTCACAGATATTCATAGAGCAAATATAAGGTAGTGAACTTGGGTGACAGGGTATAAAAAGCCACAGTTCACTCTTTTGAAGATCTTATCTTTAGGTGGGTGATATTTACATATCATCGTACTCTGTGTGATATGCAAGTAACATAAAGTAACTGAACA
Source organism: Leptonychotes weddellii (assembly GCF_054177405.1). NCBI lineage: Eukaryota > Metazoa > Chordata > Mammalia > Carnivora > Phocidae > Leptonychotes > Leptonychotes weddellii. The sequence goes on from NC_138370.1 coordinate 25,910,489, forward strand.
CAGTTCTGTGAGAGTTAGAAGGAGGGTGACTTTCCTTCTGATTTCAGACACCTAATCAGGGTCATGCAATTTGGCCATTGAAAGGCTGAGGATATTTCTCCAAATGGACATTGGAAGGAGATATTTTGGGTAGAGGATCTATCTCAAGCAATGGGGTAGAAATGGGAGATTGAAAACATGTTTGGATTGCCAGTGGCATGATTTATAAGTAAGCAATCAGTGGAGAGGTGGATTTGGGTCAGTATATGGGGACCCTGAATTCTAAGAATCCTACACTCTGTTCAGTAGTCCTTTAATAAGCTAAAGACACATTTGAATAAGGTACTGATAATAATTAATTTGTGCCATAAGGGAATCAATCTAGCAATACCTTGTGGGATATGTGGAGGAAGAAGACCTCTATTTTTAAGTATCTTGACTGATCATCAGAAATTTGTTAATAACAAGTTACTTGTTTCTTTCTGTGTTTATATTACTCATTACTATCTTTTTTAAAAATCAAATTAGTATACATTCAGAGTTGCACTGATAGGAGACATATGTTTACCTGAGGAAAGCAAAGTGAGGAAGATCATGAACTTAAACTTCAATAAGACTCTATTTTTGTCCCTGTGACTTTTTCATCATTACAGTTGGACTAGGCCCAAAGAAATTATTCATATACTGGTTAAGCATTTATTCTGTAGAATCAGAATGTCTGGTTCTGAATCTTATCGCTTACTAGATGTGTGACTTGGAACAAGTTACTTATACTTCCTGTTTCTTAATTTACTTACTTTTAAATAGGAATAATTATTGAACCTGTCCCATCGGGCTGCTGTGAAGATTAAATTTAAAACTAGTAATAAAATGCTTAGAACAGTGTATCACTTGTAGTAAGCCTTCGGTGGATGTTGAAGATACTATTTTTCCCCCTTGGTGAATAAACCAAGACTCTACATTGTGTCTGGATTTGAATTGGTTATAGTTTGCAATTCTGCAGGAAGAAAACCAGATCCAGTGGCTGGTTGGTTGGTGTGCCTGCTTGTTTGTTTTGGTTAGCTAAAGAATCCACATAATATAAAGAGTAGAAGGTACATTAATACAGGGCTAGAGAGGGGCGCCTGGGTGGCTCAGTTGTTAAGCGTCTGCCTTCGGCTCAGGTCATGATCCCAGGGTCCTGGGATCGAGCCCCGCATCGGGCTCTCTGCTCGGCCGGGAGCCTGCTTCTCCCTCTCCCACTCCCCCTGCTTGTGTTCCCTCTCTAGCTGTCTGTCTCTCTCTCTGTCAAATAAATAAAATAAAAATCTTTAAAAAAAAAAAAAATACAGGGCTAGAGAATTCATTTGGTAGTGTAAATGAGAACATTTAATTCTCATAAAAACATTTTTTATACTTTAAATGAACAAACACAATTTCCAATAACAAAAATAGTTTACAGATTTCAGTGGCTAAATTACTTTATTTATAAATCTCACTTCTCACTTTCAGGAAGTATAGGGAAAAAAACTCATAACTGAGCTTAGAAAGTTGGTGTGGTTTAATCTGGTAAGACGTGTCGCTCCTTGTTCCTTATTTATTTGATACTGGATACTGCTGCAGACACTGATATATAAATAGCAAATGATTATTTAATCTTTTTCCCCCTTGAATTCATGGTTAGGAATACACTTTGAATTCCTAAGTCTTATTAATACAATAATATGTCTTTATCGAAGGTCAAAGACATTAAAGTGCATGATTCTGGGTGATTTTAAAGATCATTTATCCAGCTGCTAAATGCCATATACTGTTCAAAGCATAGGATTAAACAAAACAGATGTGGTGCCTGGGCTCATGGAACTTACATTCTACTTCAAGAGACAGAGGATATACGAGATAAGTAAATAAGACTACTCAGGTTGTGCTAGGTTCTGAGAAGAGAATAAAATGAGGAACTGTGGCAACAAGTAACATGGAGACTCTGTTAGATCAAATCATTGGGGAAATTCTGAGATGACATTTGGGCTGCACGTGACCCCAGAGGACCCCTTCCCCCCACCTGCCATCACCCCTATTGATCCTTTGTCAAAGGGTCCAAGATATTCAACAATGATTTTGGAGATCTCTTGTTTGTTTATTTTGAATAGACTTTATATTTTAGAATAGTTTCAGGTTTTTTTTTTTTTTTAGATTTTATTTATTTATTTGAGAAAGAGAGAATGAGAGACAGAGAGCATGAGGGGGAGGAGGGTCAGAGGGAGAAGCAGACTCCCCGCCGAGCAGGGAGCCCGATGCGGAACTCGATCCCGGGACTCCAGGATCATGACCTGAGCCGAAGGCAGTCGCTTAACCAACTGAGCCACCCAGGCGCCCAGAATAGTTTCAGGTTTATAGAAAAAAATTGTGAAAATAGTACAGGGGGTTCCCACATGCCTTACACCAGTTTTCCATATTGTTCACATCTTACATTAGTATGGTACATTTGTCACAATTAAAGAACCAATTTTGACATATTATTATTAACTGAAGTCCATACTATATTTCTTAGTTTTTATCTAATCTTCTTTTTTCTAGTCCAAGAATCCATCCAGGATCCCAAATTACATTTTGTTGACAAGTCTCCTTTGGGGCTACTAGGTTGTGACAATTTCTCAGATTTCCTTGTTTTTGATAACCTTACAATATTGTAGAGTACTGATCATATATTTTGGAAAATAGCCCCCAAATCGGTATTTGCCTCATGATTTTTCTCATGATTAAACTGAAGTTATGTTTTTTTGGGAGGAGACCACAGAGGTAAAGTGTAATTCTCATTACATCATATGAACAACACACAAGCAACAGAGTTATCACTGTTGATGTAACCTTGATCACCTGACTTAGTATCTATCTGGTTTCTCCATGATAAAATTCTTGTACTGTTATTTGGAATGCAGCCCATACTTAAAGAGTAGGGATTCAGGCTTTGCCTCCTGGAGGGTAGAGTATGTACATAATTTATTTGGAATTCTGCCTGGGAGATTGTCTGTTCTCTCTCATTTATTTATTTAATCATTTATATAAATGAACTCAAGAGTACTTAGTTCATATTTTAATTATAGTACAGTATTACTTTATTTATTTTGTTACTTAAATTTTTTCAGCTCTGGCCATTGGGAGATGTTACAGTGGGCTTTTTGTGTCCTTCTGACATATTACCATTATTGTGGATTTTTTTTTTTTTTTCTTTTGAGAGCTTCCTTACTTTCTGGCACTTTAAGGTACTCCAGGATCATTTTGTAAATATTCTGCTGTAGTCTTAAAATTAGCCATTTCTCTAGAAAGACCTGATTCTTTTATTAGAGGGTAATATTAGAAACTAAGATCTGGGTGCTAGGTGTACTCATTGCTACTGGGATGTTGTTGCTTCTAATCCCTCTGGTTTACTGAGCAAGGAAATATATGCATGTATGCTAATGCAGATATATATATATATATATATATATATATATATATACACACACACACACATATATGTATATATATACACACACACATCTATAAATATTTCTATATGTAACCATGTGTATGTATATTAAGTTATATGTGTGTTCATGCTGATGACTCCAATTCTATTATCTAATTATTTATTATCATATAGATCGTTCAAGCCTCATGTCCTCACTTATCTCAAAGTTCCAACTTCAACACTGAGAAATCCGGATTCCTCCATCCCCCATCCATTGCTTAAATTGATCAATTACAGTATATATATAGTGATTCCAGAATTCTTAACGTATGTTCCCATGGGAAACAAGTTTATCAACTAGAGTACAGTGCTTGTGTATAGTCGTTTTGTCTTATTACAATGAGTTTGTTGTCTAAAAGTAGTTCAGTTTCTGTTTTTTGACTTCTGGTCATGAATTTTTTTTCTTTTGCAAATTTCAGATGGGGAGTTCTGTTTATAGCTTTATGCTGCTTAGATAGCAAGCAAATAAAGGAGGGTTCTTTGTCATCTGATCTTTTTAAGGGGTGTGTGGATGGAAAATAGAATTGTATTTTGTGGATGCAAATAGAACTTGAAAAAGTACTGAAATAAACTGTTGTTTATATGAAAGGGATGATGGGAGAAGGTGGAGGAGTCTAGAGCCAAGAACCTTTAAAGTTTGCTTGATAAGAACAGTGGAGGTAGAAGATGACCCATTTGCTTGTTTGCAATAGATGGAGAATTTTAGAGGAAAAGGAAATGGGACAGTTTTCTTCCCTAGCCTGAGCATATAAAACTATTCTCTAATGCTTTCTTCTAAAATTTTGATATTTCATAATTAAGGCATCATTTTATATATGTTTATGGTATGATAAAATAATATACTTTTTTATGTAGATAATAAAGTATCTCAGTACATTTTGTTGAATTTCAGTTTCTCTTTTCCCCACTGATCTCTATTGTTGCCTCATTCATGTAATTCCTTATTTGTATGTGTCTGGATCTGAGTTCTCTATTCTTCTCAATTAGTCTATTTTTATAACCTATGCTGATTCTAAATTGTCTTAATTATTATAGTTTTATGATAATTTGATATTTCATTACATAAGTTCTTCCGACTTTTTTCTCAAAATTTCCAGGAATATTATGTCATAATTATCCTTGGCTTATAGCTGGTCAAATTCCGTGAAAAACTATTGGGATTGTGAATTGCATTGAATTTATAGATTATCCTAAATACTACTGAGTCAGTACATCTATGAACTAAGTTGCTGTCTTTGTCCATTTGGGCTGTTACCACAAAAATACCATAGACTGGGTAGCTTACAAACAACAAAAATCTCTTTCTTATAGTTACTCAGGCTGAGAAGTCCAAGATCAAGGAGTGAATAGATTTGTTATCTGGTGGGATCCCCTTTCTGGTTTTCATAGAGTCATCTCACTGCATCTTCACATGGTGGGAGGGATAAAGAATCTCTCTGGTATCTCTTTTGTTAAGGACACTAATCTCATCCATGGGAGCTCTACCCTCATGACTTAATTACCTCCAAAAGGACCGACCTCTTATACCATCACATGGGGGTTAGGTTTCAAGAGATGAACTTGGGGGGTACGCAGACATCAGTCAATAGTATTCTGCTCTTGGTCTTCCAAAATTTGTGTCCTTCTTGTATGCAAAATTCATTCTTTCAATCCCAACAGCCTCAGAAGTCTTAACTCATTAACTTGAAATCCAAAGTCTCATCCAAATATTATCTAAATCAGACATGAATGAGACTCAAGATATTATTCATCCTGAGGCAAATTGCTAGCTATAAACCTGTGAAATCAAACAAGGTGTGTGCTTCCAAAATACAATGGTGGAACATATTTATTTCCATTCCAAAAGGGAGAAATAGGAAAGAAGAAAGAACTGACAGGTCCTGAGCAAGTCTAAAACCCAGCATGACAAACAGCTTTAACCCTAGGGTTCCCTGATAATTTTCTTTGGCTTGATGTTCTGCTCTCCAGGTCCACTAGGGCAGAGGGGCCTTTCTTCCAGATATACTTGGACTCAGGTCCTGTTTTCCAGATATGCTGGGACAATGGTCACACCTCCTGGACCCCATGGGGCAGCAGTCCAGTCCCTTCAGCTTTGCCAGGCAGTGGTGGTTGGGTTTCTGAGAGCTCTAGGCAATCCACTCCACACAGCTTTGGGCCATCCTGTCCCCATAAGATTTGGGTGGCCAGTCCTTGTGAGAGCTTTTTGCCTGGGACCCACCCCAATGGATGGTGGTCCTGTTCTTTAAAATCTAGCTGGAGGCAACCATGCCCCCAGAGCCTGGGCATCCTGGGTACTGCATGGAAACCTCCAAACCTCCAAAGTTTGCTGCCTGTGTCCTCCAGAGGGGTGCCACCGTGGCCTGTGTGTCTCTGAGGCCCACCAGAGCCGCAGCTGGAGCAACCAAGAAGCAAAGCAACAGAGTGGGGAATCACAGCCTCTGTGGTGAGATGGTGCTGGACAGTGGGCTCCAAAGTCCTGCAGGGAGGAGCTTCTTCTCCTTTGAAACTACTCTGCCCCCAGGCCTTGCACTCTGAAACTCATGGGAGCCCTGATCATCTCTGAATTGCCTTCAGGGTCATTCTTCCATTGTTTTGGAGAATATCTCTTGCCTTCTGTTGAGATGGCTTATCCATATGAATGGTCTTATTATTTGGTCTCTTGGCCACACCCTTAGTATTCTTATCAGGTGGATAGGCTGAGAATCTTCTAAATCTTTTATGTTCTGCTTCCTTTTTCATTAACAATTCTGTTTTTAAATCATTTCTCTCTTCTCACATTTTACTATAAAGAGTCAGGAAAAGCCAAGCCGCATATACCTTCAACACTTTGCTTAGAAATAGCTTCAGCTAAACATATCATTTCATTACTTGCAAGTTCTACTTTCCCCAAAACACGTGAACATGAACCCAATCCAGCCACGCTCTTTGCTACATTATAACAAAGATGGCCTTTCCTCCACGGTCCAATAACATGAGCCTCATTTCCATCTGAGACTTCATCAGAATGGTGTTGGCCATCCCTATTTCCACCAACAGTCTCTTCAAGATTACTTAGGTACTCTCTAAGAAGATTGAGACTTTCTCTAAAAGCTCTCCTTTTTCCTTCTGAGCTCTCACCAGAATCACTCTTAACGGTCCATCAAGGCAATGAAGACTTTTTTTTTTTTTTTTTAAGCAGGAATCTCAAAACTCTGCCATCCTTTATCCATGATCACAGCTTCCACATTTTTAGGTATTTGTTATAGTAGCACCCCTCTTCTGGTGCCAACTTCTGTCTTAGTCCATTTGGGCTACTATAACAAAATTATGATAGATTTATTAACAACAGAAATTTTTTGTCATGCTTCTGAAGGATGGGAAGGCCAGGATCAGGGAGCCAATATATTCGGTATCTAATGAGAGCCCACTTCCTGGTTCATAGAGACCAGTCTTGAGGGAAGGGGTGAAGAACTCTTGGAGGTCTCATACAAGGGCATCGATCGTCTTCATGAGGGCTTCAACTTCATGATTGAATCACCTCCCCCAAAACCCTCCATTACAAATACTATCATCTTGGGGGTTAGGTTTCAATATATACATTTTGGTAGGACACAAACATTTAATCTACAGTTATAGTTGCATTTCTTTGTATTCATTCTGGAGCACCTATTCATTTATCCATTCACCAACAAGAATGTGGGAGTTTGTGGCTAAGGGAGGGTAGAAGGAAAAGATTATTAAAGGACAAGAAACCAGGGAATAATATTGCTGTGCTGGCATTCTATTGGAAAAATAATCTGTATTCAATTTGTAGTCACCAAGAATTGTGACTGGAGCAGTGTTGACAGAGTTGGAGAGAGTGAAAGTAAGTAGCCAAAATCTTAAGGAATCATGGGAAAAATCCAGGGGTGCATGTATGACTTAAAGAAGGAATGAGTGCGTGGGGTAGAATCTAATGACTTGAGATTCAATGTTAAGAGGCTTGAAAGGAGGAGCGACAGACAATGGTTTGGAAGGAATAATGAGGATCATTCAAGCCCTACATTCATATAAGGGCAGACCTGTGGTTTTAGATACTGGAGAGAACTTTTATTTTGTTTTCTTTTTTAAACCCAGTGACCAGACCAAGACAGGAAATTTATAATTTCCTGTGCTGGTGAGCGTATGTGTGTTTTCTCTATAGTTCACCTTTTCATTGAGATTATAGCTTTTCAGGCCTGGCTTCATAGGGAGGAGAGTTTCAGTTCCCTCTTAGCCTTGACTAAACTCAAGAAGTTTTCCCTTGACACTGTTGGCCACTAAAACCCAAGTCCTTTTGTTCCTGAACCTGCTATTGCCTTCCCCTCTCCCTCAGCAGAATGATCAGGCTCCACTTATAGTCTGATTTTCAGTATCTTATTTATTTGGCTTCTGAGATGTCTTTTATTTCCTTTGTGTCCTTATTCATCAAATGCGTATTTAAAAAGATGTTATCAGATATTTTACAGCCTTTCACTTTGCTTTTGACTAGTTGGTCATAGTGCTAAAAATGGAATTTCTTTACACTTGCTCTCTCTCCTTAAAAATGGACAAGCAGAGAAGTTTATATGAAGACCAACACTTACCCTGTAATGTTATAAAACAAATTTGAAACTGTAACAACACCAATAATCATGGCAACATTTTTGAACTTCTGTAAAAATAGCCCGTTTTCCAACAACACTTTACTATCAACATATGTTCAAATATTCGATATGATTTAGCCATTTCATTTCTACTTTGTGAAACACATATTGCAAATAGTCTAATCACATAATCAGTCATTTATGCAAGTAGTTATTTTCTTAAGTAGAACAGTATATAGGTGTGTACAAAAGCATGGCTGTTTAAATATTTGAACAACACTCAGATAATGTTTTTTAATCAAATAGAAGTGATTTTTCCTCTCTCACTATTATATGATAAATATCAAACACTATTTGTAAAATGCTCCTTTGCATATCACACATTTCAGTTACATTATTTTAGTAAGTTAGTCCAAAGGAATGCCACTGTTGGATATGGGCAAGGGGGCTTTGTACCAGATTGTGCACAGGGCCTCCCTGGCCTTATCCCCTCCTGCTCTTTGGAGCACTAACTTTGAAATTTCCTCAGTGCCACTGATGAGCCTATAACTGTCAGGGTAGCTGTACCTTTCAGGCAGGGTGCCAAGAGCCCAAACTCCTCCTGGGTGGGTTGTTCTCCAGTCTTCCACCTACTGTGGGGTGAACCAGATGCCTGGAGAAGCCCCAGGAGGCTCATGCAACCCCACCCATGTCACTTCCTGGAGGGCAGCCTGGAGAGTCTGTCAGTCTCATCGCAACAACCTAATTCCTTTCCTAGCAGATGGTATTAGATGGGGCCATCAGAAAGGTGCTGACTTAGCGATTTGGGGTGACTCAAATGTTTATAGTGACAGAGGCCCTGCAAAAAATATCTGTTCATATATCCTTAGAAGGGACTTTGCCCCAAAGGTGTGTTATGAAAATATCCTTCCTCCTATTCCATCTTTGTGGTCTGTTACTTCGAGAGTAAATACTAGTGAGCAACTTTACCCTTATCACTTAAGGAAAGTGATTCCAGTGAGTTTCCTAAGTGTTGAAAAATCTTAGAAGAGGCACAGTAACCTTCCCGTCCATGTTTTCTCCTTAGGAAGTCAAGTTTACAGTTACTTCCAGAGGAGCCAAATGGGAAGTGAGTTAATGCCACAATTTCCAGACCCACCATTCGTATGAAAATTCTGGGAGGTGGAGCCCAGCTTGTGCAGCTCACTGATGCTTCACAGGCAATAAGTCCCCTCAGAAGCCCCTTGTAATCAGATGCTGGGGCCTATTGCGGCTTGATGAAAAATGGTGGTAAAACTCCATATAAATCTATATGCCTTTTGTTCTCTCCTGTAGTCCAAATGCCAAAATATGGCAAGAGAGAGGCCATTTTCACTGATTTTTGGCCCATTCAGAAATACTGGAAGTTTCCTGAGAAGCAGTTGTAGAGAAATTTACCATTTGGTTTTGCTGACCCAGTAGGTTTAGATGAGAATCAAAATGTATTATTGGTTTATGAGATTTTTCCCCTTGGGGGGCAGTGGATGGATTATGAAGTAGACTCTGAAAACCCATCAAAATCTGTTCATAATGGAGTATCAATGTCCTGAAAGCAAAGACATTGGGGGAAAATCTACTCTCATTTAAAACTTTTAATTTGCTCTTCCTGGACTACTCCTATCTGAGACTGAAAAGCAAATAGAAAAACATAGTGATTTAAGCACAATAGCAGTAGATACAAATCAATTCTTATCCAGTTTTTCTTTATTATGAGTGGGATCTTTGGAGATATTAATTCACTATTCACAACCCCGTATAAATAGAGAATAATGGTAAAACATGCATTTAATTATCTATTTTCTGTCTGGAGAATAGAGAAGTGTCTGAAATGATATTATTACAGGATTACCTATCTGGTCTCTGAGGAAATGACAGAGAACAGAATACAGGTGACCCGGGGGCTTGTTATTTTATACTCTATGAAATAGGAAGAGGTCTGGAGGAGGATGCAAGGGATTCAGGAGTCCCATCCTCCATATTCTGAAAGACTTAAAGAGTTGGAATCAGATGCACAGCCTCGTCCAGCCCCTCTGCTCGCCGTGTTTTGTATTCCACACACGAGGCCTGGAAGAGCGTGGCAGCAAGTCTGAGGAACTGGCCAGCTGCTTTGGAGATACTGGGGCTCATTTCTCCTGAAGCAAATGGCCAGCATCTTGCTGATGCAGGAAGAAATTTGAAGGGTAAACTGCAAAAGAGAGAGTAGAGGAGGGGAAATAGAGGGAAAAGAAGGTAGGTTGGGAGGGATCTACTCATTTTCTAATTGGCAGTTAATTCGAATTCTTTGGTTCAAGTACATGGGCATAATGCTATCGCTGGACATGACGCTCTCAACACAATTTAACAGACTGAACCTAAAACAGCTAGGACAACAGCAAAAGAGGTAGGACTGCAAAGGGAACATCCCTCCACTCCAACTGAAGCTCAGCCAATTAATGAGGTCAGTCTCTCCAAGCCACGTTCCTCATTTTGGGCATTTGAAGCTCTCTCATGTTTGAGATTTTATTTATTTATTTGACAGAGAGATAGAAAGCAGAAGTAGGCAGAGAGGCAGGCAGAGGGAGAGGGAGAAGCAGGCTCTCCACTGAGCAGGGAGCTCGACGTGGGGCTCGATCCCAGGACCCTGGGATCAGGACCTGAGCCAAAGGCAGACGCTTAACCGACTGAGCCACCCAGGCATCCCAACTCTCTCGTGTTTGAATAAAAGCAAACAAACATGCAGATAATATATATAGGCATTGTATTAGCTTTCTAGGGGTGCTGTGAGCAGAGGCCTATGGAATGAGTGGCTTAAACACAAAAATGTATGGTCTCACAGTTCCGAAGGCTGGAAATCAGAGATCGAGGTGGGAGAGAATCTATTCCAGTTCCTGGTCCTAGCTTCTGGTGTTTTGTTGCAATCTTTGGCACTCCTTGGCTTGTCGATACATCATCCCATCTCTGCCTTTATCTTCATGTGACATTCTCCCTCCCATGTCTGTCTCTATGTCCAAATTTCCTCTTCTGCAAGGACATGGTCATATTGGATTAGGACCCACTTTAATGACCTCATCTTAACTTTGTCTGCAAAGTCCCTATTTCCAAACAAGGCCACATTCACAGGTACCTCCATATGAATTATTTGGGGGATACAACTTAACACATGACAGGCATGATTATAATAAGGAATTTAAATACAACCTTTAATTAAAAAGGCAAAGATCAAAACTACGTAAAAAAATTGTATTTAAATTTGGGAAACTAGATCCTAATGTGGCTCCTGTGTCATAATTGTAAGAGGCCATAGTCATATTGCAACTGACCATCTTATTTACTGTTACAGTATTTGGGATATAATATGTGACTAGTTTTGAGGATGATACCTATGAAGAGTGCCCCAGGCAGAAAAGTGTTAATAGATAGTATGGAACAGGGTGCCTGGGTGGCTCAGTTGGTTAAGCGACTGCCTTCGGCTCAGGTCATGATCCTGGAGTCCCAGGATCGAGTCCCGCATCGGGCTCCTGGCTCGGCAGGGAGTCTGCTTCTCCCTCTGACCCTCCTCCCTCTCATGCTCTCTGTCTCTCATTCTCTCTGTCTCAAATAAATAAATAAAATCTTTAAAAAAAAAATAGATAGTATGGAACATAATTGAAACAAACTCTTGCACATAAAGCATCATGATACATCTTTTGCTAAGGATACATGATGATTTTTTATATTAAACAATTTGTGTTCTTTTTTTTTTTTTTTTTTTTACTTTTATGAAGTCAAGTTTGAATCTGCGCCTTCCCTTCACACCACTTCTTCCTGATCTGGTCTTTAATGGCTTTACACCTGAGGTGTTGTCTGAGCCAGAAAAGGGCAAATTCCCTATAAAAAGTTTTTGTCAGGAACAAGAAATAAACATTTCCCATTGAGCATAATTTGGTTAGGAAACAGGTGAGTGTACTTTCAGCGTGATGCAAAATTACAAACAGCTCTCTGATCTTGAAAATTATCCCTTGATTTCACCCATACTTATCACACATTGAATATCTTAGGAAATGAATCACCATCACATGAAAAAAATAATCTCTATATTTTAATTCTCAGAGTTCCTATGGGAATAAAACCCAACTCCTCTGTATGTAAAAAGGAATGGCAGAAGGGATTGGAAGTTTTACAGAAAGAGGAGATAAAAATGGTTTCAGAACCCTAAAATACTAGCAATATTCAGTATTCTAAAAGAGTCTTGGTTAAAGGTTGTTGCTGGGAGGTTAGCAGATGCTGGGAATTCAACTTGACAAAACACACACACACACACACACACACACACTTTCTTTCTCTCTTTAAGATTTTATTTATTTGAGAAAGAGAGAAAGAGAGAGAGATCACGAGTAGGGGGGAAGGGTAGAGGGAGAAGCAGACTTCCCAGTTAACAGGGAGCGCAATGTGGGATCCCAAGACCCTGGGATCATGACCTGAGCTGAAGGCAGACACTTAACGGACTGAGCCACTCAGGTGCCCCCCACACAGTCTTTCTGATGTTGTCCCAGCCTCAGGATTCTAAGGTTAGGAAATGTAAATTTACCCCATGATGTGTAATTCAGAAGGAACTGGATGAGCACTGAGAGGCTCTCAGGTATGATGTCAACTCACATGGAAGACAATTAGAGAATCTTGCTGCTGGGTGAACCGTAGACCATCATTATGTCATCACATTTCATTCCTGTCGCAATGTAGGTTCACAGAAAGTTAGAAATCGTAGAGATCACAGGTCATCTTCTCCCCGACTAAGGACACAGGTGAAGTGACTTCCCCAAGGTCATCTGTGCTTCCTGGAAGATTGTGGTCCAGAATCCAGCTCACTGATGTCCCACACTGATGCTTTTGTCATTACACATTACAGTTGGCTCAGTAATTTTTACGTCTGTGTTTAGGAAACACAGGACATTAGGAAATGAAGGATCATTGCAGTCCAGGTGCTTCTTTGAATTTATATTGAGTTAGTTCTACTGTCTCAAGTATGAGAAGATATTATCCTTAAATGTTTTGAGTAGTGTGTGTGTATGTTTGGGGGTTTGGAGGGACAGAGAGACAGAAGAGAGAGACAGAGACAGAGAGACAGAGAGAGATCTCAGTAGGGAAGTACACTGTCAGTCATTTAGCTAAGAGAAGGAATAAGAATCTTCAGAGAGATCATCTGTTTATAATATGTGCTTATATGATCTGACAGTCTCACTTTCCAAAATTGAATTAATAAATCATTCACAGTACTGGCTGGAATAGTTAATATATTTTTGTGCCCCAGCAGAGAGGAAAATGGCCCCACATTCCTCAGCTTTATGACACATTAAGCCTAAATAGAATTAATGATTGAGCTTTTGAACCATATTTACTGTGGAGAGCTCCACTTGAAGGCCGGTGAGCTACGGAAATACACAGGAGACTTCTCATATTATTAAAAAATATCTTTTCACTGGCGCAGAGAACTTTTTCTAGTTGTGGAGGTAGCATTACTTGATGACATAAATTGTGTGTGTGTCTGTGTGGATGAATTTTCCAAGTTTTTATGTATATCAAAACTATCAGAAAAGCATACACATGTTTTATTACTAGCATTTTATATTATCACACTATTTACTCTGTCTTGAATCTTCCAAAGCCTTGCATAGTCTGTGGGGGAAAAAGAGATGGAGGGATGGAAAGGGAGACATGGAGGGAGGGTGGGAAGGAGAGAGAGACAAAGACAGACAGATACAGAGAGAGACACACAGACACACAGAGAATGCTCACAAGAATACAATTCTTGTTGGCCTTCTATGGGTGATTGAAAGGAAAGAAGAGGAAATCTTTATGTTGAGGCTCAGCTCTTAAATAATTGCTCTTGTTTTCTAGTCCCTGGGACATTATGGAGTAGATGTAGATGAACAGTTAGATATTTTAAACAGTGAAAACAAACAAATAAATTGGATTTTCTCTCCTATTGCTAGAGCAGTTAATTATTGAAATGTTAAGCATATTAAAACCTAATGCATAATTAAATCATAATTTTAATGAAATATCTATTAGGATTTAAAGTCAGAGCAAAACATGTAAATTTTACTGCAACAACATCAGAACATGTCTTTCTTCTCTTTGGCAAGTATCCTACTCCAGAAAATGCCATTTCTGTGATCAGAATGTATTTTCTTCTGTCTTACAATTCTAGAACAAGGAGGGTAGATTAAAAGGTTATGTCATCCTTTCCTCTGGCTTTAGAATAAACCACATCTAAATCATCCCAAGTAGATTTTGAAAGTATGCCCACACAATTACTTGTTTTATGTTTCCTTTCACAATGCATATTATTTGCAAAGATATTAGGCATCTGCAAAGATATAATACATATGAAGTTTTTTAAAAGTTAGAGTGACACCTTTCCAGTAAAAATAAATGAGCTTTTTGTGTAAAACAAGTCTCCATGCTAATGTGTGCAAAGCAGAAATGGACATTCCACTAAATTATTGGACTTTTCAGGAACATTAAGGATTTATTTCATTATTATATTTGAATACCCTTGCGTTTGTCAAAATAAGAATGTTATTGAAGGAGGAAACAGGTAGAGGAGCAAAATATTTACCATTTATCAAATGATGAGTAATAAAAGAAACTTAAAAAAATAACACACATAAATAGAGAAATAGGAAAGAAGAGGTAGCCTCTGTGGAGACCAAATTTCCATTCCTCTCCCTAGAAATATGGGTGATATTATATTATTTACCTTTTTTATATGAAAAATTTCTTCTACTCTCCTCTGAATGTTAATTTCCAAAATCCAGACATTTAGAGGAGCAGGGCACGAAATATGGGGAAATATTTAAAGCTCCTGAGATAAGTTACTTGAGTAAATAGTCATACAGCCTTGTCCAAGATAGAAGGCTGGCTAACCTAGGAAAATATTGTAATCCCCAGAAACCAGAAACTAGAAGTCCAAAGCATATGTGTTTATTAAAAGTTTTGGCAGTTCAGCAAATGTGACTAGAATCACTGAATATCATTTTATGGCACCAAGCTTAACATGAACACTAGCCTACTCCTTGTAAAGCATTTCTTAGATATTAACATTCTTCAGATGGGAGAAGGAAGAGGGAGTGTAATTTTGGTTGCAAAATCCAAATGAACAAACAAAACACTTTTGTCTTCTTTTTAGAACCTAAATATTCATTTAATATACTAGATTAATTGCATTTTGTAGCCAGTGGCACATAGGGAATGAACTCAAACTTCAGTCCCTCATTGAACTGTTAGCCAGTGCCGTAAAGTGTCTTTGCTGAGTTAATTAATCCCTTAGAGATTTCTCTCCAAATCAGGCTTTTGTCCCTTGTTCCTGAGAAGCTGAATTGCTGGTGACATGCAAAGCTTTTGAAATCCTCAATTTATAACTTGAGAGCAATTATGGATGGCAAATTAATCAATTTAGGAATAATCAAGTAGGACTATGAGAGGAAAAAAAAGACACAAGATTGTGATATTTGGTTTTTAAGTTTGTTTTACCACCTGGATCTCGAGATAGCAATTGAGTTTGTTTTTCTATCTAAGGAGCCCCAAATACTTGGATTACAAATCCTTGCCAAACACTAGGGTGAGTGAGATTGGGGACATTAGTTTATGGTCTGGCTAGGAGGGTGGTGGGACAAATTCAGTGGGAGCTTGATGAAGAGAAGTACGTGGGGAAAGAGAAAAGAGGAAAGGTGTTTTGTCTTCTAAAGGCTAAAGAGCCTACTCTACACATGACTGAATGTATTCCCAGACACCATGTATCTAGATAGAGTAGGTTACCAATCATATACACGACACCTATTTATGCTAAAATAAATAATACAAATATGCAAAAGGAAAGTTAAGCTGGCAGAATGCTAATGATACATTTCTAATGATAGAGGAAAATATATAGGGTGTGCATTAGCCAGGGCTCCCCAGAGAAACAGAATCAATGAGAGAAAAAGAGAGAAAGACAGAGAGATTGATTTTAAGGAATTGGCTCATAAAATTGTAGGTGCTGGCAAGTTTGAAATCTTCAGGGCAGGCTGGCATGTTGGAGACACATGGAAGGACTGATGTTGCAGCTTGAGTTCAAAGGCAGTCTGGAGGTAGAATCCTTCCTTCCTTAGGGAACCTCAGTGTTTTTTCTTGAGACCTTCAGTGTCTTGGATGAGCTCTCACTGACACGATGGAGGGTAATTTGTTTTACTCAAAATGACTGGTTTAAATGCTAATCACCATCTAAAAAATGGTGGTCCTCATACAGCAACATATAGACTGGTGTTTGACCAAAAACTGGTATCATGATCTAGCTAAGTTGACACATAAAATTAACTATCACAGGGTAATAATATCAAGCTATTACTAACTTGGCTAAAGAACATGCTGTAAACTGCTACTCACAGCACCGAGGCAAAAAGTTCTGAGTTTGGAGGCAGGAGATCTGGGTATTTGTCTTGGATCTGCCAGGCAAGTAGCTGAAGATATTATGGATATTTTTTTTTTCCTCTGGGAAATCAGGTGGATCTTGGTGTAACATCAGATGAGTTAGGGAACCTAGGGAAGAGAAACCATTGTTTCAGTGTTGACATTGAAGTTTCGATAGGACAAGGAGGTGAAGAAGCTTGTAAGCAGTGAAATACATCCATCTATCTGGAGTTCATGAAGTAACTATCAGTAGAAAAATAATTTTGAGAGTCATTAACATAGAGATAGCAACCGAGGCTGTATGAATGACCAAAGGGAGGCCCAGAATGATAAAAGAGGTGAGTGACAAAAAGAAGGGAACAAGAGGAAGTAGAGGAATAAGAATCAGCACAGCATGCCAAGAAGAAACAGTCATGGAAAGAGAACAGCAGTGAGGTAAAGAGAATGAGGACCAGAACAAGGTGGTGTTATTGGAGGTCAAGGCAGTAGAGGATTTTAAGATGACAAGGACGTTATAAAAAGACTAGGTCTGAAAATATCCCATTGGATTTGGCACTTAGTTGGTCACTAACCCCTGTGCCGACCTCCTCCACGCTGCTCCGGCCCACATCTGGGGCCTGAGCCCCTTAGCACCTTCCTGATGGGAGAAGGCCCCCAGGGGCAGGCTCCAAAATCGCTTGGAGGGTCAAGTAGGAAGATGGAAGTCCCAGCCTCTGGGCAGACCAGTGTCCCATGGACAAGGGGTAGCAGAAGGATTTGATGTTTTCAAATGCCCAAGACTTGGGTTTGGTGAGCCCTCGGTGGGCACCACTTCCTTACGTTTCTCTCCACCTCCAGTCTCCCAGGCCTGGAGTAGCAGCTCCCCAGAGCCAGTTCTGGGACTGAAGATTCACCCTTCCCTTGCTGCTCCTCCTCAACACCCAGAGCCCTCAGCCAGTTTGGTCTGTCTACCAGCCATATAAGCTCAAGTTTAGAGAAGTTAAGTATCTTTCCCAAGGGCACACAGCTAAAGATTGAAACATGGGTCTGTAATTCATTTCTATTTGAATCCAAAGTCTGTTCTATTCATTCTACTACCTCTTCTGTTCAATGGAGCAAAGGAGGCTGAGCCAGTTCAGAGGGTCTATAGAATGAATGAGAACTGAAAAAGGGGGGAAAAAGATTATAGATCATTATTTTCGGGGATAGTAGCTAGAAGATAGATGCATGTTTGAGAGCTATTTTTTTATTTTATTTTATTTTTTTGAGAGCTATTTTAATATGAGAAACTCATGCATATTTGTGCACTATAAGGAAGGAATCAAGAAGGAATCAAGGATACAGATGATAAAAAGCAGCCAAAGGAGCAAAGCCTCTGGCAAGTCACAGGGGTGTGAGCCCAAGTGGACCTCCTAGAGAGACAAAATATGAAGTGACAAGTGACACCTCTTCCCCTTAGGAGAGATAGACACATGGGTAGAAATAGCAATCCCTAAATGTGCTTCTTGGCACATAATAGTTCCTGAGCAAATATGTGTTGATGAAAAAACTGAATGCTGTTATTATTCAGTAGCTGTGTGAGCTTGGGCGGAAATACAATGTGTCAGATAAATATTAGCTATTATTTTGTTGGGTGTGGGAGGACTAAAGCTTAGGGATTATTGTCTAAAAAACAAGCAGTTTAAGATTTTAGAAGGAGCTCTTCAAAATCATAGGAGCATCCAAACTGAGATCTTCCTCTCTTCTTGGACTGACGGATTGGTGCCCATTTAGAATGTCGTTTGACAGTGAAGACAAAGGACAACACGGAAGTAGATCTGAAGAATAGAAACATATGGTTCCAAGGAAAGGAATTAGAAAGGAATTCAAACCAGTGTATTTCCTTTAAGACAAGAGCTCTCCTCTGCACTGACCAGCTGAAATAGAAAAGTCACTGTCAATATCATATCTCATTACATCCTAGCCTGATGCAGCTTAATGTCAAGCAATATGCCCCATTAATCAAATTTAAGGCAGTAAGACTAGAATCTGGGAGTTGTAACCTGAGTCACTTGTCCCCAGGTAAATAGGAATGTGTTTTTCTATAAATTGCTTTGAGGTGCTCTGAGATTTCTTTGATCTAATCATAAGAAACGATGGCCCATACCTTACTCAATGGGGCCACATTGGCATGTCTTTCCTCTTCTTCCTTTATGTTTTCCCCCAGATAATAAGGCTTCACAGGCTCTGGATTGAAACAAATGTATTACTGCTATCACAAAGGGAGGAGGTAAAGAAAAGTTTGCTACCTGTTTGTTTTCCGTGGCTCAGCAAGTACCAAAAGTTCTCCGTTGGCTGAACAGAGGTGAAAAATTCAACTGTGATTCAGAATCTGGTAGATTTTGTCAGACTGGACATCTCAAGGGTCTTTAATTGTGGAAATAAATCCGTATGGTACTAACTGCTAAACCACAAGTAGTGCTAAGAGGCACCCTGAAACCCACCCAGAATTGTTTACTAACATTTAAGCTAGACTCCGTTTAGATCTAGAGAGAGTAGTAACACCTTGCATAATGTAATTATCCCAACTTACGCATTTCTTTGTATACAGACGATATCTATTCTTCATTCATCCTTTTTTTTTTTTTAAAGATTTTATTTATTTATTTTGAGAGAGAGAGAATGAGAGACAGAGAGTATGAGAGGGAGGAGGGTCAGAGGGAGAAGCAGACTCCCTGCCAAGCAGGGAGCCCGATGTGGGACTCGATCCCAGGACTCCAGGATCATGACCTGAGCCGAAGGCAGTCGCTTAACCAACTGAGCCACCCAGGCGCCCTTCATTCATCCTTGACTAGCACAGAAACATCAAAGCTGTCATCATTCTATTTGTCAAGATTAGTTATTTTTTATTCCTCTTTAGTTATTAATAATGCATAAGCACAGAGATCTTTGGGCTCCTTCTAGATGGTTTATTTCTTTATTCTTCTTGCTTCCTCAGCATGAAAATTTATCAAAGCTACCTCTCTAATCTATTGTTCTTTGCCTTGAATGCGCTTTGTCAGATGATTATCTCTGAGGTTTTAAGCCTTTAAAAACACCTTAATCTCCCTTTATCCTATTGCACTCTATCTGGCTACAGGCTATCCTAATATCACCTTCTCCTTTTTGTTTGCAGCCAGGTCTGAGTGCACAGATAAAAGGTGGATATTACCCTGTGACCATTTCCCCAGCAGCCCCTGTGAAACATGCATTGGACATCCACTGGCTTCTCAAAGACGTTTTTAGAGGAATGATCTTCCATTTCTAACCTCACGGTGGCAAAATCCGATTTTCCATTCCCATGCCCCTCCCTCTATTTCCTAATCAGGAAAGGCATGTCTAATTTCCACTGAATTCAGCTGATATGCACCACACCCCTCAGCGGCTGGCGTCCAAGTTTGGTACAAGGAGAGGGGCATGCCGGGCTCCCTCACACCACTGCGTTCCTTCTAAGACTCCTGCCAAGCAGCAGAGACTGATGTAAAAACCAAACCAAAATTTTGCACCCATATTTCTGTGTTATATGCTAAATTTACTAGTTACTGCTCAGTTTTTTTCATATACATCATTTTAAAGTTTATACCAAAATCTTTGCCATTTCGATGTGTTTCATGTGTTTCATTCTTTCGATCTTAAATTTACTCATATACACTTGAACACACCCCAACCAGTGCTTCTTAAAATTGGAGCATCGTGGAATCACTTAGGGAACTTAAAACATTTTTCACTGCCTGGTTCCCCATCCCAGACCAATTAAAGTAGAATCTCTGGATGAGGCTCAGACAGCAGTATTGTCTATAAAATCTCCCCAGATGATTATAATATGCAGCTAAGTTTTGAAAACCATTGTTAACCCACTGTTACCTAGCTGCTATGTATTTCTGCCTGACTTGCCATCAGACAGTGTTTGCAAAAAGCCCGTCTGCTTTCTCTGAAGTTCAGCTCGGGTCTTTGAGATGCTTTTGCTAAGGGTTGGTGCTGACAGTCTGATTATCTGAGTTAATGTGCCCTCACAGACAATTCTCCCAGGGATCACACCACACGGCCACAATCCTGTAGTATTCACTTGCAGAAACACAGGGATTGGGCTAAGTAACTTAATAACTTCCTTCTAATTTTATTAAGAAAGGCGAATTGCTTAGTGAGGTGCAGGAAACAAAAGAGCGGAGTGGCATTTCACCTACCTAAAGACAGGAATGTGGAAAGGTAATATTCCCTTGAGATCACCATCAAGTCATTGAGTAGCCCAACTTCTTCTGCATGTTCAGGGTAAAACCTCCCTTTTTAGTTAATGATTGTGCCTGAACCACACACTGCCCTGCATAAGCAGTGAGTGTTGGGTACCATGTCTGCCTCTCACAACCGGACAGTGCTTGTTTAGAAGATGCTTACCTGCGGCTACTGTCATGTTGTGGAACCAGATGGCTTCAGGATGCAGCCCTCCCTACGCAAATGATATTCACCTAGAGCCTTGCTTGGAATATAAATTAAAGCATCACTTCACAATAAACTATACATGTTTGGTGATCAATACAGAACTCTAATTTTCTCAAGTTAATGCCTTTTAATGACAGGTTCCCAATGCTGCCTGGAGACAGTTACATGCAAGATTATAAATCATGGTGATGTCTTAGCTCTGAATTATTAATCTTCGCTCCCCCCCTGCATTACATAATTGATAATGACTATATTGACAGTTCCAAGAGGGCTCTGGAGATGGATCTGTTCGGTGGAAAGAAAAGCATTACCACTGTGGAGTGCAGCAGAGAGCGCCAAGATGACACGCTGTGTATTTCTAATGAGTGGATTCTGTAACCTTTACTCATATCCTTGAGTTTTCCAGGCGTTTTCCTTCTCCTCAAAAGCTTAGCTGTGGTAAGAAAGTAACTGTATAAATTATGTGCTCGGGGCGCCTGGGTGGCTCAGTCGTTAAGCGTCTGCCTTCGGCTCAGGTCATGATCCCAGGGTCCTGGGATTGAGCCCCGCATCGGGCTCCCTGCTCCGCGGGAAGTCTGCTTCTCCCTCTCCCACTCCCCCTGCTTGTGTTCCCTCTCTTGCTGTGTCTCTCTCTGTCAAATAAATAAAATCTTAAAAAAAAGTATATATATTCTCTTCTTACCATGGGTATTTGTTCCCTGTGCACCTTTCAGTCATTTTTGATGACTTTTCCTGATGGAAAAATGCATTTCATCTCCCATTAGGGTCCACAGATCCCATAAAGCTACATGAAAGAGAACTGCAGTGCGTTCTTCCCCGAAGATCTGCATTCTTTATGGAGTTACCCTGTTTGGTAGCATATGAAATGCAGAAGAAAGGGTAAACAAGACAATTTAGGGCAGAGGAGATACCCAGAGGCCCACCACATTGACTACCTTTTAAAAATGCATGTCTCCCTTGGAATGGGGATTTTATTCATTTACAAAGGAACTTTTTCCCCTATGAGTTTGGCTGGCTTCCTCTGACAAAGAGGATAAATGCAAATTATTTTACAGTTTTACTTAGGACAAAAGTCCGGTCTAAAGGGAGCAATCTACTTGCATGAGCCCACTTTGTGAAGTATATCCACAATACACTTTCTTTGTACTGTTGGACCATTCCCGAAGGGGTAACTGGCTTTTCATATTTTCTCTATAAATACAAGCAAATTTCTAACACCTCAATTGACCATTTTTGTTTGTAGCTTTTCCTTTCATTTTATACCCAGAGGTGGGGACTTCTGTGCCCACTCCACACAAAGGAGGGCACCTGGTCGAGGAAAAAGCATGCCATTGAATCCAGGTCACTTTCACTAAGCCTGGAAGGAAAGTCCCTCGTCATAACTGACCTCATGGTCCTTTCCCCTCCTCCCTTCCCTGTAACTCAGAGGAACAAATGATGGATAATTTCTTCAAAGTGATTCTAACCATTACCCCAGGAGTCCATCTGACGCTTGGATGCTATAAAATCATTCTCCTAATGCCTTCCTCCTTCGTCATCTCCCCACATGCCCTCTTCATTAGGCCACAGATCTTTTTTTTTTTTTAATTTTTTTTTTTTTTTTTTAAGATTTTATTTATTTGCGAGAGAGAGAATGAGAGACAGAGAGCATGAGAGGGAGGAGGGTCAGAGGGAGAAGCAGACTCCCTGCTGAGCAGGGAGCCTGACGTGGGACTCGATCCTGGGACTCTGGGATCATGACCTGAGCTGAAGGCAGTCGCTTAACCAACTGAGCCACCCAGGCGCCCCAGGCCACAGATCTTGATGTGGCGTCAAGGCCTTGGGCGGAAACTAGGAGGCCTTACACTTTGCTTTTGGGTGGTGTTCAGAAAGTCACATTATGTTACTGAGTTTCCTTCCTGCCTCTGGGCAGTAGTGATGATAGTACACGCCCCGACTTCTGGGTCATATATGAAAGTTCTTTGTTAGGTATAAAATGTAATGTAAATCTATGGTGTCATTAGTATTGCTGAAGGCTACATGGTCCCAGGTTGGTGAGCAGGAAGTACCCCTGGGTTTTCTTAGCAATGTTCATCAAACCTGGAACAGTAAACCTTGCATTCCTTTGTCTCTCCATTATCTAGCTTATTTGAAATGTTTTCTATTTGCCATACTGTGGGTAACTTGCTGGGTGCTTTCTTGTTCTCTAATTGTCAATATGTGCTAGCCCAAATGGCATCCTATCATCATCTGTTGTCTTACCCTCAAATTGTTTCACGAGCGTTTGAATTATTTTCTCAACCATAGGCACCTGCCTACATTGTTTAGAAAAGTGCAGTGTGACGTAGTCTGTCCTTGATAGGTAACAATGGAACTAGTTAAGTTCCGTGTATTACCTTCACTTCGTGCAGGGGTAGAAATAAGGTTTATTATGTACTTTTTGGCCTAAGCCTCAGAGACAGAATAGATGTGCTGATGTATAAGAATTAACCACATCCCAGATGAGAGTGGTTTGGACAAATCTCATTGGTACAATTAGTATCTGCTAAAAAAAATGTATGTTTCACAGTTTCTGACAAAGACAATAAAATGTGTTTTAGTCTGAATTCCTGGTCTGATATCTACGGAAAGAAGGTGTGTCGCATTTTTAGACATAATTTCCTATTTCAACTAACCTATGTTTGTGCCCCCCAAGGGTTTTTTTTCCTACTTAAATAAATATTAAGGAATTAATATTTCTCATTTTAATGAATATATACAAATCTTCTAAATGTTCATGCACGTCATATATTGGAATAGATTTAAGCTACGGTGAGATCACTGCTAAATCATTTCCAGTTGCATAATCAACTTATGGGAAGAAGATTGACTTGAGGTTACTTGGGGGAAAATACTCCTTCATTTTATAGATGAATTGGAACACTCAGGCTGACCACATAATGGCAAAAACTAATTTGCCTCCAACTATTAGGAAAGGACTTGGTTCCCTATCTTTGAAATGCCCTTGTTTTTTTTTTTTTTTTTTTTTTTCACTTTTTCATTTTTATGTATTTTTAAACTACTTGTTAAGAATTGAAATGATTTTAAAATACATAGAGTACAAGGTAAAAGTCTTACACACACAGATTTTAAAAGTAAAAATAAGGTTTTGCCTTTCCCTGTTGGTACACAGAAATCTCACTCATTCTTTTTAATAGCTATGTAATATTCCATAGCATAATTATACCTTTTTAAACATTATTTAATCATTAATGGCCATTTAGGGATCCCCCCTCCCTTCATGTTTCAATGTTTCCTTATTTAAAATGCTGCATTATACATAGGCACATATGTGTGAGTATTGCTGAGGGATGGATTTCTAGAAATTTGAGCTGTTGGGAAAGAAGTTATATGTGTTTTAGATGTAGAGAATATCTACCCTATTCCAAAAAGATGTATGCAAATTCATACTGTCACCACACTCTGAGAGAGCCCATGTGTCCACACCCTCACCAATTCTGGATAGCATCAACCTTGCCAATTTTCACCACTCAGGCTAAAATGCTATCTTGAAATGCCCTTGTTTTATATATATGGGATACTTGACTTTTCTCTAATATATTGTTTTGCTTTCTAAATATATTTTGACTAATATATGTGTACCTCAATTTGATGGATACTTTGTTTTTCCCACTTTTCCACATTTCTCTTAAAATGGAGAGCTCTTTTGGATTTTCCTTCAAAATAACACTGAATTTAGATGCTAGTTTTAAAAAAACAAGTTGAAGGATTGCCATCTAACTTTGTGGTGATAAATCCTGCCTTTTTACTACTTTCTGCCACTTGTCTTGTTTCAGTGCTAGAGCCAGCTCTTTACTGATCTTTAGGAAAACTCTTGGTACTCATTACCAGGCCAGTCCCACGCTGCTAGTCTAACTGTCCTGTACCCCATTTTGAATGATTAGGTATTTCCTTCATTGCTAAGATTTCTGTCATTCTTCTTCCTTCTTCCTATCCCCCCTCCTTCATTTCCTCCCTTGCTTCCCACCCTTCTTTCCTCTCTTCCCTCCTTCTTTCCAGCATTAAGATATGTATCTCCTATTTTACTACTTATCCAGTTGCCTTTATTCTGCAGTCACAAAGTAAGCATCTTCAGCTCATGAATATGTGCTAAGTTCATCTTCACCTCCACTGTTCTCTTCATGATAAGCAGCCTATTTATTGGGACTTTTCAATTCACTAAGGGAGCAATCTGAATAGCCCTAGTTATTCTCAGATTGACATGGGAACAGTTGTTGTTTTAGTTTCTCTGGCAGGGAAATGCTTCAAGAGCAACCAGAAATTTATCTATTTTATATTCAGTCAAAAATTGATTAAAAATATTCTGACTACCATTTTGGAGGTTGTTTGCCAAAAGAACTTCTGATTTTCTAGAGAGGTGATCTGGAAAAAGGACACCAAAATGGCAAAGGATGGAAAATTGATTTAGTTTGGTAAAGGTTGAATGTTGTTATGTGTCTTTGTCCATTTGGGCTGTGATAACAAATGCCATAGAGTGGGTGACTTATAAACAGCAAACATTTATTACACACAGTTCTGCAGGCTGAGAAGTCCAAGGTTAAGGTGCAGGCAGATTTGGTGTCTGGTCATAGTCGGCTTCCTGTTTCATAGATGACCATCTTTTTTTTTTTTTTTTTAAATATTTTATTTATTTGACAGAGAGAGACACAGCGAGAGAGGGAACACAAGCAGGGGGAGTGGGAGAGGGAGAAGCAGGCTTCCCGCCGAGCAGGGAGCCCAATGTGGGGCTCGATCCCAGGACCCTGAGATCATGACCTGAGCCGAAGGCAGACGCTTAACGACTGAGCCACCCAGGCGCCCCAGATGACCATCTTTTTGCTATGTCTTCAATGTTGAAAGGGGCAAGGAAGCTCTCTGGGGTCTCCTTATAAGGGGACTAATCCCATTCATGAATGCTCCACTCTCATGACAGAATCACCTCCCGAAGGCCTCACCTCCAAATATCATCACATTGGGGATTGGCTTTCAGCATATGAATTCTGGGAGAGACACAAACATTCAGCCTATAGCATCAAGTTACTTGTATAATTGTTAAATAAATTTGCTGATTTATCTTTCTTTCTCTCCTTCTCTCCTCACTCCCTAATCTTTCATTCATTGGATTATTTTCTATGTTCTATCTTTAAAGCTGTAACGATTATGACTACAGGGTTATTAGTATCTACTAAAGCTCACTTTCTGATTTAATCTGTTTCGTTAGCCAATATTTATTGAATAACTATCATCAATTTGTAAAAATTAGCAATTAATTGGGCAACAGTTGGGTGCTAAGTATTATAATAAATAAATAAATATACTCTTTATTTCAGAAACTTTTCTTGAGCAGTAGTATATTTTAGTCATGGGTTTGTTACGTAGTATATGAAAAATACAAGTGAGATCCTAATGAATAAGACGTGGAACCTGCACTCAAAGATGTGACACTCAAATAGCAAAGCTAAAGTGTTTACACAAAAGATTATTTCCCCTCCTTTATGACACTGATCACTTAAAAAATATTGTAGAATTTTTGTCAATGAAATATAGTTGCAGAATATAATAATCAAATAGTACTATAAAACTAATTACAGAATAACAACATTCCTCTGATGCACCCTTCTTCATTTGTGATATTCTTCCACAAACTCTTTTTCCCAGTTCTCCTCATCTGCTTTCCTATTATGGTTACATGACAATGTTGGTTCAATTTATATTCAATTTTGAATACAAAAAAAATTTTTTAAGTAAACTCTACACCCAACATGGGGCTTGAACTCATGACCCCGAGATCAAGAGTCACAGGCTCGACTGCCTGAGCCACCAGGTATCCCAACTGATATTCAAATGTTACCTTAGTGCAACTAGTTGATGTATTTTTCCTTGATTACATTTCCTTTTCATATTTCCCCACAGAATCATAATTCCTCTATTATGGGCTGAGTTGTGTCCCCCTAAAATTTATATATTGAAATCCCACACCCTAGCACCTCAGAATGTAACCGTATTTGGAGATAAGGTCTTTAATGGGGTGATAGAGTTAATATGAGGCCATTAGGATGGGCCCCTAATCTAATATGACCAGTGTCTTCATCAGATGAGAAAGAGACATTGGGGTACACGTGCACAAAGGGACAACCATGCAGAGAAGCAGCAAGATGGTGGCCATCTGCCAGCTAAGGACAGAGGCCTCAGGATGAACTAATCCTGCTGACAGCTTGATGTTTGACTTCTCACTTCCAAAACTGTAAGAAAAGAGTTCCTGTTGTTCAAACCACCCAATCTGTGGTGAAATAAATGGTAGCCCAAACAAACCAATACCACCTCTCTGAACACTAAAACATTTCAGATATTGTGACAGTTCTACCATTGTCCAGGAAACCTCTGTCAGAAAACTCTCTCTCCTGCTCCCTGTTGGACTTATGCTAGAGCCTGATGCACAGCCCTTGCCCTGGGACTTGACTTCACCCTTGGTCTTTGTTGGATCCCTGATTTACTGAAATCAGGGTCTTCCTTTTTCTTCACTTACTCTCTTGCTTTTGGCAACATGTATCTACTAGGAGCTTGAAAAGAGTAGGAAGGGAGATATTTTTTTCAAACTCGTGTATATGAAAATGTTTTATTTTGCTGTCATGTTTAATTGACAGTTTGGCAGCATTTCTAATTATAGTTTGAAAACCATTTACACTCAGAATTTTTAAGAAATTGTTCTATCATCATCTACATTTGAATGTTTTTGCTGAGAAGTCCAATGCCTTTATGTTTCTTGATCCTTCTTATGTTATCTGATTTATTTCTTTCCTGGAAGTTTCTTTCTCTCTGCTTCCTGGATTTGCATGTTGATGTGCCTTGGGTAATTTATCATTCAGTATACAGGGATCTTAGCAAGCCCTTTTGACCTAAAAATAATATTGTCATCTTTTAGAAAATTGTCTTGAATCATCATACCCTGGATTGAGGTTTTAAGGACCAATGGGCTTTACAGGAGGAATGGTGGGAACCCAGCTGTTTCCTTAAGGGACCACCAAAGGTCAGTATTTATAAGCCTCTTTTGAGTGCTGCTGAGTTTTTCCACTGAAGACTACTCCAAACTCCTGCCTTGGAATATTAGCCAGATAGAGGACATTCTGGCAGTGGAATGTAATTCAGAAGGTTTGAGGATGTCATCAAACAGTGTCTTCCCAGAATCCTGCCTCTCCCTCACCTTTCGTCCTTGCCAGATGTGCCCAAATCTGGGCATCTCTGATTCAATTTTTCCACAAAACAAACCACCAGTTTCTGGGAAGGGACCAAGTATTTAAACACTTCCCATGAAGACTCTCAGGTAGACTTCAGTTTTTAGTCCCATGTCTCACCTTCGCCTTCTTTGATAGCTGGACTCTCAGTATCTGAGCCTTTCAGAGCTCCTGCTGCATGATGCATTTGTTGACATCTCTTTATCCCTTGGTAGCTCCCTCCTTTTCTCTTTCTGTTGTGGATTTACCTTTTCTCTCATTTGAATGGGATTACTGGAAAGAGCAGAGAAAAATCTCTTCACGTATTCAATCCTCCATGTTTAACCAGAAGTTCTCACTTTCTCTTTGAAATGTAAAATCCTAAAGAGGTCAGAGGAGGAAGAGATTATTTTTGGCTGAGGGGCATGGCTAGGTCAAGAGGCTTTATGAAATAATAAAGATACTTCTTTTCAGTGTATCTAAAAGACAGGACATAATGGCTTTTTATTATCAATACAGTCTGTCTAATGTGTAACAGTACTGAAAATGTTGGATTTCTTCTGGCAAGACTAATTATTGATTTTTTTTTTTTTTTTTGGTACTCCCTGGAAAAGGCTATTATTTTGCTGTTGATTCTTTCTCATTGACTTGAAAAAAAAAAAAAAAGAAAATATGTAGTGTCCAGGGTTTGATTAGGCTTTCTTTTCATCTCCATTTTCTCTATCCCAAACAGAATGAAACTATTAAAAGGGGAAGGAACTTAACAAATCCTAGTTGTTCTTGCCATTAATGCCATCATTAATCTAAAAGGCTGCTCAAAGTTCTGTGGATGTTCCATTTAGTCATGTCAAAATAACCTTGTTAAAGAAAAATGCTTCGCTTGACCTTCAAAATGCTTGTCCTTTTCTTTTTTATATATTATTAAATTTGTCTTTTAAGATAAAGTAAATAAAGATTATCTTTAAAAAACTCTACTGTGTTTATTTATTTATTCTATTTTTTTTGGAGAAACTTTTCAAGGTAGTAACTCCACTGGCATGAAGTGTCAGGATGTGCGATTATTTGTATCTTTAATTACACATTATTATATGAATTTAGAAGTTTTATTTTGGTGACATTGTTTTATTCTGGGGGAGGTGACACTTTAACTATCTGATTCCTTTCTAAATGGTTTTGGTTGTGTTACTTTGTTTTTAAGTGGAATCTGGCAATTTTGTGATTATGAATATGGCCTAGTTATTTATTTTCAGCATTTATAGAGAGCACTAACACTACGACTTTTACCTTGTGATAGACTTTTTTTGAAAGTCAAGAGAATGAAAAATGAAGGGACCAAACATGTATCTTAGCTTCCATCCTCAGTGTTCTACTGAATTTACCCTTCAAAGATCAAAGGTGAGCTCCTCATTGACAAATCTAAAGGCAGTGTCTTAGCTTTTATTCTCCATGTAATCTATATTGCTAAATGATGGAGAGAGCTCTTCTTGATTTTGTATTCACATTGTCTTAGTTTACCCTGGATTCCCTTTAACCAACTAATTATTCCTGAAAGCGCATGCGCATGTGCATGGTGCTGGTTCCCTTTTCATCCTATCCCCTCTAGGAAACATACAGGAACTATGCTTCATTCATCTGAGCCTGGTGTCTAGTGTTGGTTCGACTGATATTTGTTAAATTCAACTGAACTCAATCATTTTTTTTTTTTAAGATTTTATTTATTTATTTGACAGAGAGAGACAGTGAGAGAGGGAACACAGCTGGCAGAGTGGGAGAGGGAGAAGCAGGCTCCCTTTTGAACAGAGAGCCTGATGCGGGGCTCGATCCCAGGATTCTGGGATCATGACCTGAGCCGAAGGCAGATGCTTAACGACTGAGCCACCCAGGCGCCCCGAACTCAATTATTTTTAAAAATCATGATAATGGATAACACATCTATAGGGATGAAAGGAATAAAGAGAGATGAAGAATCACTTCTTTGATGGAACAAAACTGTGCACTTTAGCTCTTCCGCTCACCTTAGCTTTGTGTTCCTGCTGTTTGTTAGGGGCAGTTCTGTCTGACATCACAGAGTTTCCCTCACAGCGTACATCACAAAATGCATGCACGTTTTAGATGTGTGTACATGCAAAATGGGGTTCCTTGTCTTTTCTCCTTCAGAACCAGTCCCCCTTGGTGTTGTGTACTTGCCATTCAAGCCTAACAGCTCACTCATCTTTGACACCTTTCTCATTAACATAGGACTGTGGATTTCTCACTCCTATTTTCTCAACTCCAACTTTTTACATTGTTATTTTCACTACTATTTTCCATCATCCTTTCCTTCTTTTCTTCCCTAAAAATTTACTTAGTCTTTAATTTTCCAGGTAATATGCAATGAATAAACTAATCAACCAGCTAACCCATCAGTCACTTAATCAGTGAATTTTTACCCAGTGCACCATCCCCCAGCCCCCATGAGGCAGTCATTGGAATGGGGATTAGTTTAACCATAGTTAAGTAATTTATTTCTCTATCTCATAAGCGAATCAATAACTCCAGTTTTTTTATACAGAGAAATCTATGACATTTTAGGAAGATTCTGAAGTTGAATGCCCTCTACAATCTGGTTCCACTTACCTCTTCACCCCATCTCCTACTCTTCCATATATACCATCAGTGACAGACACACAGGTATGTTAAGACCCATTCAGCATACCTTGTGCCTTGGGTTTCCCACCTGTGAGCCTTTGCATTTGTTGCAACCCCTTTGCCTACAGTGACCATTCTTTTTCTCCCAGCTAATCTAAACATTATGCTGAAGTCCACTTCCTCCATGAAGTCTCACTGGATCCCATGCCAGCAGGGCTTGAGGGCTTATTTACCTTACATATGGATCACATGGCTGGCTGGTTTCTGGGAGTCATTTGGGTTTTAGTCCATATAATTTTTCCCAGGGAGGCCTCCCCTGACTGACCTAAGGCAAGTCTTCTCCCAACCTATTTGCTATCCCATATCCTCCTTTTATCACAGCACTCACCTACTCTAACACTCCCTTGATCATATATATTTACTGAGTCTGTCTCTCTCCTCTAGAATATAAGTTCCATGAGGGAGGGGAACTTGTCTTAGTCACTTCTGTTTATCCAGCACAAATTGGTACTCAGTACGTGTTTGCTGAATAAATAAATGAATAATAACATTCCATGGGTGTGTATCTGTAGGTACAATTCTCATTGCTTTATATATGTTTTTACTAATTTAAAAGTCACAAAAACCCTGTGATGTATATGGTACCACTAATAGCATTGATAGCTGTTATAACTAAGGCACAAGGCCATCGTCACCCAGACACTAAATAATAGAGTAGGGAGTCTGGCTACAGAGCATAGAAGCTGAATTTATTTTTAGAAATTTTTTTTTTTTTTAATGTCAAAGCCCTCAAGTAAGTGGTAAAATCATGACATATACTTTCTCTTCAACTCTAGAGTAAGTTGCTGGAAGATAGGTAATTGAGGCTCATGATTCTTTTTGTCTCCTATAGTGTCTAGAATTATCTTGGTTGAAGTGAACAAGATTTAGCAATAAGTGTGATGTCACAAATTAAACCTAGCAACACCCTTCAGAGTTGTCCAAAGGGAATATAACTGCATTAAGAAAGGGGGAAAATCCCCTTTCAAATCAGAGAATGGATAGCTAGGAGAGCAATGGAACCAGACACAGCCTTTTCTCCTAATAGGTTCTTCCCCCTCTCTCTGATGGGCTCTTCCCTCCTCTCCAAACTATACATGCTTCACTAGGAATTAGAACAAAAGAAACAATAATGTTTTACATCTTTTCATAAAACTCGAACCTATTTATAAGTCACTAACCTGGAAGTACTTAGGCCCTGGGACCCAGAGAGTAAATGATGGTTTACACTAGTGTTATGACATCTTTTCCAGGGATATCAGAAGATCGGCTTTCTTAAACTATTTAGATGTTTCCGTTTACATCCCCAGCCAGGAAGCACTGTAACTCTGATGAACGACTTTCTTTACCAGACCAGACACCTCATTTCCTGCCTTGAAAAATTTGGATTAGCATCCAAACTGTCCCTAAAGGCAAAAAAATATATAGTAATGCCAAGTCAGGGCTATTCTAACTGTGATCGTAACACGTTAGAAAAATATCCTGCATTGATTTATGCAGTTTGACCCGATAACGCTGTATAAAGTTTCCCCATTTTAAAACAATCAAATCAACATGTCAAGATCTGTGAACTGGAGGCTTAAAATAAATTAAGCAATTCAACTGAAAATCGGTCTATGTGCTGAAAAATAACATCAATGAATTTTGACAGTAATTTTGGAATTGATTTTTTGGTTAATATTATTATGAGCTTATTATAAGCAGCATGAATCTAAAGGCAGCATTTGTTTCTGTGAATTCCACCTGTGCAACTAGATGGATTTCATCTCACTTTAATTTGTTATTATCATTCCATCTCTGTGAAGTCACCCTAGCGTTAAACATCTATCGATGAGTCAAATGGGAAGGAAAGGAGAAGTCCAAGCTGAGGTGAGTGTATCAGAGCTATTCTATTGCTAAAAATGAAGTTGAGGTCTAACACTCCAAGGCGTGGCGATTGCCCCAGGATCCTTCCCCACTGCAGGAGCATCTCCATTTGCCCTCTCGTTATTACTTTATTTGCAGCCCATTTTGTTCCATCAAAGCCCTAACTTATGCTGCAAATGTCTTCTGCTGGGGTATCCGTTCTTCTTCTTTTCCTATCCATGCTCAGGAAGCCTATATCCATAAGATGTTGTTAGATAGTTGTCATTTCTGTCCTACAACAAATCTCACTGTAGCCGAGTGTCCTGTGGCTGCAGATGCTATTAATGTTTACTCTGCTCTGTCAACTGATTTCAAGGATGGCCTCCCTTTCAAGCCAAGTGCTCTTTCAGAAGGTGAGCGAGCCAGACTGAAGGAAAGGATCATAAAAGTGTCTGACAATCTCCCATCATCTTCACACAACCTGTCATTCCTGGATAAATTCTTCCCCTGTGGATCTTTTTTGTAACTGTTTCCCCAGCTCTTCAGTTAGTTTTCCTCTTTCCCATGATGTGAAGGCTTTTAACTGACCCTAGGAAGCCATCTGGATATTTTGTGGCCACTAGAGGTGTCCTGTTCTTTAAAAAAAAGACAAAGGAGGTGTTCTCTCTCTTTTAACTCTTAAGATTGGTCATCCCTGATAGAAGACTAGATTCCATTGAAACTTTTAAATTTTAATTTAGGTACAGCTGCCTTTGGCTTTCATCACTGATTGGCAATTCTCCAGGTACTTGACTCCATACCCCTCTCCCATCATTCAAGCCGTGACGCTGTTCTATCTCCTATACGTAACACTTGCCCACTGCTCCAGCTACAGAGAGTGGCTGTGTTACAAGGATTACAGAGAAGCTGAAAGAATGGATGATATTACGGGAAGTGAGCTGAGCGAGAAGAAAATAAAGAGAATATTAACCTATAAGTGGTGAACCTAATGTACTCATTCTTCCTTTCCAGACCACTTGGATTCTCCAAAATGGGATAATTTGTTTTTCTGATACCTGGTACTTGCTCACCTTCTGCAACCCCTCTCTTGCCCCCTGCCCAACAGTTTTCTGACACTGACTCTTCCTGATCAGCTCAGGTTTGTGTAACGTTCAAGGAGGTGGGGAATGGGCCTGCCTATGTTCTTCCAACCAGAATGCAGGTGTTCCCATTAAGGGCTCATGCTTAGGATGACCTCTCCCAGGACACACACCACTCCTTTACCTCCAAAGATCTTCTGGGGTCCTTTGGATAATGTAAAAATTATGTTGCATCAACCATGAAAAGCTTTGAGACCTAACCTCAACACGTCTTATGATGGTTCTCCTGCACTACTTCGTGCCCAACTACTCCTGCAATGTTTGGATGAGCTGTTCTTTTTCCTGGCCTGAATTGGAACACTGTTCCACTGCTTGGAGTAGCATCCATACCATTATGATGAGCTAATCTTCCTCTGTCTTTTACCCCAAATCTCTGAGTGCACTTAATCACACTGCATTGACTTTTGAATATTTCTCCTTTGCTATCCTATGGAGTCCTCCAAATTGAGGACAGTCTTTGTACCCATAATGCAAGTACATCATGCCTGGCAGTGTACATGTCAGGTACAAAGACTAATAAACCAAAAATTCAGGGAAGAAAAGAAAATAGTTCTCATCTGAAGTGTTTCATAGGAGGAGTCTCCCTGTCCCCTTTTCTACCTCCTCATGTTCATTATTCTTAGCATGTTGACAAAAAGTAGATTTTGGAGTTTCCTTATTTATATAAAAATGGCTTTCCTTTCAGGAGAAGGAACAGAATATGCAGGGAACTAACAGTGGAGGCCACAATCCAGGGATAGAGCTGATGTGTAGAAATCAACAAGGAATATTGATCCTTTATTTTTTTAAAGGTTTACTTATTTAAGAGAGAGAGTGAGCAGGGGGAAGGGCAAAGGGAGAGGGAGAGGGAGACAAGCAGACTCCCCACTGAGTGGGGAGCCCAACACAGGGCTTGATCCCAGGACCCTGATATCATGACCTGAGCCGAAACCAAGCGTTAGATGCTTAACTGACAGAGCCACCCAGGCACCCCAGAACAATGACCCTTTAAAGCTGAAGCAAATTCATCATGAAGCTTTAGTTCTGGTGTGTGTAGCAGATGGCCAATGTTACTCCTCCCCTGGGGTCAAATGTACCCCATTTTCTGTCCCAATCAACATTTCTGTTTTTACCCTGAACTTTTCATACAAACAACGGAAAATCATCTCTTTTGGCAAACACCCATGGTGAATGCTTTGGAGGAAAATGAAATTTTGCAAGTGGTGCTGGGTGACTCTAGATGTCACTGACAAGGCTGTCATCACTGTCCACTTTATTTCACAGTGTTGGTTCCTCTCATGTCCTGAATGCAGCTGTGCACAGTATAGATACTTGTAAAAGGGGTGCTGGGAATACGATGTGTGGGGAGGGGTGGACTCAGGAGATTTCTCCTGCATGGAGTCCAGGAGTAGGAGGAAAGGGGGAGGGAAGCACATGGGGGTGGCAGTGATTGGGTGGAAAACTCTCCATCACATAACATCATTTCTCTCCTGTGAAGATCCTGATGATACCCAAGCAGTCTGACAGCAGGGGCAGATGGAGCTATCAAGTGAGAAAGACAACACAGACCGAAAGGAGAAATGGTGTGTCATGTGTCCAATGGGAATTAAATGGGGCATCTATGATACTTTGTTGATGGGGTTATGAGGAACCACAAAATGAGTCTCATTGGCAGTCATCTGAAATACCCAAGCTCACTGGGCCACTGAAGCAAAATGAATAAGCTCTCATGAAGGGCATGGGGAGATACGGGGATTAGAATAAAACCATAGATGTGCCAACAGGTGGAAAATACAGCTCTCTTATCTCTTTCCCTCTTCTTTTATGCACTTGTAAGATAATAGCACATGTACTCATTCAAACTAAACTGTTGACTACGACTTAATGCAGCCACTCTGCCTCCTTTTACTAATTCTAGTGAGAAACGTAATGTTATCGCCTTGCGGCTCGACCCTTCTGAACCTGTCAAATAAGTTCTCTCACAATGCATATTAATCTGAGACATGTGGTTGAAAGAAAGAGCTGATAAGTCCATCTTCAAGATTTGATAAGTATAAAGCATTTCTAATGAACAGGTATTGTGTTAAACATTTGCAGTATCACCAGGACCCAGGGATATTTAATTACACACACACACACACACACACACAGGCACACGATGAATAAAGGGGAAGGGAGACTCTGCCTGTACGTGGCTTTCTTGTTTCTAAAAGTTGGCCATCTTTTGCTGTATTGCTGCTAATTATAAATTGCCTCAAAAGTCATGCACTGATCTTGAAAGAAAGGTGTAATTAAACACCTTCTTTAATTTATTTATGACTTCTGTGTGTTTGATAAGCAAATAGTGTAGGCATTTCAGGCAGTCATAAATACAATATTGGAGGTGGTTCAGTTCCTTGGAAAGTGATGTTGTCCCGGGGAGACAAATTTGTTTTGGGATAAGAGGAAAGAACATGGAAAATAAAAAGCTTTCCTGAACACTGTGCTGGGAGGCTAACCTGGGGAGCTTAAGTAATCATTCCCGAATGAAAGGAAATGCATGGCCAGAAGCCTGCCAGGAGTGGAGCACTCATTTTAGGGGAATTCTGGAAGGCTTCTGCCAAGGAAAGTTAGGTTGAAAAATGACAAGTTTCCCTTCCCCCTTTGTAGGCTATAATTTACACTTTGAGAACTATTTTCCTTCCTACCCTAGCTCCAGTTATCTAAGAAGCTCAGTGATTTGGCAAGCAGAGAGAGGGGCTGCACCTTGAGAAATTGTAGTATCCCTGGACTCCATGGAGACTGTCAAGCCTTTCATTCCGTCCCTGTTAGCTCCAACTGAAAAATCCTTTTGCCCTTTTCAAAGGTCAGGGTCCGTAGATATTTTTGTAAGGGGCACATTTGGACTAAAGAGATGAGCCAGTGTGTTGACAGCAAGAAGCTTCTGAAAAAGCAAGAAAGGAAAGGTCAATGGCCTGGAATCCTTCCTCAGTGTGGAGGTTCAGGGCAAAGGGACAAGGACCCAGAACGAGGATGAGACAAAAGAATAGGGGGATTTGACATGGGCTCTCTTTGCTTACCTGAGCACTGGAAAGGCTATTGCCAAGGGGGAAGGGATGGGCAGAAGCCAGGGCAAACGAATCCTTCTCCCTCCTTTTCCAGGGGTGTCTCACTTTTCAGTTTGTTTCTTCTTAGGGGATCTGAGGGCTTCACGCAAGGATGATATCAAATGTAGGCACTGGAAGAAAAGCAATAATGCCCCCAATACATTCAAGATACGTAAAAATATTGAAATGGTGCAGAAAAAGTTCTGATGCCTCCTGTGGCATTCACCGCTACCAATGCCTTTTCAGTCCCACACCTGTTCAGTAACAGACTTTATTCTCCTCCTGGCCACTTGAGGTGAAATAAAGCTACAGTGGAACCAGGTAAACAATGTCTTGGTTTTATCATCACAACATTCCTAACTTCCATAGTTAGTGTTAAGTAAATCAAAGAAGAACATATGCTTTTCTACTTTCATTTGTTTTTAAATTAAAAAAAGAAAATCACAGGTATCTTATAGTTGGGAAGAGTGTGTAAAACAAGATTAAAAAAGAGTATTTTCACACAAACAATGAATCATGGAACACTACATCAAAAACTAATGACGTAAAGTATGGCAATTAACATAATGAAATAAAAAGAAGATTAAAAAAAGAATATTTTAAAAAATAGCGTCAAAATATTCTACTGTCTTGTTAAATGTAATTCAGAACAAGATTTAAAGAAATATATTTACCTCAGCATATAGGTATCTCAATATTGAAATGTCTTGAAT
Organism: Leptonychotes weddellii; assembly: GCF_054177405.1. Taxonomy (NCBI): domain Eukaryota; kingdom Metazoa; phylum Chordata; class Mammalia; order Carnivora; family Phocidae; genus Leptonychotes; species Leptonychotes weddellii. The sequence continues at coordinate 25,948,057 of NC_138370.1, forward strand.
CATTTTTTCACTGTTTCTTTCTTGATCAGTTGGCCGTCATTTTTGGTCTTGTTTTGGGCCTTGTCCGTGCATTTCAAGATTGTCCACTTCTTTGGCCCACTATTCAAAATTGATTGTTTTCTTCCTTGATAGGCTTTCCCTTACTTAACCTTAACCTGAACAAGACAGGCCTAACATATGCTGAGGTAGAAAGGAACACTCTGACTTTTCATGTTTTTTGTTCATTAGCATCTTGCCTACTCCACCAAAGAAATAGAAGGAAAATAAAGTAACTGTCAGGGAAAACTGTGATTGGACTCTTAGGAGTCTTTGATTTAGGTTGTTTTACTCGTTTTTTCTCCCTGAAGTACTTTTAAACTTCTTTTTCCCCTGAAGATGCTTGTGCTGCATTTGTACATAATTTATCTTTGTACTAAAAGCTGCATTTACCTCCAAAAATTTATGGCCTGGAACCAAATGCTTAGTCTACAACAGAATCCCATCGTTTTGAACTTACATTAATTCTAGGTCTCTTAAAAAGTAAGTTGTCTCGGTTTTACTTGCATATGTCGGTATACCAAAATAGAAATATACAGTAGTTTCTTCAAAGAGCCTAATAGTAAGTTCTAGAGATGATAAAGAGAAGAGAGTGAAATTAAAATAATAACTGAGAAATCTGGATATCTTAACAATTATTGATGAAACCAAGAGAGTTCTGCTGAAGGGCAGCTGTTCATTGACAATAAGTTAATGCAGATTTATATGAACTTGTTAATGTTTAAGAATCAGGTTGTTCCTCTGCAGGC
>NC_138370.1:25949341-25979171 GCF_054177405.1 Leptonychotes weddellii
ATTTGCTCCAATATACCTTCTGCCCCTCTGTCTCTCTTTCTTCTTCTTCTGGGATCCTGATTATTCTAATGTTGTTTCATCTTATGGTATCCCTTATTTCTCGAATTCTGCCCTCGTGATCCAGTAGTTGTTCATCTCTCTTTTTCTCAGCTTCTTTATTTTCCATCATTTGGCCTTCTATATCACTGATTCTCTCTTCTGCCTCATTTATCCTAGCAGTTAGAGCCTCCATTTTTTATTGCACCTCATTAATAGCCTTTTTGGTTTTGACTTGGTTAGAAAATAGTTCTTTTAATTCTCCAGAAAGGGTTTCTCTAATAACTTCCATGCTTTTTTCAAGCCCAGCTAGTATCTTTAAAATCATTCTGAACTCTAGTTTTGACATCTTACTAAGGTCCGTATTGTTTAGGTCCCTGGCAGTCGGTACTGCCTCTTGTTCTTTTTGTTGAGGTGATTTTTTCCATCTTGTCATTTTGTCCAGAGGAGAATAGATTAATGAGAGAACAAAATGCTAACCGGGTAAAAATGTCCCCAGAAAATATACAGTAAACAGATCAGAAAAGACCTGAAACCAGGGGAAAAGAAAGGGAAAGAAAGGAAAAAGAAAAAGAAAAAAGAGAAAGAATAAGAAAAAGATAAAAACAAACAATAACAAAACAAAAGAAAACCAGAAAAAAGCAGAATTTGATCAAATGTGATCAGGGTGGTGCATAGATCAATGCCACACACTAGATTTGGGGTGTATTTTAGTCTGTTAGAAGAAAGTACCTCCCAAAATTTTAAGGAAAGAAAATCTTATATATGCACAAAAATAGGGTTAATACGAGGAAGGGATGGAATATGACTGTAAAGATGAAAATTATAGAAGATTTTATAAAAGGAATTGATAAGATAAGAAGTTGGTTGGAAAAAGAAAGAGGATTTAAAAAAAAAAGGAGAGAATGTGATCAGGCAGGAGACTAGAACAAAGCCATACACTAGAGATTTAGGGTATATTTTGATCTGTTAGAAGAAACTGTATCCCAAAATTTTAATGAGAGAACAACTTATATATATATTTATACCAGAAATAAGGGTAACTACTATGAAGGGATAGAATATGACTCTCAAAGTGAAAAGTAAAAACGTTTTTTTTTTATTTATTTATTTTAAAGATTTTATTTATTTATTTGAGAGAGAGAGAATGAGAGAGAGCACATGAGAGGGCGGAAGGTCAGAGGGAGAAGCAGACTCCCTGCCAAGCAGGGAGCCCGATGTGGGACTCGATCCAGGGACTCCAGGATCACGACCTCAGCCAAAGGCAGCCGCTTAACCAACTGAGCCACCCAGGCGCCCTAAAAAAGATTTTTTAAAAAAAGTGATTGATACGATGTTGGTTGAAAAAGGGAAAAAGAAAAATTCAAAAAGAAAAAAAAAAGAAGGTTAAAAAAAAAGTTAACTTTGAAAGACTAAAGAATCATGGTAGGGTGCCTGGGTGGCTCATTTGGTTGGGCGGCTGCCTTCGGCTCAGGTCATGATCCTGGAGTCCCGGGATCGAGTCCCACATCGGGCTCCCTGCTTGGCGGGGAGTCTGCTTCTCCCTCTGACCCTCCTCCCTCTCATGCTCTCATTCTCTCTCTCTCTCTCAGATAGATAAATAAAATCTTTAAAAAAAAAAAAAAAAAGAATCATGGTAAAAAAGCCATGAATTCTATGTGTAGTATTCCCCTAGCGCTGGAGTTCTGCCGTTCTCATTGATCGGTAAACTTGGTCTTGGCTGGCTGTTCTCGCTGATCTTCTGGGGGAGGGGCCTGTTGCCATGGTTCCCAAATGTCTTTGCCGGAGGCGGAATTGCCCCGCCCTTGCCTGGTCCGGGCTAAGTAATCTGTTCGGGTTTGCTCTCCGGAGCTTTTATTCCCTGCAAACTTTCTGTGCATCTTTGGAGGATGAGAGTGAAAATGACGGCCTTCCAATCTCTGCCCCAGAGGAGCCAAGAACTCGGGCCCCTGCTCCTCAGTGAGCCCCCAGAGAAAAGAAGTCAGTCACTCCCGTCTCCCCGGTCTCCGGCCGCACTCCGTGCTCATCTGGCCTGTGACCCCCCGTTTCTATCTCTGGCACCTGACCCCGTGTGGAGTCTCCAAACCCAGCAGATCCCTGCAGTGCACTCCCGCACCTCCTGGGGCAGGAAGGGGAGTTTCCCCGGATCTGCCGCTTGTTGGGTCCCTGCTGGAGGCCAGTGGCCCAACTGTGCCACGGATCACGGTTTGTGGCAACCCTGAGCTGAGAGCCCGCGCCTCTGCTCTGTCTCTGCAGCCGGCTTCCCCGCTCAGATACCTGGGAGCTCTGCCACACTCAGGCACCCCCGGTCTTTCTGTGACCCTGAGAGTTTTGAGACCACACTGTCCCAGAGAGGTTTCCACCTCCGCTTAGCCACTGGAGCAACATCCCTCAGCAGAGCTGACTTCTAAAAGTTTTGATTTTGTGCTCCACGGCTCTACCACTTGCCAGAAGCGGCTGAGGAAGGCCCCCTTCTCCGCCATCTATCCTCCCAAATATCACCTCGGATTCACTTCTCAGCACGTCCTACCTTCCAGAAAGTGGTCGCTTTTCTGTTCAGAGAGTTGTTGCTATTCTTTTCTTCAATCTCCTGTTGAGTTCATAGGTGTTCAGAATGGTTTGATCCCTATCCAGCTGAATTCCTGAGACCAGAGGAAATCCAGGTCTCCTACTCCTCTGCCATCTTGCTCCTCCCCTTGGTTTGCATTTGAAATGGGTCCCATGAACATTTACTTATATTTGCTCTAAATCCTTTCTTATTAATTAAATCATGTTAGCCATACAGAGGTAATTAATTTCTATCCCTCTAAGCCCTGAATCCAGATCCCCGAATTACCATCTTACTCCTTCAGTATTGATGAAGTTCACTTGTTTCCATGTCATTTAAGTGTTAAGATGATAAAGTCTATTTATGAGCATTGAATCCAAGAGTGAATATTATGTAAGTGCACAGAATCATTACTTTATTCCAAACTAAAGAGCATCCCGGATCAATGCTATGATATATTGTTGAATATATTGTTCTAGTCCTAATGACACACACATTGTATTGTCAATTTCAAGTTACTGGGCAACTTGTTCCAAAATGCTTCCATTCATCATATTGACAGTGATGTTAATCAAATTGACTATCCTTAACAAAAAGCCCTGCTTCATTTGCGTTATATTACTTTTCTGCCTACGGGGAGCATTTACACAATTAAAAAAGCAGATCGAATGTTAATAAAGAAAACAAATGAAGGTTTATTCATAATCCTCAAAAGAATTATAATAACTTAATTAAGGTGTATGGTACTTTTGGAAGGATAGTGATGAAATAGAAAAAAAAAATCCTTTGTGAGGTGAAGGGAGGGGCAAAGAAGCTTGTTAAAGAATTCTTTGGTTTTTGTAATACTCATTGCTTTAATCTCAAAGAACAACAGACAGGAATCCGTTGACGATGGAAGTTAACACTTGAGGAGGAGAACAAAAGGAAGGATCAATCAAAATCTGAAGCTGGCCAAATACTTGAAAGATATAGAGACAGCCAGGAGGGAGAACAACAGTCTGGGGTGGTCCAAGGGAATAAAATAAATACTTAATGGGATGAAGCTAAGGAGCAAAGGAAATTCAAACTGATAATCAAGTAATGTTTTCTGGCAGCCACAGATTATTCATTCCTAAGCAATGCTAGACTTCCTGTGGAGTTGTTTTCCTTTAAAGTTTTATACTCAGCCATTAAGAGAGAAACAAAGCTTCCTCAACTGTGATGTGAATAAAACATCAATGTTTGTGAAGACTGTTGGCTCAGCTAAATGTAGCAAGGTCTTTTGGGGGCAAGAATACTAATGAAGTAATAGAGTTCAAACCCAGAGTTGACTTTGAGGTGCATCCACCTAATTAATAAACCAGGTACAAGGAGTATTTCAGAGTAATTTGGGAAGCCACAGCTTCTCTTTAAAGTCATCAAAAGTACCAATTCAGTCCTTCAAATTCCTACATATTTGAGAAGGAGTTATGCCAAACATGGCACCAGAAGAAGCTATGTGTCATGGATTCATCCCCTCTGAAGCAGATGTTACATATGGTCTAGTTGAGAGTCACAACATTGATCTGTACAATATGAGTGTGTCATGGAGGGCTCATACATATAGGATTGAGTCTACAGGGAAACCAATCAAGGCTGGATTCTTCCGTGAAGTCTTTATGGAATTAGGCTAGGAACAGCTGACAAATTTGAAGAGGTATGAAAGTGAATGGGAAGGGGAAATCTATGAGTCACTAAGGTTACAATGAACACTGTTATTTCACAATACTGTGAAATTTATGAAATCTGTGTGTTTAACTTCCTAAAAGAGATTTGTATATACCTATACAAAAAGACCCTAGAACATTATTTTTCTTAATAAAAATAAAGCAAACAAACAAAAAACACTATGGTATATTCACGGAGATGTCTACCTATAAAAGGAATAGTATGTGAAGTAGAATAAGTACTGTACTAAAACTTTTAAGACATGGATGCTAAACACAGTTCCACTATGAAATAGCATCAAACTTTTGGTAAGGAACTTCACCTCTCTGGACCATCTGTAATGAAGTGTGAATTGAATAAAATAAGCAAATGAATAAGTAAAATTTCCTAACTGTTTCAATGCTCCTTTCCCATTCAACATTTCTAAAATTCTCTTTGAACTGAGTAGAAAAAATTGTAGAGCTATACATGTTATAATCATTTGGAATGTGCAAAAATTCATTGCAGTTTCAGTTTGATTTGGGAGCCCATAAAAGACACCCTGTTCAAAGGAATAGTGAGAAGAACTACCAAGGAACCAAGAGATTGCTTTTTGTTTTGTTTTGTTTTGTTTTTTAGCATAACTTTATTTACTTTACAGTGTCATATTAGTTTTGGGTGTACAATATAATGCTTCAATAATTCCATACATCACCTGGTGCTCATTGCAACAAGTGCACTCCTTAATCCCCATCACCTATTTAACCCAATTCCCCACTGACCTCCCCTCTGGAAACCATCTGTTAGTTTGTTCTCTCTAGTTACAAGTCTGTTTCTTGGTTTGTGTCTTTCTCTCTTTTCCCCTTTGCTCATTTGTTTTGTTTCTTAAATTCCACATATGAGTGAAATCATATGGTATTTGTCTTTGACTTATTTTGCTTAGCATTATACTCTCTAGCTCCATTTATGTTGTTGCAAATAGCAAGATTTCATTCTTTTTATGGCTGAATAATATTCATATCTACTATCTATCTATCTATCTATCTATCTATCTATCTATCATCTATCTATCATCTATCTAATCTATATATATCTCACATCTTCTTTATTCACTCATCATTTGATGGACATGGTCTACTTCCATATCTTGGCTATTGTAAATAATGCTACTATAAACATATGGGTTCATGTATCCCTTTGAATTAGTGTTTTTGTATTCTTTGGGTAAATACTCAGTGGTGTGATTGTGGGATCTTAGGGTAGTTCTGTTTTTAACTTCTTGAGTAGCCTCCACACTGTTTTCCACAGTGGATGCATCAGTTTGTTTTCCCACCGATAGTGTGTGAGTGTTCCTTTTTCTCCACATCCTTGCTAGCACCTGTTGTTTTTTGTGCTGTTGATTTTAGTCATTCTGACAGGTGTGAGGTGATAACTCCTTGTAGTTTTGATTTGAATTTTCCTGATGGTAAGTGAATGATGAACATCTTTTCATGTGTCCTTTGGCCATCTGGATGTCTTCTTTGGAGAAATGTCTGTCCAGGGAACCAAGAGATTAATATTTGTCTATTGTTACTTCTTCTTCACCTTATCAGTCTTCTTTCTACTGGCATGGTGAGTGGGTTTCAGCTTTAAATCCCCTGAAGAGATATCAAACTAACGTCAGACAGATGAGGGAACATTTGGTTCTACCCTATTTGGTTATAAGAAAGAAAATGATGAGGAAATTTGGTGTCAGATTTGGAAAGAGAAAATAATACAGTTGGTTTGACCCCTGAGCTAGGTGGCATTTCCTTCTGCTTGCAACATCATCATTTCAGTAGGATATAACATAAATATCTCAGACTACAAGTGTATCTTTTCACACATACACCAAAAGAGATGCAATCCCAGAAGGATAAGTTGGAATTGGAGAATCCTAGTTGACAAGGAAGATGTAGAAAATGGGTAGAATGAGGGGATGGATTAAGTCAAATGCAAAAGTTTCCTGCTTTTCAACATACACTTTGTATAGTATTTATTATTATTAATCTAAGTTCTGCTTTGATGTAAGGAAAGGAAATACATGTTTGCACTTACCTATGTCCTTTTCTTACCTTTTTGTTTGGAAATATGAAAGACTATTGTGTTGCTCAGTACCTGTGTTTATAAGTGTTAGGAAGCAAGGTGGGGTTAGAGATGGCATGAAATGAAATTCCTTATATTTTAAGCAATTTGTTGTTTCCCTTTGAAAACATAAATTAAACATAAGCTGTTAGAAAGGTCAGGACTTGGCCACAAACCCATGTCAAAGAAGACTTAAAATATAAAACCCTAGGTTTTGGCATGTTTGACTTGTTTTACATAATGCTTCTGAATATCCAGGTTCATTGCTCTAGACTGATTAATGGCACTGATTAATGATTACACAGATGGAGATATCTTGTCAAAATTGTTTAATAATGAAATGAAGTCTGGACAGATTTCATGTTGAAACAGGAAATCTGACCAGTAAACATAAGTGACTAGTTGGATGAAACCCCATCATCCTGAATATCTCTTATATCCCAAAGATGGCAGATTCAGTCTATGACTAATATTCCAAATATTTAGCTTGTCTTGATAAAGGAGTTAGGTAGTGGAAAAGGCACTAGAACAGGTAAGTGCTGAGCCTTTTCCACTTGATTCTACCATTTTTTTTAAAGATTTTATTTATTTATTTGAGAGAGAGAGACTGAGAGAGAGAGCACACATGAGAGGGGGGAGGGTTGGGAGGGTCAGAGGGAGAAGCAGACTCCCTGCCGAGCAGAGAGCCCGATGCGGGACTCAATCCAGGGACTCCAGGATCATGACCTGAGCCGAAGACAGTCGCTTAACCAACTGAGCCACCCAGGCGCCCTTGATTCTACCATTTATGAGCCATGTGGTCTTGGCCAAGACCTCTTGACATATCATGCACAAATAACTCTCCTATAAAAAATGAAGATGATGGAGAGCCTGGGTGGGTGGCTCAGTCAGTTGTGCTCTGACTCTTGATTTCAGCACAGGTCATCATCTCAGGATTGCGAGATCGAGCCCACCACCGGGCTCTGTGCTCAGTGGGGAGTCTGCTTGAGATTCTTTGTCCCTCTTCCCCTCCTCTTGCTCACACACTTGTACACTCTCTCTCTCAAATAAATAAATCTTTTTTAAAAATGGAGATGATAATGCCTACTCTTCCTTACTCACACAGTTGTGAGAATTGTTTGAAATGATATTGATGACATAACAATAATTACATAATAACTCAGTAACTGAATCTTAAGTTCTTAGCTTTTTCCTAAACACCATAATCAAATCATCTTTAATTTTTACCAATGACCTAAGAAATAGGTAGTACATTTTCCATCTTAAAGATGAGAAAACTGCTTATATAAGGACTTATCTAAACTCACATGATAAGTGAGATTTAGAACTAAGCTTTAAATTAGTTCTTCCTAGTCCTAAGATCTATACTTTTCCCATTGTACCATAGTAATCTTAGAAAACAGTTGAGTGCCTAACAAGTGGCTCTATGTATAAAACACTTCTCAGTTTATGAAGTTTCATTTCTGTAAGCAGAATTACATAGTAAGAGTCCCTATTGCAGCGTTGGTTCTTTCTATTTTGATTTTGTAAGCAAGTTCAGAAAACCTACCAAGGTCTACTCATGGCTTAAGACCCATTTCAAATGCCACTCAGTTCACAAAGCCTTCAATTAAACTTCCAGTCAGTGCTACTTGCTTTTTGCTTGCATCAATATGACTTTTGTCATTTTTAATATAGTCTCTGTATTTTCCTATACCTAGTTTTTCCTTTAGACCAGAGCTGCTCAATTCAGTAACTACTGGTGGAGGTGGTTAAAGATGTATTTATTTGAGAGAGAGAGAGAGTGTGTGTGCATGAGGGGGAGGGGCAGCAGGAGAGGGGGAGAGAGAGAGAGAGACTCCCAAGCAGACTCCACGCAGAGCACAGAGCTTGATGCCGGGCTCAATTTCATGACCATGAGATCACGACCTGAGTGGAAACCAAGAATCAGATGCTCAACCAACTGCACCACCAAGGCCCGCCACTACCAGTGTCAGGTGGTTATTTCAATTAAAGTTAAATAAAACTTAAAATGTAGTTCTTTAGTAAACTAGTCACATTTCATGAGTTCAGTAGCTACATGTGGCTATCAGCCTCTGTATAAGACAATGCACATGTAGAACACTTGCATCATCACAGAAAGTTCTACTGGATAATGATGCTCTGGATTAGGTATGAAAACTACAGCATATGGGTGAAATATGCACTGCTGCTTGGTTTTGTATATGAACTTCTATTGGAAGACAATAACACTCATTTATTTTATACTGTCTTTGGCTGCTTTTGTGCTAACATGTCAGAGTTGAGTACTTCCAACAGAGATCAAATGGCCCACTAAGTCTAAAATATTATTTTCTGATCCTTTGTAGAAAAAGGGTGTCAGTCCTAGATTAGACTACAAGGTGCTTGAGGCTGAAAGCTCCAAGCATGTTTCTTTCATTTTGGGTCCTGGCATTGTTGATTATCTATAAGAACCAATTTGTTTGCTGAATTGAGTTGACATCAAATTAAGAAGTTAACCTGTGTTACCACATCTAGGAAATAATAGGGTCAAAATTTAAAACAGTGAATCTAATACAAAACTTTGAACTCATCTCATGCCACTGTGCTGCCTCATGATCTCCTAGGGTCATTAATGCACCAGTCAGAATGATGATGACCATGAGGCAGGGTAGGGTCATCAGTAACATCCCCTCCCGGTAGGTTTTATTCTCAAACATGCCTCTACCTATGGGGTCTTCACAAAAAAACAAAACAAAACAAAAACAAACAAACAAACCAATCACAATGAATAATAAGAGAGAAACACAGACTCATTTGGACTCCTATTCCTTCCTTCATCTTATTTCTATTATCCCATTTGCTTTCTCCATTTCAGCTCTAGTGATCTTCTTTCCTCTTGAGCCTGTGAGGCATGCTTCTACCCACCCAGAACTGTGCAGTCGCCACTGTCTCTGCCTGGCAGAAAAACTGGGTAGGGTTGTTTAGGTTGTGCACTATAACACGAGGCTGACCATGGCGAACATGCTGCCTACAATTCTCTCCCTGCAAACATCCAATGGCTTCCTTTTTTTCTTTTTTCAAGACTTCTCACTGTCATTTTTTCTTGAAGCAGCTCTTGACACTTCGCACCCCGTTTACTTGGCTCTATTTTCCTTAACATTTAGATTCTAACATAGTATAATATTTAACTTATTTATTTTGTTTGTTGTTTATTTTCTGTCTTCTCTCACTAGAAAACAAACTTCATGAGGGCAGATCTTTTTGTTGTTTACTGGCATTCTCAGGGCTGACTAAAAGGATTTGCATCCAAATCCTCCAATCTCTTCCTCTGAATTTCTGCACTGGCTGGCTATCTGGACCAATGGCTGTCATATCTTAATGGGACAAGAATGAAGTATACAACAAAAATAACAATACTAATGATAAGCACTTTTGCCTGTGTCTCTTGGTGAGTTCTCCTTTCTTCTTTCATTATAAAGGGGCTTAGATCTGTGTATTTATATATATTGAAGTAGCTCAGGGAGTGAGGGTTGTGGCCGAATATGCAGAATAAGGAATTGTTTGTGTGAGTGGGAGTGTGTGTGTGTGAAAGAGAGAAAGGGAGAGAGGCTGAGAATGGTGGTGGTGATTGAAAAGAATGTGAGAGGTTGGATTTGTTCAAAGGCTAGTAAGATGTAAAATATATTTATTGGGCACAGCTGCATATGCGGTGGCAAACACGATGTGAGCAACTGAATGTCCGATGCACTTAACCAAATGGTGTTCTCACGACTGGTGCTGTGTTATTTTGAGGAATTTCTTGGAAGCTGAAAGAGATTCTGTTTGTTCTCTTTCCATAAAAGTTTTTTTTTTTCTCCCCCTACCAGGAAGACTTAGAGATTGTCTATAAATCAAATAGAAAGGCAGTAAGAAGAATAATTCAGGCTTCTGTTATCCCCCTGGATATTCCCTACACTTTATAAATATAGTGAAAGATCAGTTCTATTCCCTTGAATCATTCTTCTTAACGGAAGGAAACAATATCTCACTGCTACTTCAAAGAATTGTTTAATTTTGCATAATCTGGACAGATAAGAAAATCAGGTTCAGTGCTGAGGATCATAAAAAGAGTTTAGTGCAGAGTGTCCTTGCTGTATAATTTAGTGTTGATGCCAATCTTTTAACTGCCTTTGAAGTGGGACTGAAGAGCCCTATTATAAAGACAATAAGGCTATGAAATTTAGACCTCACATTGGCTGAAATTAGATAATTAGTTTAGGACTTCTTAAATTACATATTTGGCGGCAGACAAAAAGTGAGAACCTGATTCCCAGCAACACAAGCTAATAATTTAATCTATATGAATTGATGAATATTCAGTGGATGCTCATGAAACACTAGCCGGTTTTGTGCAGGGCCTGACTGGGTTTCCATAAGCAGAGAGAGAGAGAGGCTCTAAAGCAGGGAAGCTTCACCAGCCTAAAACAATCTAACCTCCAGAAGACAGAAGGATAATGACAAGTCAGAAAAAACCACATATTGTATCTTATTCTCATTTGCCATTTGTAACCTGTTTTTTTTTATTTTATTTTTTTTAAAGATTTTATTTATTTATTTGAGAGAGAGAGAATGAGAGACAGAGAGCATGAGAAGGAGGAAGGTCAGAGGGAGAAGCAGACTCCCTGCTGAGCAGGGAGCCCTATGCAGGACTCGATCCCGGGACTCCAGGATCATGACCTGAGCCGAAGGCAGTCGCTTAACCAACTGAGCCACCCAGGCGCCCTGTAACCTGTTTTAAATGTATTCATCTATCTTGTCCCTTATTTTATCCTTTCTATAACCTTGTGTTTATGCTTAAAGGAGACTTGACAGATTAAAAACCAAAACAAAACAACAAAAGACTGTACCTGGGATCCAATTATCCTAGTAACTTATTAATGTTGACCACTTCAAGTTGACATCATTGGTGAAGAAACGATGCATGCCTCTGTCTGGTCCCTTGACCACCAATCCCTGCAGCCTCACCATCATCTTTATTTTTCCCTTTACTCACCTCAGCGTTTCTGTCTCTCTTAGGTACATTACAGATGAAGACATCCTACTGGAGAAGAGTCTTTTTTTTTCATCGCTAGTTTTAAAGGGTACAGAAAGCATCCTGGCACCCCAAACAAATCACCCCAGCTCTTTTTTTTAAAGATGTTATTTATTTATTTGAGAGAAAGAGAGAGAGCACAAGCAGGAGGAGCAGCAGAGGGAGAGGGAGAAGCAGGGTATCACGTGTGATGGAAAGGATGTACAAACTGTGGCTAATTAGCTGGAGAGGTAAAATTATCTGATTTTCTGAGAAGAGACAACATCATTGGAGTAAGTGTACATAAAAACTCCCCAAATTATTTAGATTCCCTTTAAAAAATTACCAAAATACCAGCATATCTAAATACATCTATATTACCGTTTCGTCTTTGAAATCCTCTTTTGGAATTATTCTCAGAGCCCTGAGTACATTTTTCTTTTAGTCACTTCAGCCTAATCATAGCAACCTTCCATTTCCAAGCAAGGGAGTTGATTTTCAGAAATAGCCAAAACCATATTCACTAAGGGTAAATAATAGCATAGGTGGTCAGGCTAGTTTAGTGTCATTTTTTAATCAGAAATAATTGGTGAATGTCTAGTATTGAATTGGATTTTTTAAAAGTAGTATAAATGCTGCCTACAAAGACAATTCTAGACTTCGAATTACATTCGGATCAAAGAATCATGTTTGAAATGAGGTTTCTTCCCAATAACAAGGATTATTTTTTTTCAAACTTTAAATCAGGAACAAATAAAAACAATAAATGATTAAGAAATTAAATTCTGTTTTTTGTCAATAGAAAGGCCTTTCTCTCCTTTAAAGAAAACCAAACTATGGCTGAGTAAATTTCTCTCCTACAGGAAAAAAAGGAAGGGATTGTCTTCATAGATAATAACTACTGATTTCAATATTAATTTACAGAAATGAATCAAGTAATTTTTTCTTTAAAATGATGCCTCCCTATAGAGGTTTGGTCGGAAGTTAATACAACATTAGTAGTCATAAATTTGGTTCTAGTCATGGTTTTTTGAGTGGGAAGAAGGATTTTTATTTAGCCTATTAAGCTAGGTGTGTGTGTGTGTGTGTGTGTGTGTGTGTGTGTGTGGAGAGAGAGGGAGACAAATATCAGAAAAAATTTAACCTCTCATTTTGGAGGTTACACAAAATCCAATTGACCTTTTTAAAAACATCTAATTGTCATGCACCCAGGTACTTTCCGGGCTTGAACTGGCAGTCAAATATCACAAGAAAGGTTATTCTTGTTATTTCAAAACCTGTTTGAACCAAGAAGTATTGAGTGTCCTTGGGGAGATTCCAATTAAGCTCATCATGGTCTTCTCTTTAATTAATTAATTACTTAATGTTTGTCAAGTATTTTGAAATGCTAAATGAAACGTATGTGCTAATTAGTATTATTTGTGAAAAGCAAATAAGATATTAATGGTTTCTATTTCCTCATAAATGTATCAGTTTAGCTGGCTAACTTATGAACCCAAAGAATAGTTTCATTTCTATGCTTTTATAAAATGCACAATGCCAGGAAAATGTTTAAATTCAGAGGCACAACTGATAAGAACTAAATAATATTTTTTCTCTATCTCTCTATCTAGCCTATGTAGTCTGATTTTATCAGTTGATAAGTTGTCTCTATAGAGTAAAATAGAAGCGGTGTGTAAATGTCTAGTGGTGTTTTTACAGTATTCTTTGCATTATTTAAGTAAATTTTAGAATTGTATGAGAACCTTGAATTTCTGCATTATTTTAAAAGGAGGGTTTAAGGCAGATAGGAATAGGAGATTGTTTTCCCATGATACTTTTCACTGAAAATTCTTAATAGCTGTTTTACTGTATCTTCTGTTTTACACTATTTGTGATAAAAGGGAAGTTCAATCTAGTTGAGCTCAATTAAACGTTGACCTCACTGTTACAGTGCTCATGAATATATAACTACAGGGAAATACTGGCTGGGACTTGAAACACACACACACACACACACACACACACTACAGTGTAGAAAATGAAGGGTGACCAGTATAGCTAACAACTTGGGTTCTCCCCAGTCCATGTCTCCCATTTGTCACTAGATGTTTTGATGCCAAGAGGAATCCAACACCAGAAGAACAGCTCAAGTAGTGATTTTTGAGACTTTGAAACATGTAATCTTTGTTATTGAACCTAGTGTAGCTGCAAATCATGTTTTTAAATATAAAATTGCAGGTTTTGCAACCTTTAAATCTTTTCTTGTCATTTTATGATTCTGGTGTTAAATTTTGCTGTGTTAATGTCATCTTTACTTGGTAATATTTACAGTACCTAAATCAACGTTGAGGACACACAGAATATTGAAGGATCAACTCTACTTATTCCAAATACACTTTAATATTTGACTGCTAGACCAGAGTTCGAGAAATAACTGCGGTAGAATGATAATGAGAAGTTTAACAGTTTTATGATGGTTGAAGCTGACTTTATGAAAGTTGATAAATTTCATCTTGTAGGTTTCAATTTCTCATTCCCTACCGAGAGATGGGGAGAATACACTGATACTGCATTTCAAATTGGCTAGATCAGAAGGAACAGCAGCTAAAATCCATTACAACCCAATTACATCCATCAGCTGAAGCTGGGTGCATTCACTCGTGAACATCAGCATTTAATCCATAAAGAGGAACTAATGAGAAATTTGAAAATGGAATCCACGCATCAGTAAGTTTGGAGAGATTTTTCTGGGATTAATGATCTGCCAGAACATCTTCAACATGCTGGAAAGCTATTCTCTCTGGGTTTGTTTACTGACCAAAAGAAAAAAAAAGGGGGTTTCCTTCTGTCTACTCATCAAATATATGAAAGACTTGTCTCATCTTAGTCCTTGAAAATGCGATGTCGTGTGCTTTGGAATAAGGTATGTGTTGATGGACGCTGCTTTCCTTGAATTAGAAAAATTAAATTATTAGATGGAGAGTTCCTACCTAGATATTAGTAGTGAATATTCTCTACAAATTCTTCCACTTCCATAGATACTCAGAAAACAGTGCCCTTTTTACTTGAGTCCTAGGAGCATGTTTAGAGTTGCATATAATAGCAATAATTCTGAGCTGTAGAAATTTAAAAAATGGTTTTCTTTTGTTGTTTGATTTTTGGTGATTGCATAGATAGAAAATAAATAGTCTACTTGTTGAATTGCAATAACTTAAAGAAGAACAAGGCAGTTTATATATGGTGTGACATAAACTTGTTCATGATTGTGTAACTTTATATGTATAAGTTCTGACTGTAATAATCATTTAGTTTGTAAACACTAAACACTGGGTGAGGCTTGAGTATTTGGGGGGATTTCTTCTCATCTGGTGAAATTGGTTTCTGACAGCCTACAATTCAAGGATGTTACTGCATCTGAGGTCTGGGTAGTATGGTAGTATTCAGATGAAAGAAACATGTATGTAGAGAGTAGAGGATATGATTTCTAATGATGTTTGGAAGAGGATTTAGCTTATATTTTTGAATCACATAGCACATTATGATTTGTTCCTCTATTTCTGGAGTACCTGGAATATGTTTATCCAAGTAACTGTGAATATAGCACCTCATGATGTCAGTGGTCTTAACAGAGGTTGAAATGATATGAAATTAAGAGTCCTTATTTTTTCTATGTCATTTTTTCTAAATTCTAGGGAGAAGTTTAGACAGATAAATTGCAAAAGGTATAGAAAAGATAAAATAAAATGTATAAAAGAAAATTCTAAAAAAAATTTAGAAAGATAAATTTCAAAAGGTTTATAAAAGAGTTTGGACTTTACATTTAGCAAAGGGAAACCTTGGAGGATTATTGTGAAGGGATAATGTAGATGTTTCAGAAGGGTTACTACCAACGTGAGGTAGTGAACGGAGGGTGTGGAGAACACAATGGACCTGTGTTTTAAGTAAGAGAGTATTGGTAGTGGAAACAGTTATTGGGAGAAGAAACATTGATATATCAGAAGTAGAATTAACAAAAAATTATTGATGAAAAAACCAGGATTTTGTCTAGGACTACTAGGTTGTGGTGGTGCCATTATTGAGAGACCGCACAAGGCAAGGTGGGGAGGAGATTAGTTGATCTTGTCGTTCCTCTTAATCTTTTTGAGAATCTTTTTAGAATACATCCACCAAGAAATGTGCCTAGAGTAAGTACTTACGTAGTTACACTTCAAAGGAGCTGGCTATCTCTCTGTTATCAGCTGACCAGAATTGACACTCTAGTCCCATTTTTCTTATACGTGAAAAAAGAAATCAAGTGAGAGATTTTTAAATAAGAAATTAGTTTGGGCGCCTGGGTGGCTCAGTTGGTTAAGTGACTGCCTTCGGCTCAGGTCATGATGCTGGAGTCCTGGGATCGAGTCCCACATTGGGCTCCCTGCTCGGCGGGGAGTCTGCTTCTCCCTCTGCCCTTCCCCCCTCTCATGCTCTCTCTCTCTAATAAATAAATAAATAAAATCTTAAATAAGAAATTAGTTTTTCTGTGATTATCAAAACATGTCCTCAGGCACTTTTAATAAAATTTCAGATTTTCTTAAAAATATTTCTGTTCATGTGTGTTCAAGAGACCAACTCCAGCTAAGAATGCAGTTGGAGAATTCAGGCCATTTCAAAGCTGGATGAAGTCATCCTAAGATTGAGAGAAATTCCTGATAGGTAATTTCCTATCCTCTGGGGATTTCGGTGGTTTCAAAAATAGAGTGTAGAAATATATGTATTTTTAACCTTTTAGTTACAGTTAGATTTGACTGCATTGACTCAAGAAGGACTAAGAACCTGAAGGCCATGTTTATGTGTTGGGGAAGGGGCAGAGAGTGAGGAAAATAATATAAAAATTAACTAAAATAGGTAAAGATGCAGAAAACAGATCCTAACTGTTCAGATGGAATAACTATGTTTTCTTAATGTAGTGATAGTTTTCAATGAAATAAAAGTCAATAATATAAAGTCTCAGGATTTATAATATTTAAAAGGGGTAATAGAATTTTTAGATGCCATTTGGTGTAACACATTCCTGAAGATTCATGAAATTTGTAACTCAATAAAACTAATGTAATGTAAAACTAGTAGTAAAATATGAATGGTGTACTAATACTTATTTTGTCCTCCTAGAGTTAAGATGTGGCTATGAGTATTTTCTGCTTTCTTTATATTATGTCCTTGTTCCTAAGTCTTCTTTTCCTCCATTTTATTTATTTAGCAAGGTATAAAGAAAAAAGCCAATAGACATTTCATTTAGCCACAGATATTGGAATATCTTTGTTAGTAGTTAAACAAAGGGAATTTTTCTGAAGTTACTTCTCCTCCCACCTCCACATCCCTGCAGCACCTCAATTTAAAATTACTGACACAACAGTGATAAAGGACACAAGTAATTAGTTGTCATAAAACTAGTTTGAGGTCTATTCTGCTAACCATGGTAGTTTAGATTTTCTTTTCATTTTTTCTTTAAATTTTGAGATAATTATAGATTTACAGGAAGTAGAAAAGGTTGTTCAGAGGGGTCCTAATTACTTCTCCCCAGGTTTCCCCTAATGGTTACATCTTGTGTTGGTATACTGTCAAAATCAGGAATGTGTGTATTTAGTTTGATGTCACTTTATCACATGTATAGATTTTTCTAACCACATCACAACCAGGATATAGAACTATTCCATCACCATAAACATCTCTTGGCCATCATTTTGCCAGTTTGAGTGAAGTATAGAAGATTTACAATTTTTTAAGTTCCTTTGCCCTCTCCTATGTATAATTGTCTTAAATATTTACATATATTGAGATCCACATCAGATAACATTATGTTCATTGCTTTTACTATCAACATAATTCAGAAAATGGAAGATGAGAAGGAAAGCCTATTGGATTTACTCTTATTTTTGCCCTTTACATTGTTCTTCCTTCTTGATGTTCTAAGGATCCTTTTATCATTTTTTTTCCTATTCAAGAACTTCCTTTTGCCATTCTTTGAGGGTAGGTCTACTGAGAACAAATTATCTTAGTGTTTCTACATTTAAGAATATTTTGATTTCCCTTTCTTGCCTGAAGGATATTTTCACTGGGTATAGGATTCTGGATTGACAGTGTTTGTTTTTCAGCACTTGAAAAATATTGTGCCACTTTCTTCTGGCCTCTATGGTTTCTTATGAGGAATCCAGCATTATTCAAATTGTTTTTTCACTACAGGGAAGGTATAATTTCTCTCCTTCTAAGATTTTTTTCCGTCTCTTTAGTTTTCTGAAGTTTATGATGTGTGCTGGTGTGGATTTCTTTGGCTTTATTATATTGAGATTCACTAAACTTAAATATATAGGTTTATATCATTTCTCAAATATGGAAAATTTCAGTTATTATTTCTTCAAGCACTTTTTCAGCTCCCACCCTATTTCTCCTCTTGTTCTGGACTTCAGTGGTACAAATATTAGATCTTTTCTTATAGTACCACAAATTTCTGGGGGTTTCCTTTTCTTCTCTTCTTTCTTTCTTTCTTTCTTTCTTTCTTTCTTTCTTTCTTCCTTTCTTCTTTCTTTCTTTCTTTTCCTTCTTTCTTTTTAATATTATTTTCTCTCTGTTTTTCGAACTTGGTAATTGCTATTGATCTGTCTTTAAGTTTACTGATTCTTTCCTCATTCTCTCCATTCTGCTGTTGAGTCCTTCCATTGACTCTTTAAAATTTCAGTTGTATTTTTCTTTCTTTAAGATTTTATTTATTTATTTATTTATTTATTTAGACAGTGCAAGTTGGAGGAGGGGCAGAAGGCGAGAAGAAATAGAATCCTAAGCAGACTCCTCACTGAGCACAGAGCCTGATGCCAGGCTTGATCTCACAACCCTGAGATCATGACCTGAGCCAAAATCAAGAGTTGGACACTTAACTGACTGAGCCACCCGGTTGCCCCACAGTTGTATTTTTCAGTTCTAAATTCTGATTTGGTTCTTCCTTATATCTTCTATTTCTTTGCTGAGCTTTTCTGTTTTTTTCATGTTTCAAGCCTGTTTGTAATGAATTTCTGGTTGAAGCGTTTTTATGATTGGTGCTTTAAAATCTTTGTTAGATAATTACAAAATCTGTATTATCTTGGTGTTGACATCTGTTGATTGTCTTTTCTTATTTAAGTTGAGATTATCCTGGTTCTTGGAAGGATAGGTGATTTTGGGTTATATCCTGGACATTTTGGGTATTGTAAGACCCTGGATATTATTTAAACCTGTTTTAGCAGGTTTTTTCTGACACCATGCTGGTGGAGCAAGGGTTAGTGGGGGTAGAAGGTTCCCCACTTTACCTATTTGCTACCTCAGGGGACAGAGGACTGACTTGCTCCTGGTGGAGAGATGGAGGATTCCAGCCTCCCCACTAGCCTAATACATCCTTGGCTATGATGAGCAGGGGTGCCTCATTACTGTTCCCCATTTATCTCAGTTAACACATAAATCGAGGAAAGGCCGTATTGCTTCCGGATAATGTTGAAAGTTCCAGCTTTCCTCTTGGTCCTCTCAGTGACACAGTGAGAGATTGGAGGGTTCCTTGTTACTGCTGGGCGGAGATGGACATTCATAATTCTTATGCGGCTACATTACTTCTGAGCAGGTATGAATGTCATGGCTTCCACTCAGCCTTTTTTGACACCACTCCAGTGTGTCAGTGGGTGGGTGGGCAGATGTAAAACCTCATTATAGCCTGGAGAGTGTGAAAGTCTAAGGTCACCACATGGCCTTTACTGGTGGGAATGGAGATGGGGCTGTTTTTTCTTCTGTGGTATTTGCGTGATATAGTTTGGCTATTATCTAAAAGTTTTATGCCTTGCTAGGTTTCCTCTTCCCTGTACTTTGGCTACAGACAGGTGACTTTTGAGGGGATTTTATTGTCTGCTTTTGTTGGTGTTTCCAGATTGCTGCCTTCTCCAAGACAGTCTGGGAAATATATATATAAAGCAAAAAAAAAAACAACAAAAAAAACCCATGAAATTCACAGTGTCATTCCTTGCATCTTAAGGTCCCAAATGGTATGCTTCTTCTTTCTATCTTTCAGAGTCTCCTTATGATTGTTTTATATATAATGTACAGGGTTTTTAGTCGAACATAGAAGAAGGAAAAGAGCATCCACTTTATTTTGGTCTGGAACTGCAAAGTGATTTAGAATTTCTTAAGCTAGAAATGATTCTAATGGAAAAGTACCAAGGGAGAAAGACTAATATGGAGAATAAAGTTCTGTTACTGCTTGAAGTTGTGACCCTCAAAATTTAGACCTAAGTTTAGTGAATCTTTATTTAAAACTCATTTTTCAGATTTTTTAGCATTATGAGGAACACTGATAGGTTCTACTTTGAAAATAAAGTGAAGAAAGGCCTAACACCATGTGTTAGACATGAATTTCATTATTCTCATTTAAGATTAGGGGAAAAATTATTGAGATATAATTGACATATAACATATTAGTTTCAAGTATGCAACATAATTCAATATTTATATATATGGTGAAATGATCACCACAAGAAATCAGTTAACATTCACGGCCATGCATAGTTTCAGAATTTTTCTTTTTTAAAATTTTGATAACATCTAAACATGACTAGTATTTTATTGGAAAATGAAACATATTAAAGGGAAATGTAATATAAATTCAGTATAAAATAGAATAGATGAACAAGCATGGAGAGTACACATACAAAAATAATCCAAATTCATTTGCATGAATCCAAATTATAGCATAAAACCATTGCTGAAAAATTCTTTATTAAATATACTTTTCTAATTAGAGAGCCATTCTGTAATTATTTGTGTTTAAACTATTCTTATTAAATATACTCATATATATAGTCATATACAGTCTAAGTTGCTGTGGAAGAGAACAATAGTGAGAGGAAGAGAGAGAGAAAATCAGTGATAAAACAAGAAGAAAAATGTTTTTATTCCCCAGTCTAGGGAAATGGGTGGATGGATAAGCTATGAAGTTTTAGGCATCTAGGTTCCTTCTTTTTCATTTCATCACCAGTTCTAAAGAGGTTTCCCCTCTTCTGCAAGGTTAAGGCTGGCTTACTGGCACCAAGTGTTACAACCTATAGAAAAGGGAAAAGAGAAAATGGATGGCACACATATGCCCTTCAAGGAACCCATATGGAGTTGCAAACATAATTTCCACACATATTCATTTGGTGAGAACTCCTTTCTCTCATACCCTTGCTGACTACTTCCCCAAGGATACTACCCCAAAATTTCATTTAGCTACAGTATACATCTTGAAATCCAGATTCTCTGTGTGAGGTAGTGTCCTTTCCATATTGTCCAGATGGGGCTTCTGGCATCTGATGGACTATGAAATAGAAAATTTATCTTCCCCAATTCTCCACACATACTCAGTATGCAACAGGAAGGTTGCATTAAAATCCCACATTGAGTGAAGGGAAGGACCAGAGGCATACAGCTGTCATAGTTCTATAGCAATGAAGAAACACCACTGGCAAGGAAGGGTGGAGAATCTCTGTCTTGGGAGTAGTTTAAATTTCTTGGTCAAAGTCTGATTCTGATTTCTGGGAGGAATGGTTTTGTCCAATAACCTCTATTGCTTCTGACTTTGCCCTCTGAGAAATTCTTACTTGTCCATTATTACCTATGCATATATCTGAAATAGTTACCAGGAAAAAAAACACCTGTCTTCAGGACTGCACAGCCATCAGAGAGCCCAATTCCTGTGGGTGCTATTTTGGAGATCTTCAGGTTGCTTTATCAATGGAACAATCACAGGCTTTTCTAGGCCAGGCTTGTAGTTCCATTGACAAAGTAATTTCCTCAAAACTTAGTAGGATTCTGGGTTATTTACCTCCAGAAACATTCATGTTAAAGTTAAAATAGCAATTAGCTTGTCAGGTCATGGTTCTTTATTCAGTGCACTTATTAACTATACTTTATGCTTAACTTGTCTTTTTCTCTTCCTAATGTAATGGTGGTTATTGTGAGGCAATCTGAAACAGTAGGCTTGGGAAGTTTATCAGTCTGTAAATGCCAGCAGTCACAAAATCTCAGTGCTATACAACACAAGAATTCATTTCACTCATGTGTGCCACTGGTTGAGGTTCAGCTAACCTAGGCTTTTCAGCTGGGGACTAAGCTACAGGTTGATTCCGGTATCTCTCATTCTCTTTGGATTAGCATGTCAGCTGGTAATTGCAGAGGCAAAGAAGGCCTTGGCAACCACAGAAATTTGCTATGCCTCTCAAGTCCCATGCTCAGATGTGGCCACTCTCACTTTGCCCAATTTTCTTTGGCTAATGCTAGCCACATAGCCACACCCAAAGGCAAGGGTGGGGGAATTACTCACCTTTAGCTTGGATGCCAAGTCACACGACAAAATGTGTGGACACAGGGAGAGTAAAGCATTAGGGCCAATAGATCAATCTACCATGGGGATCATCACCATTTATCTGAAATTTTCCTCTGACAGAGAACACTCAATGGGAGGCTCCCTTAAGTCTGATTTGTCTCTTCCAGACATCTAAGTCCTGAAATCTCTAGCTTCTGAGTCAATTTAGATTGCAGATTGTAAGAAAGGAATTTCCTTTAGGTGGTTGTATACTTTCCATTACTGCTTATACAGTTACATTTTCCTGACATTATTGTTCTCTCTTATATTTTGTTAAAAGCAGCAAAGAGAAGCTAATACAAACCAACATGCTAATCACTTATTAAGCCAGTCTCACCTGTTTTATATTTTATTTCCACCCTGCCCTACTCCCCACCGCTTTTTTTTTTTTTAAAGATTTTATTTATTTATTTGACAGAGAGAGAGATAGCGAGAGCAGGAACACAAGCAGGGGGAATGGGAGAGGGAGAAGCAGGCTTCTTGCCGAGCAGGGAGTCCGATGTGGGACTCGATCCCAGGACCCTGGAATCATGACCTGAGCTGAAGGCAGACGCTTAACGACTGAGCCACCCAGGCGTCCTCCCCACCACTTCTAATACCAAATATTTTAGATGTTAATGTTCAGTGACAGACAGAAAACTCCTTCTAGGTACTTGATGAAAAGGATTTAATATAGGAAATTTGATGCTTATAAAATGCATGGAAAAATGGGAGTCAGGGGCTGCCACAGCATTCAAGAGTCCAAGGACAATTGTCACAGCTATATTCCAGAAGCCAAGAAGCTGCAATTGCTGCTACTTCTGCTTGTGTGACTGCCTCTCGATACTGCAGGCAGAGCTGGTGACCAGACACACATACTGAGTATGCCACAGGGACAGAAACACATCACCTTGACCTCGCTTGCCCGCAGAAAAAGACAACAAACTGCCCTTGTCTTTATTGCCCTACATAGTATCCAGACCAGCACATTAGCTAAGACCCATACACATCCCAAATCCAAGCTGCAGGTGACTCTTTGAAATGTACTTTTCTCTGTAGTCAAGAAGAAGCAGAGATGAGGGTAGGAATGGCAGTCATATGCCAATTGACAATGTCTGGCACATATACCAAAGGAGCAAACTTATCCCTCCAATCTCAAACATGTCTGTTATTGAGGGGTGCCTGGGTGGCTTAGTTCGTTGGGCGTCTGGCTCTTGATTTCAGCTCAGGTCATGATCTCAGGGTTGTGGGATTGGCCCTATGTTGGGGTCCATGCTCGTCATGGAGTCGGTTTAAGATTTTCTCCCCTCCACTCATGCACATGTGCTCTCTCTCAAAAAAAAAAAAAAAAAAGAAGAAGCCTGTTTTGAGAAAATAAATTTGAAAAACAAAGGATAAAAGATGGTTAGTTTTATGTACAAAGAATGAGCAAACAGAAAATATCAAGGAAGTCTTATAAAATAATTTTTATGGTATCAGAAATTAACCATACAATTTTCAGGAATTAAATAAGTACAACTATGGAAAATACTTAGGAATAGAATATATTTTGGTGAATATTCTCATGTGTCCATCACAGAAGAGAATACTAAAATCTATAAATGTAATGGGAGTTATAACTTCATCAAATCTATAAATAATGAAAATGATGTAAATTCAGAGTTGTTTTTTGAAATTTATTTTCTTTAAACAATTTTATCTAAAATGTTGATATACCATTATAATGAAGAATATATTAACTATAAGAAGGAATATTATTTATCTTTAAAATATGGACAATAAGCTTGGCCTTACAGGAGGAAGCACTAATTGGGATTATGATTTGATACATTAACTCTAATTTTTTTAAGTATAAAAATGCAAAAAGATATAAAGGGCTCATCACTACCACCACTTAAGAGAACATTGCTGTTACATTGACAGTTTGTCCTTCCATTTATTTTTCTATGCATGTTTGACATATATTATACACAGCTTGCTTTTTAAATTTCAGTTCACCATTTACATCTTGATTCATACTTAATTACCTTTTTATCCTTTTATAAGCAATACTGTACTGAATATACACATACACCTCCTTAAACTACATAACTAGACCAGAAATACTGTAAAAATGGTGCACACAACTGAAATTTTCATCACTCCACCAAATAGCCCTTATGAAAAATTAACAAGATATATTTGAAAGAAAGAGGGAAATGCTTTCTTCTCCTATATAGTGTCAATTCCCAAACTCTTGGAGGAGGTCATAGAGAGGATATGACCTCTGGTTGGCCAGCTAGCTGGACCTGGGCAATCAGAGGCTTCTTCTTCCTTCCCCTGCCCTTGGAGTGTATGTTCTGACTACCATCCTCACTGCCAGAGCCAGAGAATAATGTGTTATTGAGATCATGTGGGTGGTATTCGGTGACTGAGCCTAGTTAAGGCCTCTATATAAACTCTTAAGAGTCTGGCAAGCAGGTGTTGAGATTTGCTCCTCCTGTGGCTGCCCAAGATAAGCTTTGTAGGTAAGTTCTCTCCCTTATACCCACCGTCTACCTCTCTGGAATGGTCTGCCTTTCTCTTCTGTCTCTCCCTGCCCTCTGTGTCAGTTGTGGGGGTGGTAGTTTCAGATTTCACCCACTCCTGAGGCCCCCAAGATTGCAAACCAGCACAAGCTTTGCCAATCTCATACGAAATAAAATTACCATTGAGATTTAAATTTACATTACCTTTATTATTAGTGAGATTGAGTATCTTTTCATATTTTTATCACTTGTTTTTCATTTCTTTTCCTGAAAATTGCCTGTTTATTACAATTTACCATCAGATTTGGGAATTTTAACTTTTTAAATTTCCTAGAACTAGAATATATACATATGTATATATGTAATACATATTCTATATATAAAAAGTTTCTTGTCACATTTTCCTTTTTCACTTTATTATGCAGTCATGTAAAATATTCCTGTGCTCTGATCTTTCCAATATATTAATCTTTTTCTTTTGGTTATGTTATGCTTACAAACACTATTCTGCACCACAATTATAAATAACTCTTCTTTGTGTAAGTATTTGAGTGATATGTATTTTTTATTTTTAAGTTTCTTAAATTTTATTAAGTTCTTAATTTTAATTCCAGTGCAGTTAACACACAGTGTTCTATTAGTTTCAGTTGTACAATATAGTGATTCAACAATTCTATACATTGCTCAGTGCTCATCATAAGTGTATTCTTTAATCCCCATCACCTATCGAACAATATGTATTTTTAAATTGACTCCTTAGGTATACTTTGCAAACAATAAAACACATTTTAAATGTATAGTTTAATGAGTTTTGACACATTTATGCTTATTTAATGAAATTCCTAATCAAAGATAGAGATTATTTGCATAATCACAGATGCCTGTTGGTCATCTTCCACATCCTCTGCTCCAGGTAACCACTGAACAGATTTCTATAGGATAGATTAGTTGTACCTATTCTAGAATTTCATATAAATAGAATAATATGGTGTGTACTATTTTATGTCTAACCTCTTTCCCTGAGCATATGGATTTTCAGATTTATCCATCCATGTACTATATATATCAGTAGTTCATTTCTTTTTATTTCAGATAATGTTCTATCACACAAATGTAGCAATTTATCTTTTCACCTGTTAATGGACATTTGAGTTTCAGATTTTTGACTATTACGAGTAATGCTGCTGTGAACACTTATGTACAAGTGTTTCTCTGAACATATGTTTTCATTTTCCGTAGGTACGTACCTAGGAGTGAGATTGCCAAAAGTTTTGGTAAGTATATTTCAATTTTATATGAAACTGACAAATTTTTCTAAAGCAATTGTCCTATTTAACACTTCCATAAGCAGTTAATGGGTACTAGTTGCCTCATATCCTTGTCAGCACTTGGTATTGTTGTGTTTTGTTTTCTGTCATTCTAATGGATGTGAAATTGTTTTGATTTGCACTTTCTTGGTGACCAATAGAACTGAGCATATTTTCATGAGCTATTGGCAATTCACATACCTACTCTTGTGAAGTGTTTGTTGAAGTTCTTTGACTATTTTTTTAAAATTTTGTCTTCTTACTATTGAGTTGTAAGGGTTTATTATATAATTCTGTGTATATGTCCTTTGTTGCATGTCAGAAATATTTTCTCCCAGTCTGTGGCTTATGTTTGTTTTCTTAACAGTGTCCTTTACTTGCATGTGTGTGTATGTGTGCATGTGTGTGGTAAAGTTTGACATTTTAACCATTCTTAAGTGTACGGTTCAATGGCATCAATTATATTCACAATGTTGTGCAATCATCACCACTATCTATTTACAAATTTTTTCATTACCCCAAAAAGAGATTCTATATCCATTAAGCAATAATTCCTGATTCTTTCCTTCTCCCAGCCCCTGGTAGACTCTAATCTACTTTCTGTCTCTATCAATTTGGCTATTTCTGGATATTTCATAGAAGTGGAATCATATAATATTTGTCCTTTTGTTTGGCTTCTTACACTTAGTATGTTCTCAAGGTTCATCCATGTTGTAGCATGTATCAGAAATTCATTTCTTTTTATTGATGTCCCACAGTATATATACCATTTTTTGTTTATCCATTCATCTATTCTTAGATATTTGATTTGTTTCTACTTTTTGGCTATTGGGACTAATGGTGAAATGAACATTAGCATACAAGTATCTCTCTGCGTCCCTGTTTCTAATTCTTTTGGGTATATATTTAGGAGTGGATTGTTGAGTCATGCGGTAATTTTATGTTTAGTTTTAGAGGACCCATCATCCTGTTTTCCATAGCAACTGCACGGTTTTATATCCCATCCACAATGTATGAGCGTTCTAATTTCTCCACATCCTCACCAGCACTTATCATTTTGCATTTATTTTTTTAATAATAATCATCCTAGTAGGTGAAGTGATATCATAATTTTGGTTTGCATTTCCCTAATGACTAATGATGTTGAGGATCTTTTCAGGTGCTTATTGGTCATTAGTACATCTTCAGTGTAGCAATTTCTATTCAAGTCTTTTGCCCATTTTTAAGGTAGTTTTTGTTGTTGTGGTATTTTAGGAGTTCTTTATATATTCTGGATATTAAACCCTTATTAGATATGATTTGCAAATATTTTCTCTCATTCTGTAGGGTGTCTTTTTACTTTCTTAATAATGTATTTTTATGACCAAAAGTTTTAATTTAATTTAATTTTTTTTAAAGATTTTATTTATTTATTTGACAGAGAGAGATACAGTGAGAGAGGGAACACAAGCAGGGGTAGTGGGAGAGGGAGAAGCAGGCTTCCCATGGAGCAGGGAGCCCAATGCAGGGCTCGATCCCAGGACCCTGGGAATCATGACCTGAGCCGAAGGCAGACGCTTAAAGACTGAGCCACCCAGGCGTCCCCCAAATTTTAATTTTAATGAAGTCTAAATTACCTACTTTTTCTTTGTTGTTTGTGCCTTTTCTGTCATATCTAAGAAACTATTACCAAATCCAATTTATAGAGATTTGCCCCTGTGTTCTCTTTCATGAAAGTTTTATGGTTTTAGTTCTTATATTTAGGTCATTGATTCATTTTGAGTTAATTTATGTGGATGATGTGAGATAGAAATCCTACTTTATTTTTTTTTTTCCATGTGGAAATCTAGTTGTTCCAGCACTATTTGTTGAAAACACTATCCTTTCACCATTGACTGAACTTGGCACCCTTGTAAAAATCAACTAAACATAGATGTTTGGGTTTAACTGTTTCTTTAGAAGAGCAGACTATTTTAATATTTTCATATTGTGAAT
Source organism: Leptonychotes weddellii (assembly GCF_054177405.1). Taxonomy (NCBI): domain Eukaryota; kingdom Metazoa; phylum Chordata; class Mammalia; order Carnivora; family Phocidae; genus Leptonychotes; species Leptonychotes weddellii. The sequence goes on from NC_138370.1 coordinate 25,976,865, forward strand.
ACCAATATATTAGTGCTATTTTTTCTAAGTCAGTCTAAATAACCTTACACAAAGGTTACAAAGGAAAAAAATCTTTATAGATATTTTTTGGATAGATATTGTTTAGATATTCTTTTTTTAAAAATTTTATTATGTTATGTTTATCACTGTACATTACATCATTAGTTTTTTTTTTCTTTTTTTAATTTAATTTTTTTCTGGGTCTTAAATTTTTTTTTAAATTTTTTATTGTTATGTTAATCACCATACATTACATCATTAGTTTTTGATGTAGTGTTCCATGATTCATTGTTTGCGTATAACACCCAGTGCTCCATTCAATACATGCCCTATTTAATACCCATTGCCAGGCCTAGATATTCTTTCTAAGCAAATTAGATATTTGGATACTTTCTTCAATTTGTTTAGATATTCTTTAATTTCTTAGTAATATTTTATAGTTTTAGGTATAGGGATATATACTGTATAGGGATCCTTTTATCAAATGTATTCATAAGCATTTTTTTCTCTTTTTTGCTTTTTGAGTGCTCTTATAAATGCCATTCAAAAACTTCATTTCTAGGGGCACTTGGGTGGCTTAGTTGGTTAAGTGTCTGACTTGTGATTTTAGCTCAGGTCATGATCTCAGGGTTGTGAGATCAGGCCCTATGACAAGCTCTGCACTGGGGTGGAGCCTGCTTAAGTTTCTCTCTCTCCCTCTACCCCTCCCCACCATGCTCCCTCTGGCTCTGGCTCAAAAAAAATTCACTTCTCATTATTGCTAATATAGAAATACATTGTGTGTATGTGTGTGTGTTGGTAACACTGCTAAATTAATTTATAACTTTTAGTTGATTTTTTGGTATATTTTTAGATTTTCCACATAGGCAACCATGGCAAGTACGAGTAAAAACATTTTCTTTTGTCCTTATTTTCTCTTTCTTTCCCTTCCTCCCTTCAAATGTTGTGATTTTATTTGTTTTGCTTGCCTTATTGCACTGAATAATACCTTTAATACATTACTGGATAAAAGTAGTGAGAGTAAGTAGCCTTACCTTGCTCCCAATCTTAGGGATTCATTTGTTTTCAACATTAAGTACAAAGTTAGCTGTAGATTTTTTGTACATGCTATTTATCAAGTTCAGGAGATTTCCTTCTCTTCCTAGTTGGTGTGTGTGTTTGGTTTGAAGAAATGTTGACATTTGCGAAATATTTTATGGCTAATTCATCTTGGTTTTTTAAGAATTAAAAAAAGTATTCTAATTTAATTATATTTCTATTAATCATTCCGCATATTGATGACATTTTGACATATTTAAATGATGTGCTACATGGTATACAGATATGTCTACAATTTATATCTTTATTGTAGAATATATTTTTCTCAATCGAATAAGACCTTTTAAATTGTTTATTTTTTAAACTTAATTCTAACATGTTTGGTATTAATACTGAATATTCTACTTGCTCTCATTCTCTCTTTCTGGTATATCTTTCCCACTTCCTTCTAATTCAACATTTCTTGTAAACTATATGGATTTTTAAAAAGTTTTTATTTAATATAGGAGAGCTTTTTTCTTTTAATAGATGCTTTAGGGTTAATGTTAGACTTTATGTACACAATACGTATAATATAATAGACACAATAAAAGAAAGGAACTTGGCACTGAAGAAAAAGAGAACACAATCTTTTTGAAAACAAATAGGGCATATAAAAATAGGTCAAGAATTGATGCCTTAACTGAAATTCCAATTAATTCCTAAAGTAGATATAATGCAGCCCATAGGCCCCAAATATAATTCAATAAAAACAGAAGCCTAACATTTTTTTACACAGGTAAGACTTCAGAATTGTTCTTTTAAATAAATTGTTAAATATAGACATAGTCTAAACAGAAATTGACCACTACTTTAATGCTAAAAAAACATTAAGGGCAGCACATATCAAAAGCTGTGGTATCTGTCCAAAGTCATAATGAGCAGAAAAATGAGAGCATAAAAATACATATATTTTAAAATAAAAATTTAAAACAAATTATGTATATATAACTAAGAAGCTAGAGGGAGAAAAAGCCAAGCTAAGGGAAATAAAAGGAATAATAGAGATAAAACTAGAAAGTAATGCAAAACAGAAATAGAAAGTAAAGGTGATCAATAAAACAAAAAACAAACTCTAAGATTACCAGTAAAATGCATGAACTTGGCTAACATTCATATTTTACACACAATACAAACAAATAAGAGTAGGACTAAGGGGGTGGAGAAAGATGGCAGAGGAGTAGGAGACCTGGATTTTGTCTGGTCTCAGGAATTCAGCTGGATAGGGAT
>NC_138370.1:25979671-26032684 GCF_054177405.1 Leptonychotes weddellii
TTATTGGCATATAGTTGTTGATAATAATTTCTAATAATTGTTTCTATTTCCTTGGTGTTAGTCATGATCTCTCCCCTTTCATTCATAATTTTATTAATTTGGGTTCTTTCTCTTTTCTTTTGGATAAGTTTGGCCAGTGGTTTATTGACCTTATTAATTTTTTCAAAGAACCAGCTTCTAGTTTCATTGATCTGATCTACTGTGTTTCTGGTTTCTAATTCATTGATCTCTGCTCTAATCTTAATTATTTCTCTTCTAATGCAAGGCTTAGGCATAGTTTGTTGCTTTTTCTCTAGTTCTTTAAGGTGTACAGTTAGTTTGTGAATTCAGGATTTTTCTATTTTTTGAGTGAGGCTTGGATGGCTATGTGTTTCCCCCTTAGGTCCACCTTTGCAGTATCCCATAGGTTTTGGACCGATTTGTTTTCATTCTCGTTGGTGTCCATGAATTGTTCAAGTTCTTTGATTTCCTGGTTGACCCAAACATTCTTGAGCAGAGTGGTCTTTAGCTTCCAAGTGTTTGAATTTCTTCCAAATTTTTTCTTGTGATTGAGTTCCAGTTTTAAATCTAAAATGCAGGGAATAATCTCAATCTTTTGGTATCAGTTGAGACCTGATTTGTGACCCAGTATATGGTCTATTCTGGAGAAAGTTCCATGTGCGCTTGAGAAGAATGAGTATTCTGTTGTTTTAGGTTGTTATGTTCTGTATATATCTATGAGGTCCATCTGGTCCAGTGTGTCATTCAAAGCTCTTGTTTCTTTGTTGATTTTCTGCTTAGATGATATGTCTATTGCTGAGAGTGGAGTATTGAGGTCTCCTACAATCAACGTATTGTTATCAATATGACTTTTTATTTTGGTTAACAGTTGGCTTATGTAGATGGTTGCTCCCATGTTGGGGGCATAGATATTTACAATTGTTAGATCTTCTTGTTGGATAGACCATTTAAGAATGATATAGTTTCCTTCTGTGTCTCTAACTACAGTCCTTAGCTTAAAATCTAATTTGTCTGATTTAAGAATTTCTACCCCAGCTTTCTTTTGAGGCCCTTTGGCATGGAAGATGGAACTCCATCTCTTCACTTTCAGTCTGGATGTATCTTTAGGTTCAAAATGAGTCTCTTGTAGAAAGGATATGGATGGGTCCTGTCTTTTTATCCAATCTGTAACCCTGTGCCATTTTATGGGAGCATTTAGACCATTCACATTGTGAGTGATTATTGAAAGATATGAATTTATTTTCATCATGTTGTCAGTGAAGACCTTGTTTTTAAAGATTATCCCTGTAAATTTCTTTTTTATATCATTCTTGGGGTCTTCTCCTTTATAGAACCACCCCGTTAATATTTCTTGCAGGGCCGGCTTAGTGGTCATATATTCTTTCAGTTTCTGCTGGTCTTGGAAGCTCTGCATCTCTCCATCCATTCTAAATGATGGCCTTGCTGGATAAAGTATTCTTGGCTGCATGTTCTTCTCATTTAGTACTCTGAATATGTCTTGCCAGCCCTTTCTGGCTTGCCAGGTCTCTGTGGATAGGTTTGACGTTATTCTGATGTTCCTCCCTGTGTACGTAAGGAATGTCTTCCCCCTAACTGCCCTTAAGATGGTTTCTTTGGTTCTAAGATTTGTGAGTTTTACTATTACATGCTGGGGTGTTGGCCTGTTTTCCTTGATCTTAGGAGGGGTCCTTTCTGCCTCTAGGACAGGAATGTTTGTTTCATTCCCCAGATTAGGGAAGTTCTCAGCTACAATTTTCTCAAATATATCTTCTAGTCCTCTCTCTCCACCCCTTCAGGGATCCCAGTAATTCTGACATCAGAACATTTCATGGTGTCACTTATTCTGATTCTATTTTCATGGATTTTGAATTGTTTTTCCCTGGCCTCCTCTTTTTCCTTCTCGTCTATTAATTGGTATTCTAGATCACCAATTCTTTCTTCTGCCTCGCTTACCCTAGCTGTTAGATTATCTAGATTAGATTGGATCTCATTGATAGCATTTTTAAGTTCTGCCAATTCAGATTTCATTTCTGCCCTTAGAGATTCTATGTTGCCATTAATCGCTTTCTCCATTCTAGCTGTTGCCTTCACAATTGCTACCCTGAATTCCATCTCTGACATCTTGGTTATATCTGTATCCTTCTGTAAATCTGTGGCTGAAGTCACAGTCTCTGAGTCTTTCCTATTTTGGGGGTACCTCCTCCTAGTCATTCTGTTGAGGGAATGTACAGAATCCAAATTATTGACCACAACCCAAGCAAGATGCACCTGTCTTACAGGGACCTTGGGGTTGCAGGCCTCTTGTTCTCCCAGCCTGTCTTCTGGGGGAGGGGCCTGCTGCACTGTTACTCAGGCAACCTGTTTGGGCAGAGTTGCCCTGCCCCCCTGTGGCAGGGGATGGGCTCAGTGAAAACGAGTTTTTTGGGGCTTTTGTTCTCTGGTGGCTTTCCCTGGCGGCTTTCTGTGTCTCTTCCAAGAGTCAGAGCAGAAGAGATCATTTCCAATCCTCTGCCTTAGAGCAGAGAGATTGTAGTCTGTTCTTCAGTGAGCTGTCCAGGCCTATCTCTGTTTCTGTCTGTGCTGCTATAAACTGCAGCATCCTGGGTTGGTGTACCCCTCAGCAGTGCTCCCAGTCCTTGCCTCCAGGTTGGGGCCCGTCTCTGCCCTTTGTGCTCCTAAAACTGCCAGCTGCCCCTAGTTTGCTGGCACCCTCCCGCTTTCTGGGTTTCAGCCCAGGGGGCTGACCTAAAGTCCTTTTCCCATTGCTACCGGTCTGCGAGTCTGTGCCCTGTCCCCAGTGAGGGAGACTATCACTCACCGGTGGTGTAGGATCACCATGGCTCCCTACCCTTCCACTTATCCTCTGATATCCGCCCATGGAATCATGGCTCCCCGCTTCATACCTCGAAACCAACCACCTGTGATATTCTGCTTGTAGAGATCCAGATCTATATTCTTACATCTCAGGCTGATTTGTGGGTGATCAGAGTGGTCTGGTATATTTCCAGCTCAATTCTGGGGACTGGTTGGAATAGGGTCCCCCACTCCTCTGCCATCTTTTCCCCTCAAGCACTTTTATTGATACAAATTACCAAAGCCCACCTATGGAATGGTACAAAATGTTGATAGTACATGGGGAAAATATTGGAAGCTTATCTGCCATGACAAGGCACAAACAGGATCAAGCATTTTATGGGTGAGACTAACTGCACCCAAAGGAAAAAATAATTTCCTTGTAATATTTTTTTTTTATTGGCAGAAAGGAATAGAATCTTTCTCAAAGCATTCTATAGATGTAATATAACTCTGATATCAAAAATGAACAAAAATAGTACATAAAACTCATGAACACAGATATGAAAATCATAAACTATTACCAAATTAATTTCAGGAATGCATTAGCAGACTACTAATTATGCTCAGAAGGTGTAGGCTGAGAATGCAAAAGTATTTCAGATTATGAAATATATGCATTGATATAATTAGCACATTAACAAATTAAGGGAGAGAAGTGAATAAACATCTCAATATGGATGAATAAAACACGATTCATTACAATATTATTGACTCAGAAAAAGGAAGCTTTTAGTAAGCCAGTTAGAGAAACACTTTTTTAAAACTTGGCTTTAAAAACCTACCAAAATCCTTAAGATATTTCACTATGATTTATGATGTTTTCTTAAGTGTGTTTGGTTGAATAATATACCTCCCTCCAAACAGAAGTCCTAAATCCTGAAACCCATGTATATGTTAACTTACATGGTAAAAGTGACTTTGCAGATGTGATCACATTAAGGATTTCAAGATGGGGCGATGATCCTGGATTATGTGGGTGATGGGAGGTTAGACCTAGGGGTTGGGAAGGCAATGTGGTGATGTAAGCAAGTGATGCAAAGGAGCCAATGCCAAGGAATGTAGGAGGCCGGCAGAGGCAAGGAACTGGCTCTCCCTAGGAGCCTGCAGAAGAAACCAGCTCTACCAGTACTGTGTTGATAGCCCTTTAAGACTCATTTAGAATCTGACCTCCAGAACTGTACAAGAATACATTTCTGGGGCGCCTGGGTGGTTCAGTTGGTTGAGCGACTGCCTTCGGCTCAGGTCATGATCCTGGAGTCCCTGGATCAAGTCCCGCATCGGGCTCCCTGCTTGGCAGGGAGTCTGCTTTGCCCTCTGACCCTATCCCCTCTCATGTGTTCTCTCTCATTCTCTCTCTCTCAAATAAATAAATAAAATCTTTAAAAAAAAAGAATACATTTCTGTTTCAAGTCACAAAGTTTGCTGTAATTTGTTATGGTAGTAGCAAGAAAGCTAATACAGAAAGAACTGTAGCAATCAGAAATAGAAAAACGTTCCCAGTTACTATGTTAATACTGATGTTTATTAAAGAGATTGGACCATGCACTAAAATGAAAGTAAAAGAATATGTCCCTGTACACACACACACACACACACACACACACAGAGGATATATATGACGAAGACAAACTGTCTACCAAAAAAAAAAAAAGAAAAAATCAATGAGAATCAATGGAAAAACTATCAGAACTAGTAAGAGTCCAGGAAAGTAGCCAGATAAAAAATCAATATTGAAAAATAAATAGCTTTCTTATACACTAGCAATGGCCAATTTAAAATGTAATAGAAAAATGGGTCCCATTTAGAATCGCCGCAAAGGTCATTAAATACTTATGATTAGGTGTGACAAGAAACTTGTAAAACCTATTAAAAAAAACTATACAAGTTTACTGAAGGTCATAAAGCAAGCCCTGAAAAAAGGGGAAAGTTGAATTATATTCCTGGTTAAAAATGATTTAGTATTTGAAAGAGGTAAATAATCCCCCCAATTATTCTTCATATTAAGATTAAACTGAAAATTAAAATATATGATGATTTTAAATATATTGTGGAGAAATATGCACAGAAATTAATATTTGAAAGGAACTAACTAGAAGCTAGTCCTACCAAATATGAAAACATATTATAGAATTACAGCAATTTACACAGTTTGGTTATTGCAGGATATAAAATTGGTACAAAATATAAAGTTCAGAAATGTTCAGGTTTCTATGAGAATTCAACTTATCAAAAATTGGACATATGAAGTAGGGTGTGAAAAGATGGACTATATTACATTGATACTTTCACAATTGGTTATCCATTTAGAAAATTTTACTTAACTCTCTCCATAACCTCATTAAAACCTAACTTACTGCAGATGGGGTCAAGAGCAAAATAGAAAACAGGTCCCTAAGGCTTTTAGAAGAAAATACAGGAAAACATTAAAAATATTGGAATTGCAATGACTTTCTCATTATAATACAAACCTAGAAGTGACAAGGGAGATAATCTGTATAGTTGACTGCACATCAATTATACATTATATATTGTTAAAGAGATAAAATGAAAATAAATGTACCACTTATGAAAAACAAAGCATTAATCATTAAATACATTAGAAATCCTACAAATCAACAAGAAAAGACAAACAGTTCAGTAGAAAAATGAGCAAAGGACTTGAAGCAATTGAGACATCCACACATACTCATATACACAAATATAGATATCAACATCACTAATATTCACACTTGGCAAACAACTAAATGAATGATAATCAGAGGTTGGAAAGGTGTTACAGTTAGAACCTACTACATAACAAATTACCCTAAAACCTAGCAATTTAAAACAGCATTTTTTACTTTATATTTGTGTGGTTAGGAATCTGGAAAGTGCTTGACTCTGTGTTTCTGGCTTGAAGTCTCTCATGAGATTGCAATCAAACCATTGGCTGGGGCTGAAAGATTCACTTCTAAGTTCACTCCTGTCATTATGGTCCTTTTGTTCCTTGTGAGTTGTTGGACTGGGTCTCTGTTCCTTGCTATGGCACATGGTCTCTCCAAAGGGCAACATGGCATCTTGATTCCCCCAAACTGAAAGGGAAAGAGAGACTAATATGAAAATCACAGTCTTTTTATAATGTCCCATCACTAAGATACTTTATTTGTTAAAAGTGAGTCAGTAAGTCCAGCCTGTGATCAAGGGGAAAGAATTATGTCAGTGTGGGAATATCAGGATATATAGATCATGAGGAGCCATTTCAGAGGTTCTCATAATCTTAGTTGGAAAATAGCCTAGTGGAATTAATTTCAGAGAGCAGTGTGGTATTATCTACTGAAGCTTAAAAGCACAAACCCTGGGGCGCCTGGGTGGCTCAGTTGGTTAAGCGACTGCCTTCGGCTCAGGTCATGATCCTGGAGTCCCGGGATTGAGTCCCACATCAGGCTCCCTGCTCAGCAGGGAGTCTGCTTCTCCCTCTGACCCTCCTCCCTCTCATGCTCTCTGTCTCTCATTCTCTCTCTCACAAATAAATAAAAAAAAAAAAAATTAAAAAAAAAAAAGCACAAACCCTGAACCCCAAATCCTGAAATCCCTCTTTATAAATCTATTCTTTTTTTCCCTTTTTATTATTTATTTATTTATATTTTATTATTAGTTTTAACATTTTTTTTGCTTCCAATTTTATTTAAACTCTAGTTTGTTAATATATAATGTAATATTGGTTTCGGGAGTAGAATTTAATGATTCATCACTTACATACAACACCCAGTGCTCATTACAAGTGCCTTTCTTAATCCCCATCACCCATTTAACCCATCCCCCACCCACTTCCCCTCCATCAACCCTTAGTTTGTTCTCTATAGTTAAGAGTCTCTTATGGTTTGCCACCCTTTTTTCCCCTCTTCCCTTATGTTCATCTGTTTTGTTTCTTAAATTCCACATATGAGTGAAATCCTATGGTATTTGTCTTTCTCTGACTGACTTCACTTAGCATAATACACTCTAGCTCTGTCCATATCATTGCACATGGCAAGATTTCATTCCTTTTTTTATGGCTGAGTAACATTCCATTGTATATATATCTAGCATATCTTCTTTATCTATTCATCAGTCAATGGACATTTGGGCTCTTTCCATAATTTGGCTATTGTTGATAATGCTGCTATAAACATTGGAATGCATGTGTCCCTTTGAATCAGTATTTTTCATCCTTTGGTTAAATACCTAGTAGTACAACTGCTGGATCATAGGGTAGTTCTATTTTTTTTTAATATTTTATTTATTTATTTGACAGAGAGAGACACAGCGAGAGAGGGAACACAAGCAGGGGGAGTAGGAGAGGGAGACGCAGGCTTCTGGTGGAGCAGGGAGCCTGATGCGAGGCTCAATCCCACGACCCTGGGATCATGACCTGAGCCAAAGGCAGATGCTTAACGACCGAGCCACCCAGGTGCCCTGGGTAGTTCTATTTTTAATATAAATCTATTCTATAGACCTATTTTCACAAGTGTTTGAAGATAATATGCATGAGACTGTTCATTGAAAAAAATACATTAGTGAAAATGAGAAGCAGCCTAAATTTTCAATTATGTGTAAACCAATTATGGTACAGGGTATCTGTGGAGTTTGCTGCAATAGTTAGGGTGAGGTAAAGTTATGTACTGGCAAGGCAAGTCTTTAAGCCACATTGTAAAGTGATGAAAAACAAGTTACAGAACAATGCCTTGATTCCAGTGGAATCTCATTATGTAAATTATAAATAAAGTAAAATTAAAATTAATTTAAAAATAAAAATGAGTTTTTTGAATGCATGTATTTAGAAATGGAATATTTTGCTTTATTAACTCATGAGTTTGAAATTCTTTTAAAGAAGAAATGTATTAGTTAAATAACTTTAAAATAATACTTACAGGAGCAGGTAATTTTTAAAACAATGATATTACCGATAACACTTTTAGTTTAATTGGATCCTAAAAACTAGGCATGCCTTAGCTTCAGATAAACATTATACAAGACATAGATATTTTTCTTTTGTTGACTAGATATCAGTTACAAATCATAGAATCTGAGATTGTGTCTCACATCTACTGTAAGCTTAAATTTAAGTACTGGAAAAAATATGTTACAGACAGTTGTAGATACTATCAGGTCAAGTCATATTTTTATGACAATCTCTGTAGGAAGATAACCTGATGGAAGATTAAACATGGAAGGGCAGCTCAATGGATTTTTCTTCTGATTAAGAAACAACAAAAACAAAACATAAAAAAGGAAACCAGCCAAGTTGAAGTTTTTAGTATGGCAACAGTTATACACTCCCTCTTTTCTTGACTATTACATTTACTATTTGGGTTTCCACTTTGTGATAATATAAATATTCCAAATTAAATAATTTTATTCAAGTATAAACCCAAATCCCACAAATTGTAGGTATATTGCTTGATGCAGTTTCACAAAAGTGAACACATGTTATCACTTTGAATCAAAAGAGATTGAACATTACCAGTGTTGAGGAGAGCCCTTCATGCACCCTACCAGTCACTATTGACCTCCTCACCCCACTGGAAAATACAATCCTGATTTCCAACATAATATAAAATTTATATGGATGGAGCCATTCTAAATGCATTATATTGTCTGACTTCTTTTTCTTAGTATTATGTTTGTAAGATTTACTCATGTTGCATAAGCAACAATTTATCTGTGCTATTACAGTGAATGGACAATTTAGGTTGTTTTTTCAATTCTTTGTCATTCACAAATTATGATGCCATGATCATTTTTGATCTTGTCTTTTGGTCTATATACATTTCTGTTGAGTATATACCTAGGTAAATAGGGTATACAGATGTTGTACTAGCGGATACTTCCAAACAGTTTCTAAAATGATTTACTAAATTATACTCATATCAGTGCTGAGGTTCCAAGTGCTTCATATCCTCCCAATACTTCTTACCATAAGTTTGTTTTTATTTGTTTTTAAGCTTTTCTGCTGAGTACTTAATGGAATTTTAATTGGTTTTAATTTACATTTCCTTGATCATCAATGAAATTGAACATCTTTTAACAGTTATTGACCATTTTGATGTTTTGAAGTACTTGAACAAGTCTTCTGACATTTTTTCTATTTTGTTATGTACCTTATATTGATTTGTAGGAGTTCTTTATGTATACTGACTATGAATTCTTTGTCAGACAAATATTACAAATGTCTTCTTCCACTATATTAGGAGGCCAAGTTTAGAAGGTGATTATTTGCTATTTTCAAGGATAATCTTATACTCAAGTGTATGTTCTGCTTGCATGTCTTCATCCTCTTGTAATGAATGTTAAATAAGCCCAACCCATGTGTACTCATCAAGATAAATTTATTTTTGTTTCCCTCTCTATATATTTAAATCCACTAAGTATGGCTGCTTTATTCCTAGTCTCCATCTCTGAAAGAACATAGATCAGGTCCCCATGACTTTTCTGATCCCTCCTGGTTAAAATCTTATAGTCACACATTCACAAATAGCTATAATTAGCTAAGTCATTTTTCCAATCCTAAAATCAGCTCAGACTCTGAACTTCATCTTCTATTCTATCTTCTTCCCTCTTTATCTTGGTCCTGCTGTGGGTTGTACCATTGTCTTAAGTGTGTCTGTGTGTTTTTACCTACACTTTTTCCATACGATGTAGCTCCTTCTTCACCTTGCTGACTATGGTATAGGCCTCCATCAGGGTCAGAATTCAGGAAAGAAGAGGTAAATAGGGTAAGATTTTTTTTTTTTCATGCCTTGTATTATGGTTGGGGGGCTTTGGCTATCTGGGTTTGTCAGGTATTTAGCATTGACTCTCCCATGGATGCTTCCATAGGTTTTCAGAGGCTCCTATTAGATAAAACTCACTATCCTTAGACTTGGCACTGCACTTTTTCCAGCTGGATGCTACTGTCTCAGCCCTGTTTGTGTTTTGATAATTCCTTCCATGCAGATGTTCTTATAGTACCATGCTTTAGATAAGTAGCTACAATCTCTTGTCTTTAAATTTGTCAGTGAACTTTAGTTCGTTATAACCTACTCCCAAACCTAGAGGATGCATAGCAGCTTCTGTGAGTAGTCTTGGTGACATTCTTCTCTTTTGACTTCACGTGAAAGTAGAGTCATTATTCCCTCCTCCTGCTTCCCCACGGGATTGAGGAGACTATTCTCAACATAGTTTTACCCCAAATCCTTCTTATGAATTCCTGACATGTCTAACACCTTTTATTCACTTGACATTCATGAGTTGCTCTATTGATTCTGGGAATCTATTTTGAGATTTTTGTTTTATAGACTCTTTCACAGTATGCTTCAATATCAATCATCATTTATATCATGACTCCTAAGTTGAAACTGCCAAATAATATCTTATTCATTCACTCATTTATTTATTCACTTATTCATTCATTCATGTATGCATACATTCAACAAATATTATTTACTATGTGCTAAGCACTGCTTTTGACACTGTGGCTAGAGTAAAGAAAACAGGAATATCAGAATTCTTGCCTTCTTTCTAGAGCGAGGAGACACAGAAGATTACATTTAAGTTATATTGTACACGGCAAGTAAATGCAGAAAAATAAAGCAGGGAAGAAAAATAAGAGGTGGGTAGGGATAGGGAGAAAAGTATGAATACAGTAGTCAAGGAAGGTCTCATTGAAGCAAATAATCTGAGAGAAACTTCTATGCAGAAAGTGTTCCAGACAGATGAACTGAGGTGGGAGCATGCTTGGCTTGTGTGAGGGACATACAGGGGGCCAGTGGCTGGAATAGCATGACAGAAAGCATAGACTCACTGGAGGGCTTGAGTGCAGGAGTGTTGACTGCTGTTCTTTTCCCCGCCCCCTCTCCCCACCCCAGGAACAAAGGAAAGCTTTTGTAGGATTAGAATAGAGGAGTGACTGCTGACTCAAAGTTTCTAAATGATCATTCTGCTTTTACATAGACATAGACTGTCAGGAAGATGAATATAGAAGCAAGGAGACTGTTAGAAAGCTATTGCAATATTCCAGGCAAGAGGTGATGGTGGATTGGATTAGGGAAGTAGCAGCTGAAGTAGTAAAATAGAAAGTTCAGGTTAAGGATGTATTTTGAAAGTAGATATGAGAGAATTTGCTGACAGATTTTATGTGGGATATGAGAGAAAGAGAGGAGGTAAAGGTAATGTCAAGATTTTTGGTCCAAGCAACTGGAAGAGTTAATTATAATTAATGGATATAAGGGGAGGAGTAGATTGGCAGAAGCTGGGAGAAGCTAGTGAATAAGGCCAGGGGTTCATTTTCATTTCTTCACATGTTTAAATTAATTTACATAGATATCTTATTGAAGGTGTTGAGCAGGCTGTTAGATACATGAATCTGGAGTTCAGAAGTTTCATGGAGAGGTCTATACTCAAGACATTAATTAGAGAGTCATCAGAGTATGCATGACAGAATTGGATCATCCAGGGCGGGAATATAAATAGAGAAGAGAAGAGGTTTAGAGATTGAGTCAAAGTCACACAAAGGGCTAGAACCATGAGAATGAGCCAGCAAACTGACTGGAGGAGTGACTAATGAGATAAGAGGAAAACAAGAAGAATGTAGTACAGGAAGCCTACAGAACATGTTCAAAGATGAGGGAATGACCACTTGGGTCAAATGTGCTAGTAGGTATAATAAGATCAGAACTGAATTTTGATCATTGAATTTAACAGCATGGAAGTCACTGATAACCTGATAAGGGCATTTTTAGTGAAGTGATGAAAATGTTTGATTAAATAAAAGAGAAAATGGGGGAAATTAAAAATTTCAGTTATGGACCACTCAACACAAGGTGTGCTATAAATTAGAAAAATGGGGTAACAGATAGAAAGGGAATTGGAGTCAAGAGTGGATTTTTAGAAAGCCTGAGTTTGTATCTCAATCCAATCATCTAGTAAAGAGAGAAAAACTGATCCAGGCAAGTATGAGGGGAGTTTTCCTGGAGCTATGTCTTTGTGGGGAAGAGATAGGATGTAAGTTAGTGCCTAAAAGGCAATATTGCCTGAAGAACCATGGGAAAAGAGCAGTTTAAGAAACTGAGGCTAGGTTATGTAAAGTCCTCTCCAAGGACATTGAAATTTCCTGGATATGATATAGGAACAATGTTGGCAAGTGTTAACCCCAGCCTGACCTAAAACAATGAGGGTAGGTGACCCAACAGTTGGCAGATGGCTAAAACAAGGAAAGAATATGAGTAGTATGGATAAAGGATTGGAGCTGGGGTTTCACTAATTCAGAGGGCTTTGGGGCAGGATTTTAGAGCAAGAAGATGAAAGAGATATTCAGGGAAGAATTTGAGAATGTAGTTTTTCTTGTTGAGGAATCATGAATTCTAGAGGGCACAGTTGGGCGGGTTTCCAGAGTGGGGAGAGATTGGAGACCAGGGGAGAATGTAGGATGTCATGGGAGGATAAGAGTAAGGAGATGAATGGGAGGAACTAGGAATCCTAGACCTCCCATAGTCCCTGGCTTAAACTGTAATGAGGAGCATAATGCGATCAGTCATAGTGACTCAAGGCCAATAGGTAAGCTGTGACTTTGAGTGTCGTGTGTGAAAGTGGGGATTCCTCCCTCTTCTTAAAATAGGCCTAAGGGCTCATGGGTTAGCCTCACTCTGAGCTCAGAACTTCTTCATGACCCTTGCTAATAGAGGGTAGGAGTCTATTTCTAGTTCTCATTCTTATGCAGAATATGCCCCAGATTTTTTTAAACATTATATTGACTTGCAGTTAGCTGTTTATAGAGTGTATGTGCTAGAAACAGCACAGATCATTTTGACTTTGGTTCAATATCATTGTTTTGGTCATTTGATCAGTTTAATAATATGACCATATAATTTCTCTTTGCTTTGTAACTCCATTAAAAAGAGAGGAATGATTAGATGAAGTTTAACATAAGACACAGACTTAGCTCATTTTTTGGGTGCTGTGAAATATGGAGGAAGGATCATTTTTTTTATCAATTGTGTCATTTATTCTGGTTATCATTACCTGATTAATGTAGGGATTGATAAAGGAAAATATATGGTTTTGACCCAAGGCAAGGGAAGCTCCAAAGGAAGGGTGTAAAGGAGAGGTGAGTTCCAGAAAATCTTCTGATGATATTAAGATCTTTATTAGAGCCCAATTTTTTATTTTAAAGATAATTCCTATTCTACAGCATTGATTTAGGTTTGAGACTGGGGAAAACTCAGCCTTATCTTGCACATTCTGTTAGCATTTTCCTTCAGCATTTGCTTTCAGACTTCAGAACTGATGCCCAAATGGACAGTTCTGACAGGTGGCTCCTCAGAGAGTCCTTTTCCCCATGCTTCTCATTCAGTAGAAGTGAAAGCCAGAGATGGGATAGAAGAACCTGGCAAACAAGAAATAGATTAAACTCACCACGTGTCAATAATGGATTATGTTAGAGTCACAAAGAGAGTTGGGGGAAATAATTTGAGAAGATGTACCAGGGATGAACATGAGCAATCAGTTTTGTTTGTCTGTTTCTTTAGCGTGAAATTTAACATCAGGAGTCAGAGAACCAATATTCTTAGACATATTTGTAATTCTCAGTGATTAAGGAATTAAATTATAATAGGCTAATAAGGTCTGATTGACACTTGTCTCCTCTGATTTCTTCCTCAGCCTTTCAGATCATACATGCACATACACACCCCTACATTTCTTATTTTTTATTTCCTGGATTTCAATCACTGCCAACAGCAGTAGAGTCTGAGTTATATGTGCTGTAACTGCCTGCTTCTTATTAATTTATTCAAGAAATATTTATGGAGTATCTTTTATGCCCCGGTACTATTCTAGGCCACTGGTGCTTTAGCAGTTAAACAGGATGGTTAAAATCCCTGATCTTATCGAGGCATCTATTCTTGTGTGTGTGTTGCCGGGAAGGGAGTAGAAACAATAAATATGTAAGTAAATAATATGCAGACTTGGCATATTAACAACAGGAAATCCAAATTTTAATATTTCTGTCTATGAGTCATATAGAATCATGCACCTGTGTTTGAAATATATGGGATCACACAACTAGGAAGAACCATAAAGACATGTGACATAAAATATTGCTGTCACTTCATTAGAAGGAAATTTGAGATGGAGGTGGTGATCATGAATTGTATAAAGTCAAACTGAAATAGGGAACTTAGCAATTACTATTAAGTCAAATCAATATTTGATTTCAATTTAAAGAGTATTTTACTCTCCACTAACAGCTGAAAACTTGGGCAAACCTTCCAATTACCCAACTACCCACACCATGTAAAAACTCAAATCCTATGAATTAACATTGTTTGTTTTTAACCTAATTGTTGGTACTCCTTTGATGACCATATTCCTGCCTTCATGTTTTTGAAGACCTCACTCTCTTGGTTCCATTTTTATTTATTTATTTTTTTAAAGATTTTATTTATTTGACAGAGAGAGACACAGCGAGAGAGGGAACACAAGCAGGGGGAGTGGGAGAGGGAGACGCAGGCTTCCCGCCGAGCAGGGAGCCCGATGCGGGGCTCGATCCCAGTACCCTGGGATCATGACCAGAGCCGAAGGCAGACGCTTTAACGACTGAGCCACCCAGGCGCCCCTCTTGGTTCCATTTTTAAATTCTATTGGTTGGACATGGGTCAAATCTAACTTCCGTGACTGCTGTCTTTTATAGACAAAAACGTGACAGAAATATGAAGGTGCCTCAGATTAGGAATAGGTTTGGGGTACAGTAACTTTTAGTCAGAGCCCACTGTGATGTGGAAGGATGTTTTAGGATCAGACCGCTGAGTCTAAACCAAGAGCCACTGTGTACTGTACCTTTTTTTTCAGCAAAGTTACCTCTAAACTACCCACATATGAGATTATGAAGGTAGACAGCCTATTTTAAGAAATTACTTCTCTTGTCAGCTAATTCTGTCCTCACCCTAACCCACTGCAGGGGCATGCACTGTGCTTGCCTATTTTCCCCCATCACAGGCTTACTCTCAAGCCCTCTCAGCTCTTTCAACGTCTTTATTCAAACATTTGCTAGACAAAAGAATTTCCCTCTTGGAATTTTATCTTTTCTCTGGTCAAAGCATCAAGGCAAAATTAGGACTATAGCCCCTTCTCCACAGCACTGACCCTCCACTAATTCCCAGAACTAGTTTCTCAAATCAATTTGTTTAAAGTGGCTGGAAGTTCCCTGGTAATAGATAAGCTTTTCTTGCAAGAGCATATGTGCATATTCAGATGGATCAGCCTTAAAAAAAGGAGGAGCTCAAGTTCAGAGATCTTGTACTATTTATGTGTAGGTACACACTGTATTTCCAGAAAATTTTACATTTCATTTAACATTTTTAGAATCGGTTTACTTCTCTGGCTGTAGACTTTCTTAGTAGTTGTAATTCATTTTGTCATGTCCAATCGCTTCTCGGCCTTTTGGCTAAGATCAAGTGCATTTTGTCATGTCCAAAGTAAAGGTATAAGATATATAGAGAGTCTCACAGCACCTAAACATATCTAGAGAAAAGAGAACCCACAAACACACCCCCACTGGTCTGGTTCAAATCTCAGAAGAGCGTCCCTAGTATCTATCCTCTACTCTTTTTATACCTTGCTTGAAAAATAAATCGTGAGAAATACTGGATTAAATGTTATTGAATTAATGCTAGATGAAGATTTCTCATGGATTCCTCAAAAGACTAAAAACAGTTTTGTTTTTAGAAGAAGTCTCAAATCTAGATGAAGATTTCTCATGGATTCCTCAAAAGACTAAAAACAGTTTTGTTTTTAGAAGAAGTCTCCAATCTCCTTTGTTTTCTTAAGAAAAATTTTTCCATTTACCAAATACCAATATACATACATTTACGTGACTTATTTACCTCTTAGTTCCACCAAACACCTAAGATTTCATGTAAGGGATACTAAAATAAAAAAGGTATAACAGAAAGTAGAAGATGGAGAAAGGAAACAAACTAAGAAAAAGTAAGTCAAGGGACATGAGGTAGAGGTAGGGATGAAGCACGTACCAAAATATCCAGCAGAGTCCTCCCTACCAAGGGGGAAACACAAATTTGACTCCATGCTTTTTTACGGTCCTGCACAGAGAGAACCCTTCTCTTATAATATGGTTTTGTAATGGTTAACCAAAAGCAGAGCAAGAGAATAACAATTATTTTTTTTTATTTTTTTAGAAGATTTTATTTATTTATTTGACAGAGACATAGCGAGAGAGGGAACACAAGCAGGGGGAGTAGGAGAGGGAGAAGTCTCTGGGAGCAGGGAGCCCGATGCGGGGCTTGGTCCCAGGACCCTGGGATCATGACCTGAGCTGAAGGTAGACGCCTAACGACTGAGCCACCCATGCACCCTGAGAATAACCATTATTTAATACTTAAAATAGAAAATTTTTTTTCTGAGAGTCCTCATAAGTGAGATGATACATAATTTCACAAAGAACTCCCTTTTAGCATCTTTAGAGTAGATGTGGAGATAGACCAGCAAGCTATTTCTTTTAAAAGCCAGCAATGCAGGTCAATTCTATCACTTTCCTGTGCAGCCCTGTCAGGGTCCAGAGTTGGGGTTCCAGGAAGGGCTGTACTCAAATGCTGATGGGCATTAGAAACAACTGAGTAACTCATCATGTGCAGATCCCAAGGCTCCACCTACCTAGGAGATTCTTACTTAACAGGTCTGGAATGGAATACTGAAATATTCATTTTAACAAGTATTCCAGGTGATTCTGGTTAGGCACATATTTAAGAGCTCTTAAGTGACAGTTTTAATTTTTTTTTTTTAATACTTGACAGATGACACTTCCATGACTGGTAGATACACTGCTGAAGCCGTATGTAAGGTAGGCTTCGGAAATCCCCAGGCTTTCTCTCTACTTGAAAGAACTTTTCAGAATGCAAATGAGCCAGAAAGATGTTAGAGGAATAACCCTACATCTGGTCTAATTATTTGTTCTAAATAAATCATTTGTAAATTTTATTCTTTTATCTCTCATTACTAATAAATAGTTTCAGTATGTCCCATGATTGACAGCAACACGCCACTGTGTCACCAACATACAAATTACCTGGAGGAACGTGTGGACTGCATATCCTTCAGACAATGCTTGACAAATACAATTTTTTTCCACTTTTTAAAAATAGAACTTGAGTGAAGTTAAGACTGAACTCTCTGACAGATACCTAGAATGTAGCTGTTCTACATTGCCAATTAAGTCTAAACAACATGTTTTAAGAGCAGCAAGGTGTAAGATTTTTATGTTGTGAGGACTGAGGGACCTGAGAAGGATGTGCACGAGGAGAGAAGGGCTTTCTACTTCCCCTTGCTACGTTCAGTGTTCTCTTTAGAATGCATTTTCAATTTTCATACAGAAATAGGTGTCACCAAAGTTACGCCTCCACCAAAAAATTGCAGTATCTGTAAGTCATCCTGAGAACACTTAGATTTGAGAAATGTTATTTGCTGATGTCCCTCACAAGGCAAATCATAGTACCAGTAGTGCCTGATGCGGCTTGCTCTAGAATATTGCTTCTCAAAGTATAATCTCCAGATTAAAAGCATCAGTATCCATTGGGAACTTGTTACAAATACAAATTCTCGAGCCCCATCCTAGATCTACTGAATCTGAAGCTGTTGGGGTAGAGTTGAGCAGTTTGTGGTTTAATAGGCTCTCTGGGTGATTCTGGTGCATGCTAAGGTTTGGATACCACTGCTCTCTAGCATACTAAAAATTTGGGAGCTGGGAACATGTACCTGAAATAATAACTTCAGTTTTGGAAAATTGGTTTGTTGTTTCTATTTCTGGTCAGAGAGGCCTCATGTAAATATACATGCATTCACTGTAATTGTACCGAATGTTTTTATTTGATTTATTTCAAATTGTGCTCCTTTTCATTTATTTTGTTTGTTCTTTTTTTAAAAGTCACAAAGTGGTGACTGTCAGGAAGACCTATGTTTTGGGGGGGTCAGTTTAGCACTTTAAAAAATAGATTTCAACACTGTAATTTGAAAATGCCCTGTCTGATTCCTTACAAGTTGCCACACCCTGTTTTGTTTTGTTTTTGCCTTATTCAGAGATTTGTGTCCCTACCTGGCCCCTGGATACCTTCTGTTATAGTGCTTCAAGTCAAAAGGACATTAATTTAAATGCTACTATGTGTTCAGCCTTATCTCCGGCTATGCTTTCTTATACTCCTTTATTCCAGTGGCTGTTCTTTTTTTTTACCAAATGCATCTTGTACTACCCCCCACTTTTTTGTCTTTGCTTATTATTTCTCCTCTTCTAGAATATACTTCTCCTTCCTCTTCACCATTCTTCAGGGGGGCAGCTGAAATTCCATTTCTACCTTGAAGTCCTGTCTGCCAAACCAAGCTCAAGATAATCTCTTTGGCCTTTTTTTTTTTTTTTTGACACTATCGATTGCCAGGAAATGCCATCTGCGTAGTTTATATGTATCCAATGAGAGTTTTAAGCTCCTTCAAATGCAGAGGTTTTATCTTCTATTTGAATACGCAGGGTTCAATTAAGTGTCTTGTACACAATTGGTACCTCATAAATTTTTTTAAGTTTCTTATTGACACAATCTATTGAATAGATTTAAAACTTCAGTGCATATCAGGTACCAACTGCCCTTTTTTTTAAAAAATTTTATTATGTTATGTTAATCACCATACATTACATCATTAGTTTTTGATGCAGTGTTCCATGATTCATTGTTTGCATATAACACCCAGTGCTCCATTCAGTACGTGCCCTCTTTAATACCCATCACCAGGCTAACCCATCCCCCCACCCCCTCCCCTCTAGAGCCCTCAGTTTGTTTCTCAGAGTCCATAGTCTCTCATGGTTCGTCTCCCCCTCCGATTTCCCCCCCTTCATTTTTCCCTTCCTACTATCTTCTTTTTTTTTTTTTTTTAACATATAATGTATTATTTGTCTCAGAGGTACAGGTCTGTGATTCAACGGTCTTACACAATTCACCAACTGCCTTTTAAAGAAAGTTCATTCAGCCAAGTTTTTCTGCCCAGTAGAATCAGTTGTATTCTTGTTCAGAAATGGGACTGGCTGAAGAAGTAGAGTCCATGAACAACTGTGCTATATAACAAAAGTGATGGGGCTTTCTTGAGCAGAAATGTAAACATATATGTCCTGGCAGGGGGAGGACAGAGCCACGTCTGAGGGGACTGGCTAGAACCTTGCACAGAACAGGAACTCTGCTTACAGTGGTCCCAAGCTAATCCAGCCAAAGGAAGGATGAACTCAGTGTGGGTTACCTGGCTCTGGTTACCATCTGGAGCACCACTGAGCTGGCTTATTGAAGTCTGCTGGGCCTTCTAAGATTTAGAAAACTGAGTTTCAATCTGACTTATGGGATGATGTCAGTCCATTTGTTTTTATTTTACTCTCACCGTTAACGCACATATATTCAGACCATACCTTGTGTAAGCATTTTTCCAAGCTATTGGGGTGGATAGTGCACAAAATAGACAAAGATTCCTATCCTTGTGAAACTTCTAGTCTAGTTTATCTGTGTATCCATGCAAATCTCAACTCCATAAGCATTTCTTTTATTTGTAATACTGAATCATCTGACCAACTGGCCTGCTGCTATTCTATACCTATTATGAGTAGATCAGACACCTCTTACTAGAGGGATTTCTGGTAGTGGCTACTACTCTTATTTCCTGGTGAGTCATGACATGAGTTTGGGTGGGTGATGGCATGCATTTTCACCTGGGTGGCCAACATGAAATGCTCTCTTTCTGTCTATAATTGACCCAATTGTAATAAAATATATGATCTCATTACTCAGTACTTAAATGCATTATTTAACTGCTCATAATACCTGTATTGGCTATAGGGGAATGTGTATGGCTCTGTACATACGAAAATATCTTCTTGTGCAATGGTTTGTCTTTGACATAGTGCTTTCTTTTATGTATATATATATGAATATAATATGGGGTAAATATCATCATTTCCACTACACAGTTGAGAAGATACTCAAACTTCAAGTGCCTTGCTGTCCTAGACCCTCAAGGCCATTCTCTTTCAGTTCCACACGTTGTCTCTGACCTTACTGAGCTAAACAGGTTGTCCTGAGCTCACCATTAGAGGCTGCTGGCAAGCAAAACTTTTGTTCATAAAGCTCAAACACCATCTTATGAAATTAAAGAGGAGTTTGCTCTTTAATTCCTTGGAATGATTCATTGAAAAGCCATAAATCAGACCCATTATTCTATTTGGCAGAAACGTTACAGTGAAACTTAAGAAATGTGCAAACTTTGTCAGAAACTATCATACAGAACATCAGTGGAAACCCCAAGACATCTTTAATTTTTTCACTGTAGAAAGGTCATCTGATTAAAACGAGCCATTGATGATAACTTATTTGTTGTGTAGAAGGCAGAAAAGTAGTGATTTATAGAGTTCGCAAAGAATGCTCTGGGAAGTGTTAACCATCCCAACATGCAGTAATCAGCCACCCTGAAACCTCCCGCACAGGGGATTACTAAACTCATTTTCACATGTTTGTAACCTAATTAGGTCGTCAGAGATAGTCTCTTGAGGCTAAAGACTAACAATATGCCAGCCCCCAGTACTGCTTTATTCACATTTTAAAAAAGGGCTTTCAGTCCTTCAGGAACACAGTTTCATTAAAGCAAGCAAATTCCAGGGAAAAACCAATCAGGTTGTAAAGAATTTACATCCTTGCTTTTATAAATGATTCTCTCGGCTCTCTCTTTTTTAATCTTCCTAAAAGTTGGTTGGTTTTTTAATCTTCTTTAAACTGTCACTTCCCTTCCTTTCTCCCATTTTGCCCAAGCATAGTCATTTTGATATATTTGCAGCAGCCAAGAACCCATTGCTGAAGACGTATGTTCTAAATATTTTCATCGGATTCCATGTAGCTACATAACGTGTAGAGACATTTTTCGGTGGTGCTGGGTACTGTCTCGGGGATTCAAAAGTACCCCTTGAGGCACAAAATCCTCTGTGTTAAACCTAAAATAGCAATGTTCATTTCAATCATCTAGATTATATCTGTAGAAATGTCCTACGGGTTAGATTTTTATCACCAACGACACTTCTATATCCACGCTTGCTTGAGGTTTAAGCCGCCTTAATGTGTGTTTCTTTAGCAAGCAACCGGTCTGACTCACCTGCTGTTTCTATGAAATAGAGCAAAAACGCAGCCTGATGAAACTTAATAGCTGATCCTTGTTTAGATATAATCTTCTCAATCAAGTTATTCCAGCAGGCACAGCTGGTTAAGGCTGTAACTGCCTCTCTGGAGTGGAAGGCGGCAGATGAATAATATGGCAGAACAAGAGGACAGCTGAAGAAGCTATGGGCCGGAGTGGGTAAGTTCTTGTTGGATATGAGGTGCCATGTGATGGAGAAGAGTGATGGCTAAACCCCTAGCTATAGCACCCCAGTCTCAGATGGGCTCAAGTTGTCTGATTACCCTAAAGGCTCTCAGAAACAAGACAAAACAGAGCTCAAACGAGGTAGATTTGAAAATGAAAACGTAAGGTAGTTGTTAACAATTACCACCAGAATCAAACACTGTGCAAATTATATATTTGTGTGTATATTTCCCCCTTAATGGCACTGGTTCATTGTCAAATGAAATATATTCTAGGAAGAATCCTGTAGGACTAAGGTTTTTTAAATGACTGAATAATTCTTAGGATCATCGTAGTGAACTATAACTCTAAACCCTTTCTTTTTCTTGTGCCTTCATATGTTAAATACAGTTTTATGAGACTTTTTTATCTTTAATATATCAATTATTTTACAGTCACACTTAATAAAAAACTGGGTACTTTCTACAAGGCATGGCTGGAGGCTGATAAATTGATACCTTCGTAAAATATAGATGAAGGATCACCTGTGGTTCAGATGACATAAAATGGGGGACACAAAAAGTTTATCCTGTTAGAGTGGACCTCAGGGTTACCTCTATATCATTCTGGTATTTCCCTTTGACTGTTGATTCTCACAGATGCTTTAGGTATGAATAGCATCTACTGGTCAAAAGCAACTTGTTTCTTGAAACACCCATGTAGTTGAGTTTCATGAAATGTGTACTGTTTTCTCATCAGAACCATGGTCTTGTCATGAAAACCTTCATAAATCATACTCCAAGAACAGCTCCTTAACTGCCTACTGTTTTCTTTTCAAATACCTGTAGTTAATCTTCCTGACAGTTCTGACAGTCGTGTGCCTGCAGCTTTGAATTCCACATGTTGTAAGTAGCTTAAAACTTCAAGGCAAAGGAAAAAGAATATATATCCATGGTAGGGACCCTAGATTCTCCTGTGCTGTGTCGTCATAGACAGGCAGAGCTCAAAAATTCTAAGGGTTGAGAATTTCTTCTTTATCCATGGGAAGATATAGCACTAATAATTTTCATTATTGATAACAATAGCAGAATCTGCTGTATTTTTAAGGTCAGATAGTTTTACATGCATCTGTTGTGACACTTAAAATAGTTATGCAAGGTGAATATTATTATTTAAGGAATAACAGATGATGGACCTGATACCCAAGATGTAACACCCTCAAGGTAGAGCCAGGGAGCAGAAGAGCTGGGAGTCAATCCTAGTTGTTATTAAAAGTCTGTCTGTCTTCCATTTTGCCAAGCTGAACTTCATTCAATTTATCCTTTCTAACTTGGAAGGAAGTGTAACCTTATTTTTCTCTTGTTATTTAAAGGAGCCAGTTGGCATTGCAGTGCCCATCAGGAACTTTCCAGAGAGATTCTGCCACAGGCCACAGTTGACGATGGACTTCCTCATAAAGTTAACTGCAGTCTGTGTCTATAGTTTCTGTTCTGACTTCCTCCAAGCATATTGTTGAAGGTGTTCTGAGCTCATTTGCTTCTTCAAATCCAGGGCTTGGGATGAGCCCATAAACTTCTCTCTGTGTCCTCACTCATCTGTGACTAGATAGATACATAAAAGGAGGAGAGAGAGAGAGAGAGTCTGAGCCTCCACTTCCAGCCACAGTGGATAGGCCCTTGAGGGTCACCACAGGCTGGTTCACTACCTGAGTCCCTTCTAGGCTATGCCATGCCAAAGGAAGTTACACTTGAATTTCACTTACATTTAGGATATAAGGTATTAAAGTTTGAAGGAAATACAGCACTCTCACATTCTTTGCTTGACTGGGAAGCCCTCCTCCCCATGAAACATCCAAGCTTTCCAAGAAAGACTGTAAAACAGGGCTGTCATGGGGTAAGGCTAGACTTGCCAAGGGGCTTACATGTAGGGTATGTGGGATGTTGAACTATAAGGGACCTTGTGGATTTACAACTTGCTCATTTGATAAGGGAATTGAATCCCAGAAAAACTGACAAAATGTTCAGTTAAAGTCCTCGACAGGCTTTCTCTGTTGAGTCTGGAACAGCCTTGCTCCTACTTTCTCTCACTGACTGCTTCAGGCTCATTGTATTTCCTGAACATATCTCATATGTTCCTGGCTGCCCCTAACATGTCCTCCTCACCCCCCACCAAGACTTGTTCATAAATCAAACATTCTTCCTTTGAGATTCCATTTTAGGCCAACCTCTAAAATAGCATCCTCACCCTTCTCTGTCCCTGTGATATCATGATTTATAATAAATATATGTTTGGTGTCTTTATCCATGGTTTCTGGCTCATATCTCTTAAACCCTTGGCATGTCCTGAGCAATAAGAATAACAGAAGCATCTTTTGTTATAATATTTAGTGTCCATGTCCTCTGTTCCTGAAATCATTTCAGAGCCACAAAGATGAAATGGGTGTCTTGTTATAACAAGATGACTTTTGGAAATCCCCTCAAGAAGAGTCGGGCTGGTTTCCAGGGGTACCAACCACAAAAAGAGGGTTGTAACTTTCAGTCCCAACCCCTGATTCCCAGGGAGAGGAGGGGGCTGGAGGTTGAATCAATCACCAGGGGCCCATGATTTAATCAATCATTCCTAGGTAATGAAGCTTCCATAAAAACCCAAAAGGATGGGGTTCAGAGAACTTCCAGGTTGGTGAAGCAGAATGCATCTATGTGCCATCGAGCTGGGCCCCAAACTCCCCAGGGACAGAGGCTCCTTTGTTTGGGACCTTGCCCTGTGTATATTTTTGTCTGGCTGTTGATCTGTATCTTTTAATATCCTTCATATTAAACCTGTAATCTAGGGAGTAAATTAGTCTTCTGAGTTCTGTGAGCTGCTCTGAGAAATTAATCAAACCCTGGGAGGGGATTGTGGGAACCTCTGATTTATAGCCAGGGGGCCAAAAACACAGGTAACAACAGGAGTAGAGGATGGTCTTGTGAGACTGAGCCCTCACCCTGTGGAATCTGATGCTATCTCTGAGTAGAACTGAGTGGGATGGTAGGACATATAGTTGGTGTCCGAGAATTGCCGGCTGTGTGGGGGAAACACTTTCCTTGTTGGAATTGGTGTCAGAGCTGTAGTCTCCTTATGATGCTTTCATCTTCTTTATAGCACTTAGTCCACTTCTCACTTTCTGCAGATTTTTGCTCATCTGTCTGTGTGTCTTTTCCATGGCCATTGTTTGCTTGGGGTTTGGGGGAGAGTAGAAGAAGGAAGAAGGAAAAATCAATATAAGAATATGATTTGAAGATTGCTGCTGTGGACAGTGGGGGCCTGATTCCTCAGGGACCTCTTGAATGCCTACAGAATGTCTCTCGGAGTTGTCTGCTATTTGGGTACCAGCTTCTGTCCTCCAGCTATTGAAGGGTGTTGTCCTGGTTGGTAACTGCCACACTTTTCAATGTCACAGGAACAGGGAAGCACCAGCTCCTGATGGCACACACTTTCAGGACAGAGCACCTTCTTGAAGGGAGAGGTTTCAGCGCGAAGTGAATCAGGAATTGACACCCACCTGGAACTCTCCCCCAGACTGGCTGAATCAGAGGTGAGGCCATGAGCATGTAAACAGGATCCCCCTAGATGTTTGATCTGCCATGCCTTATTCATCTTCTTGTCTAGAACCTAGCAGCAGAGCATAGTACCTGGTGAACAGTGGAACTTCAATTAATAGCTATGGAATTGATTTATCTGAAAGGAGAGAATGTGATAAATATGGGCTCTAGACACAGGCTTGGCTTTAAATCTCAGTTCTGTCCCCAAACATTGAAAAAATTATATATGTCTCTAGGCCTTAGTTCTTTTCTCTGAAAAATGGGGTAATATTAGTCATTACTTTAAATGAGAAAATCAGTAGAGCATTCGTGGTGCTTGGCAAATAGAATGAGCTAAATAATGTTAACTACATTAAAGACAGTAGTAAATAACCATGTTGGCTCATTCTACTCAGCAAGCACAGTGAATGCTGTGATAATGGGTGTGGCCCCTGCTCCCTGGCTCCCAACTCCCCATGCATTGCTTTTTCTACCACCCCAGGTTTCCTCGAGCACAGTTGACGCAATGTTGCCCTGGTTCCTTAGGTGTTAAAGTGAGCTCATCTCTTCCCAAGTTCTTCTGCATAGAAAAGGAAGGGAAAATAAAATAAGATGAAAACAGAGAGGGAGGCAAACCATAAGAGACTCTTAACTCTAGGAAACAAACAGGGTTGCTGAAGGGGTGGTGGGTGGGGAAATGGGGTAACTGAGTGATGGGCATTAGGAGGGCACTTGATAGAATGAGCACTGGGTGTTGTATGCAACTGATGAATCACTAAATTCTACCCCAAAACTAATAATACATTATATGTTAACTAAATTGAATTTTAATAAAAACATTTTTTTTAAAAAAGAAAGGGTTCCCATGAAGAGAAGGTCAGGACATTTTTGCTGAAGGTAGTGGACTGACCATAATGCTTATCTCCTGTCTTTCCTCAGAGCCCCTTGAAATTGTATTGGTCTATGAAATGGTATAAATCCATAGTAACAAAGACAATGAGCAGAAGCTCATCAATAGATAAGAGGTTGCAACACATTTGCAATTACAGGTCAAACAGATGTGAGTTTTTAAACACTTCTTAATGTATGTTTCAAGAGAAATGCTGGCACACAATGAATTTCTACAGTGAATGCTTGAGTGAATGAAAAGAGCAATCTCAACATATTATTTAGATACATGTAGGTAAGCACCAGGAAATAGAGAAAAAGCAGAAACATAAAAATGGTTCTCTCTGGGGAGCAGGACTCTGAATGGGGAAAAGTAGTGGCAATGAATTATTGATTTTCATTAGGTTAACCTTCGTTATTATTTTACTTTTCAAACAGCATTTATATGCTGCTTTGAACAAAAACACAGAAATAATTGTAAAAAAATTGTCAAGAAGTTTGAGCAGTGACACATCTGCGGGTTCCTTCCATTTTTTACTGAGGGGAAACTTATTATATATACTGACCTCCGTGGCAAGTCCTGAGACCCATAGATAATGATTACCAGATAGAATCTCAATATATCTGGTGACCATCAGTGTAGGATGGGGGAGGAGATTACCTGTGAATAAAACTGCAGAAGATCAAAGAGCTATGTATAGATCTGGTTGATTTGTTTTGGGAAATAGACTATTTTCAAGCAGCTGTGAATAATTACAACTAACTTGGCAGGAAGGGGGGAGAGGGGGGGAGAATTGTTCACTTGCGTAGTGCCTGAACATTTAATAAATGTTTGTGGAATTAAGGAATCAATGAACTAAACCAGCTTTTATAAACATTTTCCTTTTGTTAAGTCAGAAAAATCTCACTTTATCTATGTCAAAGAAATTTCTAGAAGTGCCCATATGTCTTTTTGATCAAGTTTGGATCAACAGATCAACTGGTATAATGGGAGATTTGTTTTCTCAAATCAATATAGAGTAATTATTATATCCACATCATGTTTGAGAGCTAGGTGAAGTTTATTGACTAGTAAAACCCTATTCCTTGACTAGGTGGTGGGAGCTGGAAAAAGAGGGTATGACAGCCCAGCCACCATGTTCCAAGCTGTGGTCAGGGGCAGAGTGATGTGGAGGCCAGTGAGGGCACAAAGTGTTCCTGAACAGCGGCAGAGAGCCCTGCTGTGTTCCCCAACCAGAAACCCAACCTGGTCATTCCCTACCTAGAATTTGCAAATACACACTCTCTCCCTAACCCGCTTGCCAGATCGTCTGGAAGCCTCTGCTTCTGAGGGTGGGGGAGGGTCAAAACATGCATATTCAGAATTTTCCATTTTTATTGACTCTTCCCTAATTTGTATCTCTCAGAAACCTGTTATTATCATCATTTGCTTACAAAATGCAAATATACTCCTCCATCTCCCCCCCTCCCCCAAACATTTTGGATTAAACACAACCAAACTGCCAGAAGGCTTTATTACCAAAGCACCTCTTGCATGCAAAATCTGGCTCCCTCCCAGCTCCATTTGTTAAGGGCTCCTTCAGTTTCTAACCTATAATCTGCCTTCACCGGAAGCAGGAACCTGAGCGGTCTCATGAGTTCAACAACCGGAATAGCTTCTCTTCATTGTTACATCCCTGTCTCAGCTTATGAAATGCCCACTGACATAAGCTGGCAGTCAAATAAAAATAAAAATCCTACTCAGTAGTCCAGTCATTGTTGTACAGATGCAGTATTGGCATTTTGCATGTTAATATCTGACACTGTTTTTTAATTTGTTCTAAACTGCCAATTTATTTGCATCATCTCTCTGTGATCTCCCACCTGTGCAGCAATTTGGGGGGGAACCTAACCATTTACTTACCTACTAAAACTTGACTCAGTATTAGAACCTGATCCAAGGACAGTTTATTTCTTTTCTTTTCTTTTCTTTTTTTTAAGATTTTATTTATTTGAGAGAGAGAGAGAGAGTGTGTGTGTGTGGGTGCGGGGAGGGGAAAGCAGACTCTGAGCTGAGCATGAGCCAGACCCAAGGCTCCATCTCATGACCTGGAGATCACTAGCCCAAATCAAGAGTCTGACATCTAACCCACTGAGCCACCCAGGTACCCCAGCTCTTACTTTCTAAATATTCTTAGGCTTTGGACTTGGTTCTTGATACTTATATTTAGAGTTCTGTTTGTTGCAAAGCTTTGAAATGCTCAACCTCATGGACTAGGGTGAGTGGCTTGATGATGCCCACACTGCTGAGTTTACAGTGTCTCAGTGCACAAACCACTCCACTATCTGTGGTAAGTCAGTTGCTTGAATAGTGAGAGGAGAGGACAAAGCTCTAAGTGTGGGGCTTATCATAGTCAAGAAAGAGGAAAAAGGAAATATGGATGCTATAAGTACAGAGACTGCAAACCAAGGGCATTTCAACAGTCTTAACAGCTAGGATGAACGTCTGCTATTAAAACAAAACAAAAAACCAAAAAACCCCAAACTGTTAATTAGTTCTCATAATCTAAGAACTCATAACCTAGGAAGGAAAATAGTGTCCTACTTCATCTTCTGCATTATAAAATAAACATCTTGAGAATTGAGCTTTGCCTTATTCCCCCTTAAATTAATAGAGCCTAGAGTGCAGAATCTGGCATAGGAAGATGCTGATTCCAATATGAATTGAATTCAGATACGATAGCCTCTTCTTTAAGACCTGTGTTCCTGTAATATACAGCCTAATTATTTATTATATTTGTTGTTTATTATCTGTCTCTTCCCAATAAAGAAGATAAGCTCTGTGACAACAGGTATTTTTATCTGAGATTTTGGTAACTGATGAGTCTCAAATGTCTAGAACAGTATGTGGCACATAGCAGATACTCATAAATATTTGTTGAATGAATGCATGAATGGAAATCTGCTCCCTTCATAAGTCTGAGTCACCAGAGAAATCTTCCTGCAAAGTGGCTTCTAGTCAATGAAATTTCACAGACCAAATGCACTGAAAGAAGAAGAAAAAAAAAAAAGGAGTGTGAGAATTAGTGCTGCATTTTGTAATGATTCAATGTGGACTTTTGAAAAATAACAATGAATACCCTCATATTCTATCAAATTTTTTTTTAATTTTGAAAAAGAATGGACTTCTCAATGCAAAATAAGAAACAAGGGAAAGAATGAACTTCTCAATGCAAAAATAAGAAAAAAGGGAAATAACCTAAAATAATCATTAGCTTTCTCAGAAAAGACTGATGTTAACTAAAGTCATGGACCAGCATCCACGTGCTGGCAAGCTTCTGAGAGCTCTGAACGAGAACGATAGCCATAAGCTCCTCTGAGTTGACACAATTTCTACAAAGATGGGCCAGGTCTAAAGACACACTGGATTCCAGACTAGACAGCATTGGTGACTAGAGGAGCAGAGCTGTACAGGGAATTTGAGAGATCATCCAGTCCAGGAACTGCAGGCAATTCTAACTCATGTAGTTTTGTTGTGTGGCTTCCAGTTGATTTGGTCCCTCTTGAGTGCCCTGATGTTTTCAGCCTTAGAGGGAACACTCACCAGCCAGCTGGTCTTGTGGAAACTTTCCATCTCCATCCCATTTCCCTACAGAAGTCTGACAAGGGAAGAACAAAAATCCAAAAACAGTTACTTCTTTCTCACTGTTGACTTCTGTTCAGCATTTATTTCTCCAACTTGTGTACATAATAATGGATAAAATCCAGTAGTAATTTATGAGCCAGTCAAATGAGGAAGATTTGCATCTGCATCTGTAAATTGTCTATCTCTCTCTCTCTCTCTCTATCTATCCATCTATCTATCTACCTATGTATCTATCTACATGCTAAAATTTCAGGATGTGCCAGGGGCCCTCTCCAACTTTGAGGGTTCCTAGCTTCTGTACCCCTCCTCCTTCTCACAGCTGGGGTTTCTGGAACCCTACCAGCAGTAGACTTAGTCCTCAACTCTCCAGTTGCCAAGACCATCCTGCTCATGAGAGCATCTGAACCTGAGCTTGTTCAGAAATCAGGGCTCCTGCCTTGCTCTTGAGCTTATTTCCATCCCTGTCAGCTTTATCCCCACCACATGCTTCAGAAATAGGCAACAAACACCAGACCAGTTAGGAGAATTGAGTTTCTCTTCTGGTAACTTGACTGTTTCCCCAGTATTCTTCAAGTTCTCAAGTCCTAAGTTCCTCTTGTGAGTGTCCACACTGCAGACTGGAGACCTCTTCTGATCTTATGCCTGGTCGATGGCTAATGAAGGCAGTGATAGGGAAGTCTAAGAATTTCTTCCAAGATGATGATGATGATGATGATGATTTTGCCTTTTTATCTATAAAAGTGTTCAAATCATGTCTCAGCATAAGACACTTTTTAGAGCTGACTTCTTTTTCTGGATTCTCCTCCCTAAGAGCAGGCAGTGATAGAACAGTGAAATTCTAGGGTGAAGGATCTTTTTTAGCAAGGGAAAGGAATAGTGTAGGTGGTAGGTTGTTAAACTTTCTTGAATAAGAATGTAATTTTTAAAGATTTTGTTTCTTGGGATGCCTGGGTGGCTCAGTCAATTAAGTGTCAGGTCATGATCTCAGGGTTGGAGACTGAACCCCATGTTGGGCTCCACACTCAGTGCAGAGTCTGCTTGGTATTCTGTCCTTTGCCCTGTGCTCTTCCTCCCACTTGCATGTGCTCTCTCTATCTCAAATAAATCCTAAAAAATGGAAAAAAAAGATAATAATTTATAAAGATTTTGTTTCTTGGGCCTATAGATTTCTCTGTAGTGACTTTACAAAAGAAAAAAAAAATGCATCTATCATGTAATCCATCTTTTTATTTCCCCTTCTGAGTAGGAGATGTTTTGAAGAAAGTTTTTTGGTGAATGTTTTCTGAATTATGATTTTTTTTTCTAATAGAGGATATAAAGAACAAAAAGTCCAGTTTACTGGTAGATACATGTGGAAAGAACCCTCAGATTTCCCTGGAAGACTTCTATTGTACAGAGAGCATAACCAAGTACAATCTCTGCAGCACTGCTTGTTATAAAGAATTATTTCCTGTAACTAGATCACCAAACATTTTCTTTATTAATGTAGGTGAGAACTAAGGCATGGAAATGGCTTCATTGAAAGATATATGATAGTTATAATTGCAGTGTGGACAATGTTATTGTATGGATTTTTATTTCTATTTAAATTTTATTATTTTATTAATAAGCCAATGAAGTGGCTTGAAGTATATAAAGACAATTGCTTTAAAATATACTTATAGTAGTATTACTTTTCATTTGGCTCCACTGTTGATATCCAGATGGCAGATGTGAAGGGGAAGGATCACATACTCATTGCATAACCTCAGAATGGAGCAAAAAGAAATCAAGGCCACAGCATATTTGTCTGCCTGATCTTACATAAAATGTAAAATCATTCAAACATTCTTATGGATTAATGCAGCTTACTGCTGCCTGCTGTTTGAGATTTCTTTGAAGAAAATAATAGAAAGTGGACTTTGTCAGCATCTCATAATGAAGTCACACCTAGACCGTTAACTCCCTTTCTGCCTCTAACTTCTTTTTTTCCCCTCTCATGCAGTATCCAAACACCATGTAAACCACCACTGAGTTCTAAAAACAAAACGTCTAAACATATTTTTTTTTTGCTTTCCCCAAATTATGTCTTCCTAATTAATTCCACAGTCTGAAATAAATTATTGACTTACCAGACTCGCCTATTTTCTGTGACAGCTTCAGCAGTAAACAGGCCATTAACAATTCATAATGAGCAGGACATGTTTGTTTTTTCCATGTATTAATTTGGTACCCCATTAGAGACTTCCTTTGACTCTTCTCTTTCCTGTCGACGCATTCTGGAAAAGGGTGACAGACTGCTATATGTTTGAATAAAGAGACATTTAAAAGGAAAAATAAAACTTTGTTTTGCCAAATCCAACTACTTATGTGGAGATGATGTGTGGAACTTTTGTCCTTTTTTTGTCCATTTATTTTTTTACTTTGTAGAGGTTCCATACATGGACCAAAATGTTCTTGACCTGGGCTGTTCATCAATACTCAGTGAGTGCTTCTGGACAAGGTTCAAACTGATCTTCTATGAGAGAAGGCTAACCTACACCATAAAAATCAGATCAGAATATTCCTTATAAAATATGCCTTGAAAGACGGGTGGGAATTTGCTAGAGGACAGCATCCTTATGGGAGAAAGATTATGGGCAAAGAGAAATTCAAGAAAAACCCTAGTATGGGGTGCCTGGGTGGCACAGTCAGTTAAGCATCCAGCTCTTGGTTTCGGCTTAGGTCATGATCTCAGGGTTGTGAGATGGAGCCTTGCATCAGCCTCTGCACTCAGTTTGGAGTCAGCTTGGGATTCTCTCTCCTTCTGCCTCTTCCCCTCCTTGCCCCATGCTCACACTCTCTCTTCCTAAAATAAATAAATAATTCTTAAAAATATAAAAGAAAAGAAAAAAGAAAAACCCTGATAAGATGGTGGGTTGTATGGAGTCAAAATCCTAATGGATTTTTTTTAGTGTGGAGCATAAGGATAGGAGATATTGGTAGATAAGATACCTTATTTTGTGAGGGAATCAAAACACCTTCTTGGAGAAAATCAGAAGGATGTGACTGCTGGTTGTCCTGCTAGGTGTTGACCTGAGAGTCAGATCTGGGCAGTTGGAGGCTCTTTCCTGTCCTTGGAATGTACGTTCTGCCTACTATTCCCATATTAGCAGCTGTTTCAAGGATGTAGGCTTGAGGGAGGAAGGTGTTGTTGAGACCATCTGGACTGAATATATTACTGAACCCAGTTAAGGCCTCTATATAAATTTTAAGATTTCAGTGGGTGGGTGTGGAGATCTATTCATCTTGTGGATGCCCAAGACAAACCTTGTACGTAAGTTCCCTCCCTTATTAAAACTGTCACCTACCAATCTGGAGGGATCTGCCTCTTTTTTTTTTTTTTTAAATCTCTCTTTGCCCTGCATGTAGGGGGTCAGTGTCAGATTTCATCCTGGAAATTCCTGAGGTCACTAATAAGTTCTTATTAAATTTGGAACTGAGCCATGGCAGATAGGGAACCATTCTTGGACAAATGCAGGAGACTAATCATCAGAAATAGCTCTTGTCTCATGTCAGTCTGGGAGTTATTGTGTGGGTTGGCTTCGAAGAGGGAAAGGCAAGGCAAAACAAAGAAAAACAGGATGACATTGTCTAAACTTTAACATGAGGAACTTCGGTGGAGTCAAGGGTAGAAACAAAGCACATTGACTAGAGAGGGTACTTTGGAGTTAGACTTAAGCTCACACTTAGCTCTGGGTCTCAGTTTCTTCATCTGTAAAATTGGGGTAATAACGCATACCTTACCAAATGAGAAAATGTAACTTAATGCAGAGGTTGGCATAGAATAATGATTTAATAAATTGTAATAAATTATTTAGTAAATAATTGTAGTATTGCTATTTGTATTATATATTACATTTATTTTTTATATTTTTTTGGTAATTATGTTATTCTGTGAAAGACATTGTATTTAAAGAATCTCAAAAGTTTGATTACTGAACCTTTGCTTTAACTTCTTGGGTGAGAGAGGGAATGATGGCTCCATGATAATAAAGCTAAACTTTGTAGGGAA
The DNA here is from genome assembly GCF_054177405.1 of Leptonychotes weddellii. Taxonomy (NCBI): domain Eukaryota; kingdom Metazoa; phylum Chordata; class Mammalia; order Carnivora; family Phocidae; genus Leptonychotes; species Leptonychotes weddellii. The sequence continues at coordinate 26,012,994 of NC_138370.1, forward strand.
TCTCAAGGAGAAGATCAGTAGAGTGACAGACTACACTGCATTCCCTCTAAGTTCTTTTGAATTTTTGAGCACAGTAAAAGACTACTCAGTTAAACCAGGACATGAAATCTAGGAAATGTGTGCCCTCTTGATCAGAAGTTCATGTGTGAAGTCCCAGCATTAGATGAGTTGTTTTCAGGTCTCCAAGTCTTTATCCATGCCCTCTGCTTGTAGTTCCTTCTGTCAAGAGGCGGGGCTTTTCCTTACCACTTGAGGCTGAGTTTGGTCATGTGACTTGCTTTGACCAATAGGATGTTAACGGTTGCAGTGAAGGCAGGGGCTTGAACAAGTGCTTGCATATCTCGCTTCTGCTCTTACTCCCCTGGCTTAGGCAGGAGAATATATCAGGTCAGCTTGTTGGAGGAGGAGTCACAAGGAGCTGAGCTAAGTCATCCCCGACATCCTAAATAAGGTCATCCTCGGCTAGCTGACCCTCAGCAAACTTCCAAACGTGGGGAGCCCAGCGGAGCCCAGCCTAAATCACTGACCCACAGAAGTTTGATATGAGTAACTGCTCATAATTTTAAGCCTCCTCTAAATTTTGGAGAGGTTTGTGCAGTAGATAATTGATACATTTCAACGGGGCACAAATATGAGATGGACGAGTACAGTGCTAAAGAAAAAAATGTATTTTTTTCATTGTGAGACTAATGATCTTGAACTAATTAAAAATAAACACTGGGAGCTCAGGGTTAGTTTCAGGTTTGCACCTCAGTCCCCAAGCTTTATTCTGCTCTCCTCACCATGATCCTGCCACCTAGCCCTAATCAGAATCAACTTAACTAGAAAAGCTTCAGCAAATAACCAGAAAGCATATGATGATGTGTCAGGGAAGAAAGAATGGAGAAAAGTAATCATCTGCCACTTAAACTGGGGAACAGCACAAAATCATGGAAATGGCAATGGTGTTAGAGTAATGTATTCTCATATTTAGATCCCATTTCTGGCATTATTAGATGTGCAGTAAAAGTAAAAAGGAATTTACTTTTGTTCTCATGTATTTCATATATATATGTATATATATGTAATTTTTTTGAAGAATAAAAATATAGGAAGGACAATTGGAACAGAATAGTAGGAATTCTATAAATGATGGCTACCTTTGGTCCATGGCCACACTGCATTGCCTGCTTTTGAATACTTCTGGTCTTAACCTTGATCGTAGATCATGTCTTCTTTACAACATGCGTTTATGTGGAAGAACTCAGTGTGTTTTATCTCTCCATCCCCAGGATTTAGCATAGAACCCAGTAAAATGATGTCTACTAAATGAATAAATGAATTAATGAACCAAATCTCAATTATAAGCAGTAAAATAGGTGTTTGCCATTGATGTGCGGGCTTCTGGGTTCCCAATACTGTTTTGAAAAGAAAAGCCTGGGGGCATCTGGGTGGCTCAGTCCATTGAACACCCGACTCTTGGTTTCAGCTCAGGTCATGATCTCAGTGTTGTGGGATTGAGCCTTGCCTTGGGCTTCGGGCTCAGCACAGAGTCTGCTTGGGATTCTTTCTCCCGCTCCCTCTGCCCTTCCCCCTGCTTGAGCTCTCTCTCTCTCTCTCTCTAAAATAAATAAATAAAATCTTAAAATATTTAGAATTCAACAGTAGTAGTCATCACATTTCTTGTCTGTTACACAGGGCTGGGGCAAAAGTTTAGGGAAGACATATTAATAATGTGGAGAACCCAGAGGTAAAAATGAGGAGGCAAGAAAAGTCTGGGTCTGTTCCCATCCATGTCTTCTGCCCACTCTGAGGTGAAGACTCTCAGTGAGAGACTTAACTGTGGCAAGAGAATGATTAAGTATTTAACTCCACAGGATGTCTCAATATATAGCCATTGAAAATAGGATCTCCGAGAAGATGAAAAGTTTTAATTGTAAGGGCTCCCGTTAAGAGTGCAGTCAAGTGGAGGAGTAGTGAGGGGATGCATAAAATAAGTGGGATATCATGTAAATTGATCTGAAAATTACTGGTCGTTACACTATCTCCAATGAAATGATTCACGCTAATTCAAGGAAATGTTTCTTTCCTCCGTTAATGGCCTTACTGCTCTAAGTGGCAGGAAAGTTGTGGGAGCTAAAGAAGAAGGCTTTGCTCATCCCTTACTCCTAGGAAGGGCAAACCCACTGCACAGCTCTTGAAAAGCTTTACTTGGCCACAGGGAAATGAATTCTGCAGAGCAGGGGCCCGATCTTCTGTCTTTGCCTCCCCTTCTTTGCATCTGGCGGGCCATAGATGTCTGGAACGTAGTGTTCGTGTCCTAGAGATAAATGCATGGCTTTACATGCATTTATTTTCTTAAATGAAGTCAATAGCTAGTTGGAAGGCTGTATTTATTGGCTGATAAATCTTAACAACCCTGCTTTTGTTTTAATGAGTTTGGGTGCGAGCACGTGCTTGTGTTTGTGGGTGTAAGTTTGTGTGTGCATGTGTAGTGATAATGCAACAATGAATATATTTTTTACTTCTCTGAAGTTGTTATTACTCACTCAGTATATTCCGTTCCTTCTGAAACTGGCTCAGTAGAGGCTCCTGGGCTCAGAGAAAACTGCAGGACCTAAATGTGCAGCTGTCATTTCTTTTTTTTAAAAAAAAAATCTGCCTCAGATTCACAGAAGACTGAATGGCAATGTTTCCTCCTGCTTCGTTACTCATCTTGAACAATTCACCTCTCTCTGGACCTTAGTTTTGCCACCTTGTATATGAGGAATCACATTTACAGATGCCTTGGATTGGGCAGTGGTCCGCAGATAGAAAGCAACTGTCTGAAAACGTCAAGCAGAATTTGCGATATTATTTTTATTCTTGTCACTCTATTTCATTTATTCTGGGAATCTTGATAATCATACTCTTAAACTGTTTCTAAAACTTTCAATACTTTGCATCATGGTTGGGCCAGGAAATTGCAAAATTGAATATTCATACAAGTGCAAATCCTTTCATTTCTGCTTCTCTATAGACCCGGAGCAAATGAACTTTAGTTTAAAATTTCATCAGCACAGATACTAGGTAGCTGCCCTTGCTCATTTGCAGAAAAGTCACGTACTACACTGCATTCCAATTTATAGTCTGAAGCATTTTTAACACCTACTACAAACTATTTCCTATGTTCTCCTAAAGATCCCTTTATATAATTTGCAGTAATTCACCTAGAAGATCATATAGTTAATGTGCATTTATGAAGTTCCTGTTCTGTACCCAGTACTGGGTTTGGTGCTTGAGACACTACTAAAGAAACACAAAGAATCTCTGCTGACCAAGAGCTGAAAATTCATGTGGGCTAGTTTTGCTATCTCAACCAGACAGCATCTTATTGTATGTATACCAATTGATCTCTTGGAAGAAAAGAATAATACACACAGAGGTAGTTGGAGAAAGCTCTATGAAAGTGATAGGCTAAGTGGGTAAGGGAAAATGGAGAGAAACATCCAGAGGAATCATGTAGGTACCACGTAAGATTGAGTGGCTGTGTGTGCCCAACTTTGGGGAATATCATTCACATAGATTGCAAAGCAAATAGTACTCCCTAGAGTTGTGCAGTGTACAACCTGCCCAACTATACATTGTGGCTCTGATAAAGAGCATAACTCGATGGGAGTGGGAGGCAGTTAGGGCAGTGGTAAAAATATACTTGAGCCATGGGTTCATATGAATCACCTGTATGTCACTTAGAAACTCTGGGGCCTCGTGAAATTTAATTATCTTCTCTCTCTGTTTTTCGTCAGATTTATAAAATAGTTCATCACTCATGTAATTGACATGAGATTTGAAAAAGATAAGGATAATATAGTACCGATCATAGTAGTAGAGTTTAGTTTTTAGCTTTACTTTTTGTTGTTGTAATTAAACCTTGGGACAGCCTCTACAGACTCTCTTAGTCATTTAGTTCATCAAGTTTGTCAGAAAACTTTGAATGGGAAGCGTGCGTGCATTATGTTTGTGTGAGTGCGTGTTGAAGATAAGAATGGGAATGGGAATATGGAGATAGAAACAGAATTTTTTGGGTTTGTTATGAGTATCTCTGACCCTTATTCCAGTATCCTTTTGGCTTAAATGCAACTAAACATGTTAAAGAATATGCCTTATTAGTTTTTAAATGCTTTTAATAAAAAAGTACAGGCACACCATAAAAATTTGAAAAATAGGATTGTGGTGTTTTCTGTCTTCTTTTTCCTCTTAGAATATTATTTCATTTCTTCTTGGTCTATTTCCCATGCATTTTTTTTCTTTTTTCACAGTGCTTTAACCATGGTGTATATATGAAGTTGTTTCTTCCTTTCTCACTAATGACATAAATATTTTTCATGATGCTAAATCTTTTTCATTACCACTCATTTTAACCTCTATGTAGCACTGTAAGACCAAACATAAACATTTTATGAAATCATCATTTTACTATTGGAGAGTCTCATGGTTTTGGGGTTTTTTTTTTGTTGTTAATTGTTATAACCCTGATGGTCATCTTAGCACGTAATGCTTTTCCTGCATTTTGTCTTCTCCTCCTTCAAGGGAATTAACAGAATAGAATTACTGGTTAAAGGATTTGAATATTTACATGGTTAAGTACATTTTGTAGGGGCCTATTTCTTGAGAAGACATAGATATTTAGGTTTTACCAATACATCCTTCTAAGTTCCCACTTTCTAGTCCCCAGATCCTATCACCAGCCATCCTTCTAAAAGATACAGAACATTCCTGCTGATGTAGAAGTTGGACGATCCTGTAGCCAGTGTAATTACTGTAATTCCTATAGCCAGCATAATTCCAACAGAGGGCTGAATCATTCCACTTCTTGAATAGAGGCAAAGCCTAAATTATAGCTAAAGCCAAATGTGTCCTGAGCTTAATTTCCCTTGTTTCCAGATGTTAGAGAGTAAAAAATATACCTTCTGGATGAGACTGACAGTGGCTGAGTAACTCAGCATGGATTTGGTGTTGGGAAAGGGGTGGGAAATGCAAGCAGCTCACCTATTTCTAGAAGGGCGCAGAAGAGGCCCTGAAATGAACCATAGGGATGCATGAAAAATGGCTTAAATATTGAGCAGCTACCACCTGTCACTCTGGTCTGAGTGGGTGAAATAAATTCATAAATAAAAATTAAATGAAAGAAAAGAGCTAAAAATAAAATCATATGAGGTGAATGAAACTGAAACTTTGAATACAAATACAATTATATGTCTTTGGGTAAAATCCATAACCAGTTTTCGGCAATACCCACCTGACTTGCTCATTGAATTGCAAAATGAGAGAATATAAATCAGAGTTGATGACGAGGTCTTATTTCCTTCTTTAGAGATTTTAACTGAATAATAAATCATACAGATCCAGCATCATGGACCTCTTAGGATTTAGTTGCGTCTCTTTGTTGGTGCCTACAAACAGTAATTTCTACTATGTGACACATGTAGAAAGCAAAGCTCCAGTTTTCTTGCTGGTACCTCCATCCTCATTAAGCAGCTCAGTAAGGGTAGAGATTTGCTTACTCTAGCCAGTGAGAACAGAATTGGCTGCTCACCTGAGAAATACCCAGGTTTTAGTTCTCTCTGCCTGTCGTTATCAACTTATTTTTTTAAATGTGATTTTCTTCAATATTACATGTGATACATAAGCATCGGCCTGTTAAAAACTCAAGCACTCTGATATATATGTAACAATAAATTACAGTTGTAGCTCATCTCCCCCTCCAGTCACCCCGGTTGTCCCAGAAGTAGCTTCATTAATATAATTAACCATGTAAGCAGCCAATGTCTCTCCCTGCATACTTTTCCTATATACCTATATTCTTTTTACATTTATATGTACATGTTATATACAAATACATATATAGTTTAGGTTTTTTTTAATAAACATACTATGTACATATTGTATGCATTGTTTTATGATTTCTTTTAATATGCTTTGGAATATTTCTCTGTCATTATATACACATATATAATATGTCTAATATATAATATGATTTATATCTATAATAGGGCATATATATATATATATATATATATATATATGGCTACCTCATTCTATTTAAATGTATTCAACTTGCAGCAATGGAGTAAATATAGTAATTTACTTCATACTTTGTTTTTACTGAAGAACATTTAAATGGTTTCCAGATTTTAACTTTGAGATGCAATGATGCAGTAAAATGTGTATGTGTGTGTATTTGTAAATGCATCAGAATAGACTTCAAGAAGTAAAATAGCTGTGTTGGTTATGATTTAGAGATTTAAAACTTTGATAAACCTTGACAAACTGCTTTTTACAGTATAAAAGAATACCATTTCCCCCACATACTTGCCAATACTGGATATTTTTTTTTTAAAGATTTTATTTATTTATTTGAGAGAGAGAGAATGAGAGAGAGCACATGAGAGGGGGGAGGGCCAGAGGGAGAAGCAGACTCCCTGCCGAGCAGGGAGCCCGATGCGGGACTCGATCCAGGGACTCCAGGATCATGACCTCAGCCGAAGGCAGTCGCTTAACCAACTGAGCCACCCAGGCGCCCGCCAATACTGGATATTATAAATATATTTGCTAAATTATAACTGAAAAATGTTGCCTTTTATTATTTATGTTATATTCCTAATTACTAATGAGATTGAATATCTTTTTTGAGTGCTTCTTGCCCAAATCGTATTTCTTTTACCATGAATTTTCTGTTCATATCCTTCCTGTTTTTGTTTTTGTTTTGTTTTGTTTTTTATCTTGGTTGTTTGTCTTTTTTATTGATATGCATGTGTGTGTGTGTGTGTGTGTATAAAGTTTTCTTTCTCTTTGGCCATAAGTTTTTACGTAAGATTGTTGTTGACTCTAATATACTAGGAAGAAAGGGTAGGTATGGGGGTTGAGGAGAAAAACATAATTTATATTGTTCTCTTATTACCAGTGTTGGTCTATAGAGATAATCTGCCTTATACTTTAGAAAAAGAGGTAGAATTTTGTAAGATGGGAGAAATGTTATGACATATAAGTTTGAAGGATGAAATTAGCATGTATGCAAAATGGCTGACATCTGACATGTTCTCCACTCACTTCTATGTTTCAGTTTATATTTTCATCTGGCATCTAAATCAGGTTTCTAACTAAACCCAGGGGATATCTTTTATGCTAGACAACTGATAGGTATTACATTTTAAAGTTTAGTTCTTAGTGTCATTACTTATCATCACATTTCTTTTACTTAAAGGACAGATCTCTATTTCTCTTCAAGAATAGGTAGGTAACAATAGTAAAACCTACAATTTCCTAAATTTAAACAACTGTTATAACCTATGTCCAGTTTCAGAATAAATCTTACTGATTGGATTTCTGGCAATATCCAGATGTTTGAAGTAAAATCAAATGCTTTCCTCTCCTGTACTTTTCACTCACTTTGTTTTCCCCACATACGAAATGTGTTATTTCACAATGCAAATGCTTATACCACTCAAATTTCTCTTTCTTCATGGTTCTTTAGGTCACCTTGTTGCTATCTAGAGAATGCTACTTCTTTACGATGATAAACTAACATGGACATATTCGAAGATGGCCCTTAATTAATCCCACCTCGTGGTAGTCATGCCTTTGTATAATCTAGTCTCCGTGAGTGGGGCAAATCCCAGGACTTGTTTCTATTAATAGGATACAGCAGAGGTATGAGATGCCACTTCTGTGGTTATGTTACATAACATTATAGCTTCCATCTTGTTAGCAGACTCTCTCTATTGACCCCTTCCTTGATGGCTTTGATGAAGTAAGCTACCATATGGAGAGGCCTGTATTACAAGGGATTGAGGGCAGCCTCTGGCTCACAGCTGCCAAGGAACTGAGTCCCAATAACCTGCAAGGAGCTGGAAATTCCTCCCAAAACCCATGTGACCTCGGAAAAAAATCCTTCCCCAGCTGAACCCCAGATGCAATCCTAGCCATGACCAATTCCTTCACTGTAGACAACCCAGCTGAGCTGTTCATGGATTCCTAACCCATAGAACTTGTGAGATAAGAAGTATGTCTTGTTTTAAGCTATAATAAGTTTCTGGTAATTTGTTATGTAGCAATAGAAACTACAGGAAGTTTGACCAAAAAAGCTAATACCATTGCCTCTCTGACTGAATCTTGTAGGGAAACAAAAATCTGCAACACAGATGCACGAATGTGTTGTTGGATTACTTTGTAGAGAATCTGGTGTGGGCTTTGCAAGAATAAGCCCCTGAAGATTTGGGGGCAGGGAGGAGAAAAAAACCAACAAAATAAACAAATCGTGAGACTCCTGGGCTCCAGGATATGGTGTATGGATTCTCTATATCTCCCCTTTACCTGGAGGGTACAATCAGTCTCCGTGGAACCCTCTTTGGGTCCCCAGTGCTATACTACTTTCACTTCAATGTCTGTTTTAAACCTTTTCTGAGGACCTCAAACTCTGACTCTTCATTTTTATTTGATCTCCTTGTAGTCCCTCTTGACTCTTACACGACCAAGAATCAAGGGTTCTTGGTATGCATTCTTTTAACCCTCTTCTCCATGTCAAAATCTTTCACTATGTGTCTTCTCTCTTTAAAGGTTCTACACCTTTCCCCCATGCATCTAATCTCATTCCCTGCAGCTTACTGTCCTGCTGGCCTTAATGCACCACTCTTTGATACTGAACAGTCCTTTCTTCAAAGACCTTCCTTCACACCAACAAATATCATTTCTTCCTAGTGTTCAAGGAACAAAGAAACAAGTCCTCTTCAAACAACAAAACAAATGAGAAAGCAAACACCAGACCAAGACATTATTCTTTAATTTGCTACCCATTTGAACTACCCAGAGAAAAATCTAGGGACAGTCCACCAGAGTTATTTATCAGGGATCCAAAATTGGGAGGGCACAAAAATTCAGAAATAGATTTCAAAAGAAAATGCAAATATAAAGTATCTGTTCTCTAGCAAAATTCCCCCACTACTTCTCTTGCCATTTCTAGCTTCCATTTGACTGTAGGCTCAGACCCTTGTCAGTGGACTTGGGTGGAATAAAGACCTGGTCATAGACAGGTCGCCTCCTAGCTTGGTATCTTTTCTCCACTAATATCCAGTGGTATGAGAGCAAGTCTTGGCTTTTTGTTTCTTTCTTTGTTTTTCCTTTTTTCCCCCTGAATATCTTGAGAGAGATACCCAGTATGCAGAGTTTGGGGCTATTTTTCTGCTAGTCTTTTATTTCCCTAAAGAGCAGTTTTTCACCCACCACTGTTCTGTAATCTGGCTCCTGTGGTTCTGATGAAGCTGCCTTCCAAAATGTAGGTCATTTATGGTCCTGCATTCACTAAATTGAGTTACTTTTTTTTACTCAAGTCTTGTATTTCTGACTTCTCCATAATATTTAAGAAAGTTGGTTATACCTTGCTTGAAACTCACCTGCTTTCACTTAGACAACACTGAACTTCCATGGTTCTCATTTCTATCCCTGGTAGCTATACTTTCTTTGGTTTCTGCCCTTAGCTTATTCTTTGCAAGATCTTCCTTGATGATATCATTCTATTTTTATAGCTTTAACTGTGATACTCTAATAGATATCTCTGCTTTTAGTTCCCCTCCTAAACTTGACATCATCATTTCCAAATGTCCAATGGAAATCTCTGTGAGAAATTCCTTCCTCAATCTCAACAATATCCAGAAGCAAACTCCATTCCTCCTGCCATATTGTCTTTGTTCTGAGATTCTGTCCCCCACCCCCCAACCCCCCGCCGGCTATCTAGTTTTTCCCTCTGTCTCCACATTCCCAGATGATTCCAAATACTTTAGGTTTCCCTTAAACACTGTCAGCTCTCTCTCCTCTTTTCAATTCCCACTTCTGTCATAACTGTTGCTAGGCGCTCCTTATCCTGGGCTATGTGATCAACACTGGTATCTAGGCCACCAGTCTTTGCTCCATACTTTTTTGCTTTTTTGCAAGCATTGTTGGCCAAGTTAATATTCTCTTGTTCAAAAACCCCCAACATTTCAAGGCAGATTTAGCAGATCATTTCCCAGTACTGTTACTGCACCTTATGTTTATGGTCATTACAGGAATTTCCCCAATGTATTGTAAATATTTATATTCTCTTCTATTTTACTAACATCTTGATGGGAAAGTTTTTCTTTTTTTTTTCCATGTCATTAATACCTACAATAATTTCTGAAATATAGTGGGTTACCCAACAAAGATTGGTTTTGTATATTTGTGGACAGAATCGCCCTCCTTTGATCATCAAATGAAGTTAAGTGTATACTTGGTCATGACTTGTCTTTCCAGGCTCACAATTAACTCTTTCAACCCCCCAAATTGCCCATGTGTTAGAAATTGCCATGCCTTTGATAATTCAGTTTCTTCATCAGAAATGGCCCAATTCCCTTCTCCTTCCTTGCCTCACATTTTCATTGTTCTAAAAGGCTATTATGACTGTTTTGACTATGTTCCTTCTACAACAGAAAAGAAGAAAAATAGGCTCCTTTGTTCTTATAAGTCTAAGTTTAATTGTGATGTGTGTTGATTATTTTGGAGGAAGAATTTAAAAAGCAGTGGAACAGTCCTTTGCTCCTCACAGAAAAGCTGAATGATAATTCTGATAAGGTTACAAGCCACTGTTTTGTTTCTTTCCTTGACATTTTTTTTTTCCAAGCCAGGATAGGAGTGGTGTACTTATTTTAAGAACTTTAGTCTTGAGTCTTGTTTGTATTGGAAAGAAATATACATATTTGAGCTCCTGGAAATTTTGGAATTGGAGAGAATTTCTTTTTTTATTTTTTTAAAAGATTTTATTCATTTGAGAGAGAGAGAGAGAGTGTGAGCATGAGCTGGGGGAGGCATAGAGGGGGAGGGACAAGCAGACTCCCTGCTGAGCATGGAGCCCAATGTGAGAGGACCCTGAAATCATGACCTGAACTGAAGTTGGACACTTAACTGACTGAGCCACCCAGGCGTCCCCGAATTGGAGAGAATTTCTATTGATTTACATAAAAAATAGGGACCGGTTTCCTCAGGAATCATATGACTGCTACCCCCTGGATGTCATCCTGCAGGATGGCAGGTTCTAGTTTCTCACTCATTTGCTGAGTCATTCCCAGAATCAGGTCATTTGCCTCCTTACCAGTCATCTGCATAAAACAGTAGCTTGCAGCTCAGATAATTGGAAAGTTAGCTGTAGCTCTCACCTTATTTAGGTCTTCTTGAGTCCTTCCAAGGCTCTATTTGACTCTTTGAATTTACCTCTGAAATGAATAACCCTACCACCAAGTAATATAGAGTCATATGGATATAATTGTGAAAGATGTAAATCCAAAGTTGTGTGATTAAAATATAAATGAAGTCTGACTTTCATGAACATACTATGAAATTATGCAGATGCCCTGAATTGAAATGTTTTGTTCAAGAATCCCAGAGTTCCAGAGTTGGCAGGCTGAAAGAGCTGTGTTGACATTGGGACTGCCACATGGTGGTGCCACTTTAGCTAGTAAACAGAGATATCTGCCATCATTCGATTAGTTTTACAAATGCATATTTCAAACTAAGTGTGGTCTTCAGGATTCCATCTCTCAAATAAAATGCAACCATTTTGCATGCAAATGATGAAAAATTGCTACACCAGAGGTTCTGCATGATTGGTAATCTGTAATAAGCAAGAAGTTTATATGGAAGGAGAAGGAGAAAGGATATAAGAAAATTCAGACTCCAGGAATAAATTGTAGTGGGAGTAATGAGAGAAGTGGGAATGAGGCATTTGGAACGGAATGAACAAGGGATAGATCATGGAAAGCTTAGCACAGATGAGGGCAGTGGGAGGGACATGGGCGCTCGGGGTGAGGTGGAAGCTCTGGGGGGCCTAAGAAGGACTAAGATTCAGAGCAATACTGGCCCCCAAACCATTCCCACTTGGTTCAATGGCTTCCAAGGGGAACTGTGGAAGACCAGAAAGGGCAGGAACAGAGACTCTGCCCTGAGCTTCAGCACCCATCAGACCAGGATATTCATCTGGCTCCTCTCCATACTTGAGTCTTCCTCCTGTCTTAACTGAGACACTTCCTTGGCTCGGGTCTTGGCTTCTATCTCTCCTTCGTTGTTCCCTGGATCTCTTTCATTTCCTCTTGGTTTATTCATTCTACAAATAAAATGACCCCAGTTACTTATTAGTGAATACTTTATAGCAGTCTGTGCCTCATGTGCTGTATCCAACAACACAAAAATCCTATCTCCTCCCTGAAAGGAGTACTGTCATAATTTTTTTTTTTTTAAAGATTTTATTTATTTATTTGTCAGGGAGAGAGAGAGAGCACAAGCAGAGGCAGGCAGAGGGAGAAGCAGACTCCCTGCTGAACAAGGGGCCCGATATGGGGCTTGATCCCAGAATCCTGGGATCATGACCTGAGCTGAAGGCAGACACTTAACAGATGGAGCCACCCAGGCATCCCATGTCTTTATAAGTTTTGCTTTTTCTATGGAGCATGGAACATGTATTCCTAGCTTTGCTATGTGAACATATTTTGGGGGGAAGTAGCACCTATTAATTAAGAGCTTATGAGCAGGCTACTATTAAACAGTGCCTTCAGTTCTTCTGCTCTGCTTTTGTTCTAAATATTTGTTTGGTGTACAGATCGCTATTTGTTGTGTTTTTGTAAACCAAGGTCTTGCATGGAAATTTAGTGTTTAATATAACAATATACTGAGATTTTATGCAAAAAAACTTCTCAGTACTTTGTATAACTCCTTTTACACATTGGTTTCTATAATCTTTGAGTAACTGTGATATGGCAAGTGCCAATGATGTAGCTGTTCTAAGTTTCTGAATGGTTAAGGAGTTTCACACACTTTATTAATGCAATAATAGATTTTATAGTGAACTGAAATATGTAATTATAAGTGCATACTATCAATATTGCCAGCTTGATACTTGGGCTTAGATTTGCATTGATTGAAACACTGCAGCTTTAAAATTAATTATGAAGGGAGTTAATGGTCATTTAAGTTTTCCCACATGAGGGAAAGTATTGGAATAAAGTATGCCTGGGTAGCCAGTGATAATATATAATATGATAAATGCTTTAGGAGAGGTGTGGTGGGGACAAGACTGATTAGCATGACAGGGATCCCTTAAAGAATTCCTGTCTGCCATAGAAACAAAAACAAACACCAGAAAATCTGCCAGATAAAATATGGGTAAAGATAGAACGTGGCGGACAAAGAGAGAAGGAGTCATGTTTTGTTTTGTTTTGATTGAAGAATTGAATGAGTGGCCTGCCCCAGCTCTGGGGAATGGGAGACTAAGGTTGTTTAGGATGGAGGCTTTGGAGAATTGTGGATTTTTAATTGGATCTGCCTTCCTGTTCTTCACAAATCACAAATTAAAAAAAAAAAAGAATAGAAAAGAAAGAAATGGAGTTTGTTTTTAATTACTTTTAGTTGCTGCCCTGCCTTTTTTTTTTTTAATAATACTCCATGGAGAGACTGAATAATGTGCAGTCCTGGGAAGTGTTCAGGTTACATAGATACACAGAGTAGTAGAGGGGTATTTATTAGAGGCACAAAGATTATACTGAAAACAGGGGTGGGGGATGGGGGTGGGCAGTGAAGGACAGAGATTCTGGAGTGATAGGAAACATTTAAAAGAAGGAACTACTGAACTGAATCCTAAAGAATGAGAAGGATGTTTCCTTGATGGTCTCTCTGGCATCCTTGTACCTAAAAGACCATATAAAACAGATTTAAGAGTAAGGCCTCAGGCCCTGGCTGCCTTGGTTCTCATCCTGGCTCTACTTAACCTACTAGTCATGTGGCCTTTGGTAATTTGTTTAATTTCTCTGGGTTTAAATTCCCCCTCTGCAAAATGGGAGTAAATGGAATTACCCATGTTATAGTGTTGTGTCATATAAAAATGAATGTATTAACAGGTGCCTGGCACATGCAGTGTAATATAAATGTCAGTTATCATTATTACAAAATATGGCAAAACAAGAGAACATAATATATGCAAGAAAATGGTCGGAAGTTTTGTGTAGCTGGAGATTGGATTTTATCCTAAATGCAAAGGGAGCCATTGAAGGGGTTTGACTAGGATGGGGGGAGGGGAAGTGTATTGAATTGCATCCGGCAAAAACAAAAGACATGTTGAAGGTCTAACTCCCAGTAACTCAGAATGTGACCTTATTTAGAAATATGGTCATTGCAGATATAATTCTTTATGATGAGGTCATACTGGAGGGTCGGTCTCTACTCCAGTATGACTAAGTGTCTTTACCAGAAGACAGCTATGAGGAGACACAGAGAAAATGCCAGGTGAATGCAGAGACAGAGACGAGAGTGATGTGTCTACAAGCCACAGAATGCCAAGGATTGCTGGCAGTCACCGGAAGCTAGGAGAGAGGTATGGAACAGATCCTCCCTCAGACCTCAGAAGTAACCAACCCTACTGCCATCTTGATTTCAGACTTCTAGTCCCCAGAACGGTGAGAGAATACATTTCTGTTGTGTTAAGCCATTCAGTTTGTGGTACTTTGTTATGGTAGCCCTAGGAAACTAACTTGGGTGTAAGGGGAATCCTGCTTTAGCTTTAAAAAAAAAAAAGAAATTTACCAAATGAGGTAATTAGGGAGTAATCTTTATATATCTGGAAATTTTCCAGAGAAAGAATTTTAAATTTATAAATAAAGAGAAAGTATAGTACAAAAAAGCAAGCATGCAAGCTCTGGTTTTCATGTGGGAAATGGAGTTGAGAGAAACAAGATTGAAAGTAGGGAGGCTGGTTAGGAGCAAATTAGAGCCTCATTTATTGTCCTGTTCTTACCTTAGCTTCTAGGGGTTTCTCACCATGGACATCGGCTCTAGCTTCCTATTTCTCAGGGGATTCATTAGAGTGTCGAGTATGGCTTTCCTTGGGCAGCTTCTCCACCTACCTTCCCTGGTCCCCAGAAGTCTGCTGCCATGTTTTGCCACAAAATGCTGCTGGATTTAACTGGAAGCCAGTACTTCCTCAGTATAGGAAAATTAAAACAAACTTGAACCTCATGACTAGGAAACATATGAAAAAAAAAGAACTCTGGTGTTTTAGGATCTAATAGACTTGAAGAAGCAAATAGCTCAAGCTGGTCTATGTAAATAATTGACGTGAATTTTAAAAATTAAGGTAGAAGAAAGAATTGCTTCTCTGCAAGGCTGTTTTCCAGGATCTGCAGAGACAAGCACTGATAATAGTCTGGCCTTGCTTTACCTGATGTTTTCCTTAGTGCTGCATACCTATAGTGTACACCTGTGTGATCAGGTGAAAAAATCCCTGGCCAGATATGTGTACGAACTGACTTATGCTTTATTTCCATTGGAGGTGGCATCACAGGGCAAGAAAAGATGCTGAAGGAGGCTAATTCTGCTAGGGAACCAGGCTGCTGGGACCTGCAGTCAAGAACCTCAGGCTAGGGATGGAGTTGTGTATTTGGTTAAAAGAAGCAGGCAGCTGGTATTTAGAGTAAAGGCTGTTTGGTTGCCCCTTCCCCCCTTTTTAAAAGATTTTATTTATCTATTTGTCATAGAGAGAGAGAGAGAGCACAAGCAGGAGGACTGGCAGGCAGAGAGAGAAGCAGACTCCATGCTGAGCAAGGAGCCCGATGCGGGACTCTATCCCAGGACCCTGAGATCATGACCTGAGCAGAAGGCAGAAGGCAGATGCTTAACCAACTGAGCCACCCAGGCATGGTGTGGTTGCCTTTTCTATGGATAATCAATATGATTCCCCAGCAAGAAAGTGGATAAAATTGTGCCCCAAACTACAACTGAAATCAGAACTATCCAAACTGTGCTTTGTGGAACAATGGAGTCCTTTGTGAAGTTAATGGTGTTGCAATGGGGTGTGGGTTTTCTTGTCAATTTCATTGGGTTATATACAGTATTAATTCTCAAGGTTAGCATTCTCAAGGAAATAGATACAATTTCCTAAAGGCTAATTAATTATGGAGAATATCTGTCAGTATGTCCCAGAATATCAATATTCTATTGAGTATAGCTTGGGATATATGGTATTAAAGCATAATCTTAGAAGGTAATTCTAAGCTCATTCCTCTGCCTCTTGAATGAGTACATATATACAATTTCAGAATTATGGAGGTGTTTAGTTATCTAAATTGTCTTTAGAGAAGACAGTTCCTTATCAACCTTCTTATTACATTGGGTTCTTTACAGTTGGAATGCCTTATGTCACGTGGACTCATTCCTCTGCCTCTTGAATGAGTACATATATACAATTTCAGAATTATGGAGGTGTTTAGTTATCTAAATTGTCTTTAGAGAAGACAGTTCCTTATCAACCTTCTTATTACATTGGGTTCTTTACAGTTGGAATGCCTTATGTCACGTGGACTCCCTCATGCTAAAGCAGTTGCTCCCCTAATCCATGTAGTTAAACAAAAGCCAAATGCCCACCTACATTAGAATATCTTTTTCACAGGCCAGCTTTGGGGTCTGGAGCTCCAAACATTTGTTTTATGTTTGTCTAAGGGAATCATTTCTAGAAGGCTCAGTTAAAATGGAGCCAAAACTTACAAAACACAGTCATAAATCCCAGGGACTGGATTTATCAGAGACACTTAGAACTTAGATGGTTGAGAAGGAATCCTAAGAAAAATGACCTAAAGATATGGAACATGACACTCTTCCCAGGAGAGCAGAGTTAGTGAAGTTCCAAAGCATGTTTCTTTTTTTTTTTTTTTAAAGATTTTATTTATTTATTTGAGAGAGAGAATGAGAGAGAGAGCACGTGAGAGGGGGGAGGATCAGAGGGAGAAGCAGACCCCCTGCTAAGCAAGGAGCCCGATATGGGACTCGATCCCGGGACTCCAGGATCATGACCTGAGCCGAAGGCAGTCGCTTAACCAACTGAGCCACCCAGGCGCCCCCAAAGCATGTTTCTAACATTTCCAGAAGGCTTCTTTCAGGCAGTGGGTCTTTATGGGATGGTGAGGTGGAGAGTCCTCCAAAATGGAAAAGTGACAGGAGATGGAGAACAGAATGAAGGGAGCCCCTCAATCATTTTCTCTGTGGACAGTCCTGCCCTTAACAAAATCTATCAAGACTTTTGAGTCCCTGAGGATTACAATCATCTAAAATAGCATCATTGCTGGGGCGCCTGGTGGCTCAGTTGTTAAGCGTCTGCCTTCGGCTCAGGTCATGGTCCCAGGGTCCTGGGATCGAGCCCCGCATCGGGCTCCCTGCTCCGCGGGAAGCCTGCTTCTCCCTCTCCCACTCCCCCTGCTTGTGTTCCCTCTCTCGCTCTGTCTCTTTCTGTCAAATAAATAAAATCTAAAAAAAAAAAAAAAAAAAAAAAGTGTACAATCATGGTTTAAAAAAAAATAAAATAAAATAAAATAAAATAGCATCATTGCTGCACTGAATCCACTACAACTCACCAGCCTCACTTTGGGTGGAGAGAAGGTGGCCGAATGAAAACTTTCATTGTGGATTGTCTCTCTCTTGATCCCTAGCCTGCAGCTTCATATAATTGACACACATGATTTCATGAAGCTCAGGATTTAACATCTTTCCATACTATGACGTTTCTGTCATTCTTCACGTTTCCCTTTGTATTTTCAGCTCCAACAGATGCAGATTTGCCAAAACGAATGTTAATTGCCTATTTACTGTCTCCCTGCCTGTTCAATTTACTCACAGATCATTTCCTATTCAGAGCCCTGCAGCAGTTTGTCTCTCATTTACTCCCCTAATCAGTTCAGGTTCTAAGAAAACCACATTTAAAAAAATCCAGGCTTCCAAAACCTCACCTTTATCCACAAAAGGCCTCTCTGCACTCAGAGCGGAGCTGGTCCTGCTGGAAGGCAGAAAAGCAAGAAGCCAAAGGAAGAAAAAGATCCCTGAGCTGAATTTCTTTTAAAGCAAGTCATTAAGAAACAAGGAAGCATTGTCTCTGCAGATACATCTTTCAGTAAGCTTAATTTGACTTTCTTAATTTCTTATCCATTCAAGGGTTTTCCTGAAGTTCATCCCTTCTATTTAGCTACTCAGTAGTATATTGTAGTTTCATCTCACTGACTTTATCACCCCACATATTTTCTTCCATTTGTTCTGATGGTTAAGCAAAGGAAGAAAGACAAGTGGAAAGCAGATACTGTGGCGCATCATGAGAAACGGCTTAAGAGGTCTCATCAGCTAGAGCAGAGAGATGAGGAAAAATATGGTCTTGGGAGTCTGGGTGTACTTAGAATATTTGCTTCCTGGTCACTTAGATGATTTGTTTGCAGTGAATAACTCAGACCTGATTTAAGGCTTCAATTTCCCTTTTCAGATGCTAAATAAATAAATATTATGTATTTCTCATTAGCTACATTGAACAATAAAGGTTAGAGCACAAATAGTTTGTCAATATCTGCAGTACTAGGGAACATATGTCCAACCTAGGAAAGGGAATATATAGTCCTGAGACTTTTTATTTTCAAACATAAAAGCTCTGTGTACAGAGTTGACGCAAGCCTGGATTTTGGCATCATGATATCTGTGTATGTCCAGCACAGGCATTATGCTCTTTGCACATGCAAGCCCCATCAGGGGCAGGAATGGGTCAGATTAGAATGGGGCCATTATGAGGGAATGTGATTTGATTGGAACAGTATATCTGGAATGATTTTGATTTAGACCAGGGAAAGCCACAGCTTAAGTGATAAACATAAAGGCACTCCTTATAGTTGTGTTGTCCAATTTTCAACTGATTACATTTAGGTAAAATTAAAAATTCAGTTCCTGAATCACAATAGCCTCATTTAAAGTGTTCGCTAGTGGCCACTGTACCGGACAGGCTAGCTACAGACTAAGCCCTTCCTTGCAGAAAATGTATTAAACAGCACTGACAGAGTGTTACTGTTTTATGGACAGTCAGAGCACTCAAGGTAGCTCTGTCCCCAGATAGAATATTCTAGTCTTTCTGTCCTTGAAGCAGACATATTAAAAGAAACCACCGACATCAACTAGATGGGAACTTCCCTTTCCGTCTGAAAAAGCAACCCATCTTTATAGTGAATTGAGGTTTTTGTGGGTGGGAAAGAGGTGGCGTAACTTTATTCCCAAATATGGAAGGATGAGGTCACAAAGGAATTTTCTAGCATAAGAAGAGATCTCCTCGTTGTCAGAGGCTTTATTTTTTATCATGAGAAGGCTAAAACCAGTGCATACTGATGGCCTATTATCTGTTTATAAGAGATTGTTCTTACTCTGCAGTTTAGTGAGACTCTCCACCCCCACCATAGTGTATTTTGCACTTGGATTTACAGACAAAAATAAGATCATGTTCCTTATCTTCACCTTATTTCTTAACAAGGCCAGATTAGCCTAGACAGCACTATAAACACCACAGTTTATTCCACTGTCTCTCTTTCCAAGAGTTGGTTTTGGGAATATTTTCTAAAATTTCTCATTTTCTCCATTGGTTATTGTTCTCAATTGTTTTACCTACACCTGTGTCAGGCCTAGAAATTGTCCATTCTGACAGAAAACAAAACAAAATACAAAACAAATTCAACTTCTTATTTTTTATTTTTTAAATTTTATTATGTTATGTTAGTCACCATACAATATATCATTAGTTTTTGATGTAGTGATCCACGATCCATTGTTTTCGTATAACACCCAGTGCTCCATGCAGTACGTGCCCTCCTTAATACCCATCACCCGGCTCA
>NC_138370.1:26033184-26102358 GCF_054177405.1 Leptonychotes weddellii
CGCCTGGGCTCCGCCTCTGCAGCCGGCTTCCCTGCTCCGATACCTGGGAGCTCTGCCACACTCAGGCACCCCCGGTCTTTCTGTGACCTCAAGGGTCCTGAGACCACACTGTCCCGGAGGGTTCCACCCCCCACTTAGCCACCAGAGTGACGTCCCTCAGCGGAGCAGACTTTTAAAAGTTCCGATTTTGTGTTCCGCGGCTCTATCACTTGCCAGAAGTGGACGACAGAGGCCCCTCTCCTGCCGTCTATCCTCCCGAATATCGCCTCGGATTCACTTCTCCGCACATCCTACCTTCCAGAAAGTGGTCCCTTTTCTGATGAGAGAGTTGTTGATCTTCTTTTCTTCGATCTCCTGTTGAGTTTGTAGGTGTTCAGAATGGTTTGATCCCTATCCAGCTGAATTCCTGAGAGGAGACGATATCCAGGTCTCCTACTCCTCTGCCATCTTGCTCCGCCCCAAGCTCCTGAATTTCTAGTCTTCATAAAGGAGGTCTCTTATGCACCTAGGTTGCTCATGTGGATTTCTAATGCTCATAAAATTTTAGTTTATTATTTCATAATCCTTTCTGGAATTTATTTTTGTATATGATGTAAAATAAAGTTCTTAGTATATTTTCTATGATTATGTACAACTAGGTGTAGTTCCATTTATTAAATAATATACACTTACACCTCTAAACTATAACATTTGTCATATATTAAATTAAAAAATATAGCAGGATCTACTTTTGGATTTTCTGTTGTCTTCTACTGATTTATTTGTCTTTGGTTCTATTAATACTACAGTTATATTATTTTAATGCTTTATGCTATGTTCTGATTTCTGATAAGATGATTTCCCCTTTGCTCTCCTTGCTAATCTTGGGCATGCATCTTTCCTTAAAATATTTAAGATCATTTTTTAAATCCAATTCAAAACAAATAATAACAAAAGCAAATGAATAATGTACCAACATCCTGTTGGAAGTCCAAAGTAATTGTGTTAAATGTAATTATATTAAATGTAATTGTGTTAAATATAACCATATTAAATTAATATATTTCTTTAAGGAAAGATTTTCTTTTCTCCCTCTCTTTTAGCAACATAACCTTCAAATTGTAGCTGGGTACATGGCTATCTGGAATAAAGCCTGTATTTAATAATCTTTACAAATGGGTAGGTTGTGTGCTTAAGTTCTGGTAATAGCCCCATTACCCTCTGTTAGCATCTTGCCTGGACAGGGTAAAATGGGTGGTGGAAAAAAAGTAGCTGTGATAATCAATTTAGACCTTGAGACTGACTCTAGAAGTAGGGACCTTTATGGCTATGTTTTTATGTCTGTTAATTGTTTCTTTTTCCCCTTTTTTCTTACTAATTTATTTAAGAATACAGTGGTAGGATTGTATCCAAATTTATATCACCCTGTGGTGACACAGAAACTATTAGGATTTTGTCTAGTCCCTATATTGGGACACAAATTTGTCTCCTGGGCAAGGGGCAGACATGCTAAGGAGCACATGTTGTGGACTTTGCTGGATATGTTCTGTCTAACCCTCTATATCCTGTTCCACCGTTTGTTTCCCTGGAAGGCTGACTTGTACGTAATACACCAATAAGCATCTTCACATCCAGCTTCCAGTTTGGTTCACTCTGGCAGACACTATCAGGAGATTAGGGGGAGAGAGGAGAATGAGTTCTGAGCTTATGTTTTCCAGGTTCTTTCCATGCTGGCTTATCTCAAGTTGGCTGCATGCCTCCACTGAAGAACACAACTCCTGCCAGATAGCCCTTTCTGTACAGCTTCTCCCAGAGTTCTAGTATCTACTCCATCCCTTCAGTGATAGGCGTGGTCATGGCTCCTTGCTGTTGTGAGCCCCATCATTTGTCTATTTCTCTGATGTCCACAGATTTTATTAAAATCTCCGTAATTACCCAGTTTGGGTATGCTACTGTTTTTATTACCAGTTTCCTGGCAATGCACTAAATTTGCCATACAGTACGCTCAACCTCAGCTGACCTTGGTGTCTCCAAATACAGAATCCCCGTGAGTATCTTATCCTGTCCTGAGAGTCTTGCTTTGGTTGGTATTACTAAGTAACAAATTAACACAATCATAGGAGCTTAAAAGTCACCCATTTATTATCTCATATTTCTCTAGGTCAGAAATCTGGGCTCAGCATAACTGGATCCTCTGCTCAGGGTTTCATCAGGTTGAAATCAAGGTACCAGCTGACTAAGTTCTCATCAGGAGGTTGAAATCCTCTCCCAAGTTCATTTAGATGGTTGGCAGAATTTAATTCCTTGTGGTTATAGGCCTGAGGTCTTTTCTTGCTGGCTGTTGGTTGGGTGGTGGTCACTCTCAGCATCTAGAGGCTGTTGTCAGGTACCAGCCACATGGCCCTCTCAGAACATGACAGCTACTTCTTCAAAGCCAACAGAAGATCTCTCTCCAGTGGGCTATCGCAGAGTCCAAAATTATATAATGTAATTACATGAGTAGCTATGCCATTACCTTTGCTATATAAAGTGACCTAACCAAGGGAGAGACATCCCAGTATATCCACAAATTTTTCTGAAACTCAAGATTCCTATTCCCTCAGATACACATCCTGTAGAAACTCAAGAGTGGGGAGAGGAATCTGGAAGGCCATTGTAGAATTCAACCTACCACAGTTGTAGAGGATTTAGGGTGTCTAAGCGCTTCAAATATCCGCAATTAACTTTCTTATTTTCTTCATTAATGTACCCTCACTATCAGAGACACCTATGCCTCAATTTTACAACCTTATTGGGATTCTTTTATATAAAATGACTTGTCTCCCACCCAAGTACTAACCAGGCCCGACCCTGCTTAGCTTCCGAGATCAGACGATAGGCTTTCCTAACTGTTGGCTTCCGTTAGGCTGTCTTGGGTCTGATAAGACTTGGTGATTTAGTTTCTCGATATGAATTCTTTAATCTCCTGCCTGGGGGCAGGGAGGGAGGAGGGGAAGTTTAAACCAGATGGTGGCTGTGGCTAGCGGGGAGCTTGTAGAAGAAAGCAATATGAAGACATTTACCATCAAATATATAGACTTTCACTTAATCATTCTGTCTTCAGACCAGCACCTTACCTCTACTGTCTTTTGCCTGTAATTCCAAGTCTGGGGTCTCTTAGTCTAATTTTTTTTCTGGAAAAAGACCCTCTTGTCTCCTATGAATAGAGTGCAGAAGCGGTTGCCTCTCTGCTCCAGTAGTGTTGCTCTCCTATAGTCTAAATCAGACTCACCTTGTTAATGCCCCACCTTGCCTACCCCTTTAATGCTCTCTCTAGCTTATCAGCTTTTGGGGGATTTTATGAGGAAAACCTACTTGTTTATCTTCGCATTTATATGTTGAATAATTATCTGCCCTGATAACTCATTCGCCATTCCTGACTAACAGCTTTCCATTGTCATCATCATGCTTTGGTTACAGATATCTCCTTGTTCACCGAATAAATTCACTGAAGAGAAAGTTTTTGTTTCTGTGTCCATTATGATTGTTGTTTGAGGGTGAGTGACTCTCAAGTAGAAAAGGGGACACACGTGTCTTTATTCTACCATGAAAACCAAAGGTCAATGTTCTGATAATGATCATTAAGATCATTATTTTACAATAAAGTTTACAGGTCATGGTATCTGCTTGGGGAGTTTAGGTTCCTTTCATGGAAAGAAGGTTTCAGCCCATTGTCCCTGAAGGGATAAAAGAGCTAACAGTGTGGCCCACAAGCGCAAGTGAAACTGAGAATGTACTTGAATCCTTTGTTGGCTTAATAGTCTACCTGCCCTCTGCCTTGAAGGAAATCACCTTGTTAAGTCAGTGAAGTCCCTTGAGGTTGAGGGAGCAAAGATGAGATAGTTTCTGCCTCCAGATAATTCATGTCAGCAATAGACCTTTGTGTGCTTCAAGCCGCCTTTTCGTTTCCTTTTTCCCCCACCTTTAATGCAAGTAGTAAACACGATGGAAAACAAACAACATAGTAACATTTGAGGAAGCATTCCCTATAAAAAAATCCCAACTGGACTTAGTCATTTTTGTCTAATATAAATCTACTATTAGAGAGTTCATTCGGCCTATTGAAAGAAGGATGGAACATTTGTATCTATTGAAAAGATTGTGTAAGCTTCTGGCTAAGACCTCATAGGAGACGTTTGGATGAAAAAGACATAGGAGACTTCAAGGAATTCACAGGTGGTAATATTAACCAAGACACATGTTATCTCTTAGGTTTAGTGGAGAGGTGGATAAAAGAGTAGTAAGGGCTCGGGGCGCCTGGGTGGCTCAGTTGGTTAAGCGACTGCCTTCGGCTCAGGTCGTGATCCCAGAGTCCTGGGATCAAGTCCCACATGGGGCTCCCGGCTCAGCGGGGAGCCTGCTTCTCCCTCTGACCCTCTCCTCTCTCATGCTGTTTCTCTCTCGCTCACTCTCTAATAAATAAATAAATAAAATCTTTAAAAAAAAGAAAAAAGAATAGTAAGGGCTGGAACGAAGCACAGCGGATCTTAAATTTGGCTGCATATTTTTAAAAAATATGGATTCTGTTTACACACATGCATATATACACATGTGAAAACACATACACTGGTACCTCACATCTCCCCAGGGTAATTAAAGCAGAACCTCTGGGTGAGGAGCTTGGGCTCTAGAATTTGAACATGCTTCTTAGATAATTCTAGAGTTGAGATCCACTGAACTAAGATCACAGATAATTTTGGCAGAAGATGAAGATGGGAGGAGAGGTAGTTACTTCTTTTTTTTTTTTTTCCTTTTCCTTTTGTGCTGATATCTCATTTTATAATTTCCAAGAAAGCCATTGAAAAACCTAGAAACAGTCCCTACTCCCTGTACCCTTCCTTTCTGGACAGGAGAGGCAGGAGATTGGTTCTCTGTCACCGAATCTCTGTCTCTTCACGTAGAGAAAAAAAGAGTCAAAAGGCCCCACTTTTGAGCCAAGGCTGGGTCAATTAGCATTAGAGGATTTTTCTCTGTTTCCAAAGGTACAGTTCCCCCTGCTTCCCCTGCAAACCAATCCTCCCACTTTAATCAAACCACCGATTGCCATGTCATCAATTTAATCACAGGCTTCCTTTTGAAAGGTTTGCTGCTGAGGAATTAGTTTCCAGGGTCACTGAACCCTTGTGAGCAGCCTCACCTCTGAAGCCAAAGAGAGAGCTCATTTGGAAGTCAGAGGCTTACCTGCTCAGATCTCTGCTGCAAACCCTAGAATGTAGTCCTGCTACGAAAACATTGCTCAGAAATAAAGTTATGAGGGCTTGACTGGCCCCTGTGAAGGTCCTGAGTTCAGCTCTTATTTTTAATCATGTTTAAAGAGAGGATCTCTTTTAATTCCTTGTAATAAAACCTGTTTTTCATTTTGAAAGGCAAACCAAGGCAAGAACAAAACAGAGTGTCATCAGTTCTTTGGGTGGTTTATGTCTCACGTGGATGTATTTCAGAATCATGGATATGAAAATGAGCATTTTTCTATTAGTGTGAATTAATTCCAAAGAAAATTTCCCCCTTCCATTGTCAAGGAGAAGAGAGTTAGGCAAAATGATTCCATCTCACTCAGGAGTAGTTTCTGTCTGCATATCACTGTTTTCTGGGTGTTCTGTTTTTTAACTTGGATAAGCAGGCTTTAATTTTGTTATAGCCTCTCAAGACCTAGGTAGCCATGCATAAACTGATCTGGATTCCATTCTATATCACAAATCGACACCCAAAGTGATCCTCCTGAAAAACTGTTGTGGACTCTTCATTACAAATGACAATGTAGGATACCAGAGGAACACAGATGGAATTCTGAATCCCAAGTGGGTTTTTCAGCATCAGAGTAGGCAGGGGTTAAAAAAAAAAAAATCAACTATATTGATTTATAATTTTGTTGTAAGATAAATATGGAATGCTTCAATGCCAGTTTAATCAGCCCCTTTTCTCTGAAATAATATTGCAGATATATTTCACTTCTTTTCCCCTTGACTCTCAAACATTCTATAAGTTATGGGTAGAAATGTTCCTCAGAGAAACAGGGAAAGAGAGCAGAAAGGGGCAGCAAACATTGCAAACTCTTCAGTGATATTGGAAACTATTTGAATTTAGGATAGCAACACATATATCCCTTCAACATACCTATTAGGCAATTTCCCTGGTTTTAAGTTGAATATTTGGCATTGGAATTGTGAGCTACTGTATGATAATGCCTCTATTTCGAATTTCTTTATAAAAAGGGAGAGAAACCGAGCCTTAAAAGGCATGTATTTATATTATCACAGAAAAGGAAACAATTTCTATAAAACTGACTACTTACAAAATTTTCTAATTTGAAAAAGGTTTTTGAAATGTGTTGGTGCACTTTAGTATTTTTGTAGAGTTGGGGAACACATCCTTCAAGGAGTGAGCACATGCATTTTAGATTCTTCCCCAAGAAAAAGAGTTGCCGTTTCTTTTGTTCTCTTGTCCTTTAAGGAGAATCTAAGGGAACAACACATCTTTATTTCTTAGAATCTTGACTGATCCCAATTCACAAACATTCAGTCTATGGAATCCAGGACTGTGTCTGTGCTTTGCTCTACCTGGATTGTGAGCTTTTCTAAAACAAATTAGATCTTTGTCTCCCTTCTTTCCTGGACCTGAAGGCATTTCTATGGGTTCTTGGATCATTCTTGTCTCCTGTTAGCCTGAGATGCTCTACATATAATTTTGGTGACTCCATCAACTATAGTACTCTGTGACAGCATGGAGTTAATTTAGTTTTGGTATTCTCTCACTAATAATTTATTCACTTTTACAATTTGAAGACATAGTAATGAAAAAGACACTGCGTGACGTCAACGTGTTTACACACTACCAGGCAACAATTTAATTAATAATTTTAACAAAATCATTTAAGAGAAAAATCTGTAAGATCACCATAAGCAAAATAGCATGAGGATTCTAAGGGAAACCATTCTGATCATGTGAATTAGGAATTAAATTTCAATTAGACATCATTTGGTGGCAATTCTCATCTTAGATGCGATAGGCAAGGTATTTCTGGAAATATGCAGCTCTGAAGAGCTTGTTTCTTGGTGGAGATGAGATTATTGGTGGAGATTATGGAGTTCCCATACCTAAATTTCCTTTCCCTGAATTCATGAGACAGTAGAACAAAGAGACTGCTACACAGAACATCCCATTTTTTTCATTTTGAGCTTTAATAATCACAAGTCAGGCAATAAGCATGAAGAAATAAACAAATGAAAAACCCTGTAGACTAGAACCAGGCTACTGTACAACATAACTCCGAATGAGCACAATGACCTTGGATATGCCTTTGTTCTGTTCACCCCGAGACTCCATTCTGAGCAGACGCTGTGAGGCAGGACAGACCAAGTAGTGCAGCATCTGCCTCTTCACCCTCGCTGATCCACAAACTGACACAATGCCTTCCAGAGTGCTCCCAGAGTTTGGGACAAGCTAGCATAAATATTTCAAGACAGCTTTGATTCTCTTGTAAATGTAGGTAGAATACATTTTTTCCTCTGTAAGATATGATTTATGAAACATGAACCTTTCTATGCCAGATTCCCCTTTTCCCACCAACTCCCTTCTGCCTGAAATTAGATACCTGAAGAAATAACCCTCTAATTTAGAGGAATTCATTACAGGTCGATGTACATATATCTCAAAACACATGCCTTATTAAGTCTTGTCATCAGTGTGAATTGGTTTAATCAGATATTTTACTCAGAGTAATATTTATTTATTATTTAAAAAATACTTATTATTTTTTTTTATGAGAGAGAGAGTGTGAGTTAGTGGGGGGAGGGGCAAAGGGAGAAGGAGGAGAGTCCCCACAGAGCACAGAGCAGGATGCAGGGCTTGATCCCATGATCTGAGACCATGACCTGAGCCTAAATCAAGAGTCAGATGCTTAACCGACTGAGCCACCCAGGTGCCCCTATTCAGAGTAATATTTAATGATAAGGAAAAAGAAGTAAGGAATAATATTTTTTAGGATTAGGCATATAAGTACATTATTTCAAGGAATCTAGTAACTTAGTGAAAGATGCATCATTATTGAGAAGGACTCTGGAGTTCAAACAGGCTAAATTACTGGCTCAAGTAAGTCCAACTAGTAAAAGAAGTAATATATATCCAGTTCTGTGTGAATACAAATTAAATACACTTGGAAGAGAGAAAAGTGGCAGAGAGGAGAGAGGAGGGGCAGTGACTGGTGTTGCCGTATTTTTCTTCATATTCTATATGTGTACAAAACACCCTGTTGTTCAGAGTGGCTTTGGACAGAATGACCTAGTTGAAATTTACTTCTGTGCAATAGAACTGAAGAGAAACAGTGACAGGTGCTACGTTGATTATATATGATGTGATCCGTACATTTTTTGAGAAAATAAACGTGAATGACAAAGGAAAAGTAAAACAAAATGGCAAATAGCAAATAACAACAACAAAACTTGTTTTACCTTACTATTCCCAGTTGCTCCTCTCCAATGTATGAAGCAAAAGGAACATTCACAGGTTAGCACTTGAGGGACGGTAAAGATGGTTGAATTATATTACATAGAGGCGCAATAGGTAGGTGGTGGCTTGTGTTTACCACGCATCTACCCTTAGACCATATGCAACTGCTTGGGATGAAACTGTTGAAAAATAGTTCTTAAAGATGAACTTGGGGGGGGGGGCGTCTGGGTGGCTCAGTTGGTTAAGCGACTGCCTTTGGCTCAGGTCATGATTCCAGGGTCCTGAGCAGGGAGTCTGCTTCTCCTTCTGCCCCTCTCCCTTCCCCTGCTTGTGCGTTTTCTCTCTCTCTCTCTCTCGCTCTCTCCCTCGTGCGTGAGCACACGTCGTCTCTCTCTCTCTCAAATAAATAAAATCTTAAAAAAAAAAAAAGATGAACTTTGGGGAATATATTTACATTGTTTTACCAGCTTATGGTCATGTCGTGGAAAGACCTCCAAAATACTGTATTAATACCACCGCAACCACTAAACTGGCTTTTCCCAGAATGTTTTATGTGTGCATCTGGTGCTATGGGAGATGATTTGGTTTTGGTAGTACTATATATATATGTATGTATATGTACATATATATATGTGTGTGTGTGTGTATGTATTACGAAAAGTTTATTATTTTAATGAACAATACAACATGCCTTTGATTTAAAGGGAATATTACATAAGGTAAGGCCACGTTCTTTTATGTATTGAATATGCGAGCTGATTAAAAATAAAGGGGCGCCTGGGTGGCTCAGTTGGTTAAGCGACTGCCTTCGGCTCAGGTCATGATCCTGGAGTCCCTGGATGAAGTCCCACATCGGGCTCCCTGCTCAGTGGGGAGTCTGCTTCTCCCTCTGACCCTCTCCCCTCTCATGTGCTCTCTGTCTCTCTCATTCTCTCTGTCTCAAATAAATAAATAAAATCTTAAAAAAAATATTATTAGTACTTGTGTAGGTAGTATCCAGATGTAACAAAAATCATGATAGTGATACATTAATGAAATCTGGAAAACACACACACACACACACACACACACACATGCACACCAGAAAATAAGCTATAGAAGGTCAAGTCAGGGAACTTAGAGGCGCTTATCTTGTCCATATTTCCAGCCCCTTGTGAAAAATGTAGCACATAGCAGGTGTTCAATAAATATCAAATAAATCAATACTAAATGAAATTTTAAAAGCCATATTTACCTATACTGTGTGTTTAGGGAATTATTTATTCCTTCTGAACTGCCAAGCACAAATCCATAAAAAGAAAATGATAGTACTCACTGTCCTCCAATCCCACAGGGCTTTTGTAAACTGCAAATACAATGATATAAATGTAACAGTTTTGTAAACTGCTGTATATAATGCAAATTCAAGGTAATTTGACATTAAGTTCCTCATCCCGTATCACAGATTGGTAAAACAGGCGAATGAATTACCATTGTCCTTAGTGTTGGAAACCATACATGGATCATGGAAAAGGTTTAGTGCTCCTAGGACAAGATGAACATTTTCTTCTAAGTGCTACAAGAAATAGAAATATGTGATATTTGTTTCTCATACTCTGGTCTGGTGACCAGTGCTGGTCCTTAGTGTTTTACCAAACCCATAAGTAGTTGGACAGTTTCAGAAGAGAGATAACTTAAATAACTTTAGTACATATACACGAATGTATATTTGTGTGTACAAACATGAAATATATGATTAGCTATGAACATTAGAGAGAAGTCCTCCAGTGTTCATAATAATTGTCATCATAAAAACTTGCCCATGTGTCACCAGGATTGCCTTGATCAGTCAGCCTTGGTGTGATACACGAAAAAGGGCTCCAGGTATATTTTGTCACTCTTCTCATTGAGCAGTGAATTCTAATTCCCCATCCCTTGAAACAGAAATGGTGGTAGTGAATACAGAATATGAGGGAACTGACACTTAGCCAGTTTCTGGGTCCAGGTTTTGGAGACCTGTTTCCACACCCTGTTCCTAAGAACACTTTCTCTGGAAGCCCTGAACCACCAGGTAAGAACTCTGATTCCCCTGAGATGGTCATTCTGGAAAGACTGCTTGTAAATGCTCTGATAGAGAATCCAGGTGAGCCCAGCCTTCCAGCCAACCCTGACAAGGACCCAGACATGAGAGTGAAGTTGTCCTGGCCCTTCCAGACCACGCTATCTGCCAACTGAATACTGAGGACTTTCTTCAACAACACATAGAGCCGACAGTTGTCCAGCCCATTTTGATTCCTGACCCATGAAACTATGAAATATAATTCAGAGGTTGTTTTATGAAGTAGTGGGTATAGTTTGTTATACCATAATATATAACCAGAACACTTGGCTCAGTCAGGAAATTTCATTCATCTTAACCATAATAATTCCATATAATTTGTGTTTTATGTATATTTGCTGAAGTTTTCCTTTTCATGTTTCTTAAATCTTCAATTCATACAAATAAAGCAATGGATGGTTGAAAAATAAAAGTAATAAAACAGCTATTTTAATGGAAATATCCCAACTTCAAAAATACCAATATGAATATTGACAAAAATTTCAGTGCAAACATGGAATGTGTTTTTCTTATGTACTGAGACAAATGAGGCTGTGTGATTTTTAACTGAAAAAAAGAGTAAAATTGAAAAAGTATAAATTTAAATATTTGAAAATTCAGACCAGTTTATTTGCTGTTAAGAAATTTGGTCAAATGGTAGCATAAAATTTATGGACTCTTTCATGTCATTTCAAACAAAGCAAAGTAACCTCTTTAGTAGTCCAAATGACTTGTTTTAACAAGTGCAAAACAGTTTTCAGGTAAAAATTGATGTCGACAAGGCACCATTCAAAGTTGTTCTTCTCTTAACAAAAATGAGGTATAACTCACAATAAAAAGAAGCTTGTAAAATAAGCTGATGAGTTATTAACAAATATTATACTCTGAACCTTATTGCTAAAATTCCTTTACAAGTGACACTGATGAATATTACATGTCATATGGAGAAGAAATCTGATTACTAATGTGTGCAATTTGGCCAATAGAGTAGAAATTTGGCCTGAAATTTGGATAAAATCGCTAAAGGCAAAAGGTGAATCAGCTGGTACACATTGAGAAATTCACATAGAAGAGAGATATGCTCAACAACTTTCTGTTCTTTTTAGCATCGAAAGCACAACCTATAGAGGAAAATACTTTTAGTTTACTTTATAATTATTTTATTCACCACGCTGTAGACTACTACCAGTCCATTGGGCTTGGCACAGATTATGTGGGTTGGGTGCCCATTCTTTGTGTGGGGAGGAAGGTACTGCTACAAGAGTAAACACTGCTTTAGTCACAGGAAATGTGGGGAGCAATGATACACTTCATTCAGTGTGCACACAAACCCCAAATATTGGGAAGAACATCAATTCTTAACTGTTGAGAGCTAATGCTTTTATCGTGTTGCCTGAAGCAGCGTATCAATTTTGCACACTGACCATCTAGAGAATGGCAATCACACATGATGTTTAAAGTTTAAGAGGAGATTCAAAATATTTACCATTAATTCTGAAATTCCAAGAAGAACATTTTTATTATTTCAAGTGGCGTGGTCAAGTGGCAATACATTCACATCTTGAATTATCTGAATATATCGCTTCACTAGCACAATAAAACACCTTTATTTCAGTCGTTTTAAAAGTTTTTTTTGAGAACAGTTGACATACATGTTACATTAGTTTCAGGTATACAACATAGTGATACAGCATCTCTATACCTTATACTGTGCTCACCGCAAGTGTAGCTACCATCTGTCACCATACAATGCTATTACAATATCACTTACTATATTCTCTATGCTGTGACTTTTATTTCCATGACTTATTCATTCTATAACTGGAAGCCTGTATCTCTGACTGCACTTCATTCATTTTGCCCACCCCCCTCCCCTCTGGCAGTCATCTGTTTGTTCTCTATATTTATAGATCTGATTCTGCTTTTTATTTATTTATTCATTTGTTTTTTTAGATTACACATATGAGTGAAATCATATGGTATTTGTCTTTCTCAGTCTGACTTATTTCACTTTGCATAATACCCTCTAGGTCCTTCCAAGTTGTCTCAAATGGCACAATCTCATTCTTTTTTATCACTGAGTAATATTCCATTGTGTATATATAACACTTCTTTATCCATTCATCTATCAGTGTACACTTAGGTTGCTTCCATATTTTGTTAGATAATAAATGCTGCAATTAACATAGGGGTGCATATATCTTTTCAAATTAGTGTTTTCATTTTCTTTGAGTAAATATCCAGTAGTGGAATTATTGGATCCTAATATTTCTATTTTTAATTTTTTGAGGAATCTCCATAATGTTTTCCACTGTGGCTATACCAATTTACATTCCCGCCAACAGTGCAGGAGAGTTCCTTTTTCTCCACATCCTCACCAACATTTGTTATTTCTTATCGTTTTATTTTAACCATTCTGACGTGTGTGAGGTGATATCTCATTGTGGTTTTGATTTGCACTTCCCTGATGATGAGTGATGTTGAGCATTCATTCATGTGTCTGTTGGCCATCTGTAAATCTTCTTTGGTAAAATGTCTATTCAGGTCCTCTGCTTATTTTTTAATTGGATTATTTTTTTTTTTGGTTTTGAGTTGTAGAAGTTGTTTATATATTTTAGATTTTAACCCTTTATTGGATATATCATTTGCAAATATATTCTCCCATTTAGTAGGTTGCCTTTTTGTTTTGTTGATTGTTTCCTTTGTTGTACAAAAGCTTTTTATTTTGATGAAGTACCAATAATTTGTTTTTGCTTTTGTTTCCCTTGTCTTAGGAGACATATCTAGAAAAATGTTGCTATGGCCATTGTCAGAGAAATTGCTGCCTATGCTCTTTTCTAGGATTTTTATGGTTTCAGGCCTCAAACTGAGGTCTTTAATCTATTTTGAGCTTATCTTTGTATACGGTGTTAGAAAGTGATCCAGTTCATTCTCTTGCACGTAGCTGTCCAGTCTTCTTAGCACCATTTATTGAAGAGACTGTTTTTTCCCCATTGTATATTCTTACCTCCTTTATTGTGGGTTAATTGACCATACAAGTGTAAGTTTATTTCTGGACTCAATTCTGTTCTATTGATCTATGTGTCAGTTTTTGTGCCACTACTCTACTGTTGTGATTACTGCAGCTTTGTATTATACCCTGAAATTTGGAATTGTGATATTTCCAGCTTCATTTTTCTTTCTCAAGATTGCTTTGGCTATCTGGGGTCTTTTGTGGTTCCATGCAAATTTTAGTATTGTTTGTTCTAGTTTTGTGAAAAATTCTGTTGGTATTTTGATAGGGATTTCACTGAATCTATAGATTGCTTTGGGTAGTATGGACATTTTAACAATATTATTTCTTCCAATCCATGAGCATGAGATGTCTTTCCAGTTGTTTGTGTCATCTTCCATTTCTTTCATTAATGAACAGAACAAATATTTAACTTTAAGGCAATATGAAAGGATTTAAGAAGACTGAATCATTATCAAAATAACTGAGACTTGAGAATTGTCTCCAAATTGATGATTTTATTTAGGCATTAGAGAAAAATATATATATATCAGTGATAGAATAGAGATATCTTCTTAGTTTCCTTCCAACCTGAAATATTCAAAATTCTTCCTTTTGAATGTGTTTATGGTTTTGCCCTTTGATAGGGCACTGAAAATAGACTTCAGGGAGAATTACTTTGAAATTCAAAGTCCATTTAAAAACCAAATATTCAGAATAATCTGTCAGAGACACCAAAAAGTTGTTTCCATTCCAAAGGCCTATAATTATGGGTTTTTTAAATTTAATATAAAAGGAGTAAACAAACTAGATTTAGTATCTGGCCAATGTATCACATATTGATTATTGAACCAGATATGTTGGAGAACCTTTGGTGAAAGTTTATAAACAATATCACCCTTTTAGTAAAACAAAATTCTTTTTATTAAAATAATTCCACTGACATTTGGGAAAGGGCAAAACATAAGAAAAGAGAGCAAATCAGTGGTTGCCAAGGGTTCAGACTTGGAAGGAGGCACCAAACACAAAGGGGCAGCATGAAGATTTCTTTGGGGTGTTGGAAATGCTATGCATACTGTCTGTCGTAGTGATTACAAAAACCTACATGTGTGTAAAAACTCATGGAACTATATGGCAAGACGGTGAATTTTATTATTTGTAAATTGAAAAAATAAAATGAGTCTGTTTTAGAGTGATACGGAATGAGGTGTTCACATGTGCATTAAACTCTCATTAATTTGTCTAAAACATTGAGAGACCACTTTTCCTTTTTTGCACAATTGATTAAAAAAATAAGTCAACTTGTGTCTATTCAGATTATCACAAGTTCCTGGGTTTAGATGGGAGAGAATGAGAAAAGATACTAGAAGAAATAAAAACAGAAGTGGAGTCCTGAAACACATGAATTATTTGGATGACATGCCTGTACCATTCACGCTCAACATATCAAATTTCTTCTCAGTTCCAATGCATCAGGTGCAAAGCGGCACATCTGGATTTAAATAATTTTTTTTTAAGATTTTATTTATTTATTTGAGAGAGAGAGAATGAGAGAGAGCATGAGAGGGAGGAGGGTCAGAGGGAGAAGCAGACTCCCTGCCGAGCAGGGAGCCCGATGCGGGACTCCATCCAGGGACTCCAGGATCATGACCTGAGCCAAAGGCAGTCGCTTAACCAACTGAGCCACCCAGGCGCCCGGCACATCTGGATTTAAACAGCATGGTTGCTCACAGAAGGAGATTAAGAAACAATGGATAAAATATTCTGTTATTATACACATGTCTTTACATTAAAGTTGCCTAATATTTCTTCCTGGAATTACATTTTATCTAGCATCCACTATTTCAGTGTATTTACCTTTTGGATAAAAATCAGGAGATGAAATGATTAAAGTCCCAATATTTTTCTCATAAAAGAATATTTACTTATAAAGTTCTTCCAGTACTAAAGCAATTGGTCGGACCTTTGAATCTCTTCTCTCACAGTTGAATTTAAAGCATCTTTTGCAAGCAGCACAACAATAGCTTAGCGGGGTTGGACCTGTGGAGAGAATGAGAGATTAAGAATCATAAGGCTTGGGGCACCTGGGTGGCTTGGTTGATTAAGCATCTGCCTTCGGCTCAGGTCATGATCTCAGGCTCCTGGGATCGAGCCCCACATCAGGCTCCCTGCTCAGCAGAGAGCCTGCTTCTCCCTCTCTCTCTGTTGCTGCCCCTGCTTGTGCTCTCTGTCAAATAAATAAATAAAATCTTAAAAAAAAATAGAATCATAAGGCCTGGATTCTATACCCAGTTCTGTCATTAATGGGAAGAATTTGGATGACAATGGTTGTGATGATCACCATCCTGATCATTTTCTTTGTCCCAAATCCAACAAGGTCGAGATTAGTCTTGAAGATATTGAACCTAGAAACCATGGACTCTGCTCAGTTAAGTACACAAGGATTATTAAAGCATCAAATAAAGACATGGGTTCTGGAAATGTTTAGTGGTGATAATTACCCAACAGAGTGAATGTACTTAATGCCACTGAGTTGTCCACTCAAAAATGGTTAAAATGGTAAATTTTATGTTATATATATGTTTTACCACAAAAATTTTTTTTTAAAAAGGACATGAGAATGGCATAAGAAAAGAATACACCTAAACAAGTCTGTCTCTTAGGCATTATGGGAATTTCTATTTATAAGAATATACTCAGGGTAGACCCGTGGTCATATTCAGCATCCTGTTTGGCATGAGGAATCTGTCATACCTGAAAAACCCTCCAAAAAAAATCTTGATTTTTATCCTCCCCTCTGCAGAAGAGACATATCAATGGCAAGGCACCACTTCTATCAGGTAAGACAATAGATTTACCACCAACTCAGCCAGCTCCTGGCCTAATGTCTTGGTATTAAGGCCTGAAATGTCTTGCTGTACCAATGTTGTACAAGCTCTTTTTCCATATCTTTGCTGCACATGAAGAAACTTTATTTTGCTGTGTCTATGTTGCACGACCTAGGAATTGTCCTTTTTTTTAATGTTAAGATTTGTCCACAGTCAGGCATGGTTATCTACAACAAAACAAAAACAACAGATTTAATTCCTTCCCCTTCCTGGTATTCTTCTATGTGAAGGGAGCTTGAGGTCCCTGATTATCTCTTTATTCCTTTCCAAGAAAAGTAACTTAATCAGATTATTGTAGTTGGAAAGATAAATGAAGAATGCATAGCCAGTCTCTTCCTGATTCCTTCCTCTTAGAAGCAGGCTTGCTCACAAAGATTATGCACTGTCTTCTGTTCCTCCTTATTGTACATTTTATAGGGATCTGCGTGAATGTGGGGAGATGCCTGAGATCTGATGAATCTGTCTGGTTTCAGGTTTAATATTAGGAAGCAGAGTTGACTGTATGTATGACCAACATTCTACAATTTCAGCTTTTTCAGTAAATAAAGGAGAGATTTTGTCCTCAACCCCGTTTCCTCACTCCATTTGTTTCACTTCTCACCTAGTTTAAAATTTAGGGAGGCAGGAGTGATGCTTTATTGAACTTACCAAAACATCCCAATATCTGTTGTGTGGATTGATGAGTTTGAAAAAGAGGCAATGAGTAAAAGGTGGAATATCAAAATATATGAGGAGTAATTGAGGCTTTTTGCATACCTGGAGCAGGTAGGTTGGGCTTTGGAAATGCTTTACTGAAATACATTGGGTATTCAATAGTTGATTTGTCAGACTTGCCCTTCTTGAACAAAGGCACACAGACATCAGCAAAAACACAGACCTCAGTAAGAGCTATGGCATTAGTGAAGGTTTTGGACATATTGAACAGTGAGCTTCAGCGAAGATTGAGGAGGGAAGACCTCAGCCCAATCTAGGCAAGGAGCCTTGGGGGAATTACCCAACCAGCTGGCCCTGACTGTATCAGCGAAGACCCAGCCATGTGTACGTGCGGGCAGTCTGGGTGCCCTCTTTAGCAGCTTGGCCTCACAGGTTCTGCAGGAACTGGGATCCCCACTCCTTTGCCATTCATAGAGGTCTCAGTAGGCAGGCTCAGACACACAAGTTTTCAATCACATAGCACAGAGTCTTACTGGTCTTTTTCACTTTGGAGGATGAGTAATTTTTGCTGCTTCCAAACTGTAAAGCGCAGATTTCTACAGAACTCTAGTGAGGTTCTACCTTTAAGTGGTTAATGCCAGAGAAAGTGTCAATGAGTGAAATGACAAGGTGCTTTGTTTTTCTTCATTTTCATATAAACAACAACAGCAGCAGCAGCAGAGGAAGTGGATGGGTGGGGGATTGGTGCAAACAGAGTGAAAAAAATGCCGATAGTTGTTGAAGCAAGGAGATTAATGGATCAGAAAGAATAATTGCATGACTCTCTTGACTTCTGTGCATTTTAATGTCAGGCCTAAGTAGGTGGTATTAGGTCTTATGTCTCATTTAGGGCCAAAGAGAATATTGTGGACAGTACACTTGAATTCAAATGGCTTGTCTACATGGTTTCAAGTTTGATGTCTGTAGGATAAGTTCATGAGACTTACAGTGAGGAAATGGCTATCCACTAATAATATTTAAATCTGTCACTAGGCAGAGTCCACCCTCAATATGTCACTCGGTTGACAAAACCATGGTATTCAGGGAAGAAGTTAAAATTTGAATATGCCCAGTGGAAAAAGAAAGACACCTGAAATAACTGTCTCATTTCTGATGGGCCTTACTGGTCAATGCAACTGGACATAATTGGGAATATTAAAATGGGGATTAAGTTTTCAGGTTTGAGTCTGGTGTTAATCTAATAAGTGTATTTTTGTGGCCTATTCTGGAGTCTTTGGGGGGAAAAAGTTGACCTTGCACACCAGTGGTCTCAGAAAAATACCTAAAGGATTTGTACTTGCTTTGTTCTTGGATGGAGGGTGGAGGGCAGCTTCATAAAACTAGGAGCAGGTCCTAATAGACAGACCACCTCTTTTCCCAGAGAGGAATAGCTACATCTTAGTTGACCATGAACTTCTTGGTTAAAATGAATGGGTTAAAAGAACAAATAGTGAATTATTTAGAGAGAGTGGGGGAATGCTACTTCTTTCCTGGGTTTGGGGCCTGCTTTCATATGAAAGGTGTTTTATTGGCATAGCATTCCACACCTCTGCCCATCCCTTCATTCAATCATTCCTTCCCAGGAAGGAGATATAATTCCTTCAACTAGTTAGAAGAAGAACTTGGGCATGAGTAGCTATGAACTAATTAGGGCTGTTCTAACCTGTTAGATACAATGATAGAGTGCAACTCTCCTCACAAATGAACTTAGGCTATTGACTTTCTTCCTTCCACGAGGACCAAATAGGGCTTGTTCCAGCGGCCAGGAGGATGGTGTTGAGTAGAGCCCCCAGATAGCCCCTGATGGTCATATAGCACAAGTCTCTGTAACTTGGAAAGATTTGCTGTCATGCTATATGTAGCCTATCTTATCTGAAGCAGAAATTAGCTCCTAGAAATGTTCATATCAAAAAACTGAACTATGTAGCAATGCCTTTAAGCCCAGGTAATGAAGAGTGGGGCAACTAATATTGAAATTTGGAAATATTATGAACCTATTCAGTGATAATGTATCCAATGAGCTTATAGGTCTTAGTGAGGAGGTTAGAAAAAAGAACACTAGTACCACATGTTACTTACTGTTTATTGCATTTGAAAAAGTACTACAGTTTCAGAAAAGATGAACTAGTTTGTAAGAAACAATGCAAATACAGAAATGCCATGTAAGATTAGAAGGAGCCATTACATCTTTGTCTAATAGACAAACTATAAGTCATAGGAACTCTTTGAGCAGCAAAACTGAAAGACTGGTAGGACTCAGCCCCGCTGGTAAGGAAAAAATCAAGGATTTTAGTCATCACAACCATTGTTAAAACTTGAAAAAAGTATAGATTAATGTAACATCCAGTAAATCCTTTCAGTTAGACAACTCGGCTCAGGGAATTGAGGCTAAAGATGTGGTTCTCACCACAGAGCATGATAAGCTTCAAGTACTTACTGGTAAGTCCAGACAGAGAGGAATGCCTTTGGGAAAAAAAAAAAAATGCAATCTTGGCTATTGGCATGTGGATCTGAGTAGAATCAAATAGAAAAAAATATATCTTTTTTTTTGAGAATTGTACTATTTGGTAAACTATGAAACAGCACTAAAACAATTTCAGACTCTTTGAGACTAATAAAAAATTACCCTTGAAACCCTATTCTCCAATGAGCAGGAGGCTCATGAAAGGCTCATGAAAAAGAGGCTCTGCATCCCAACAGGGTATGTTCTCCAATGTCCTCTTCAGATGTGGTCAAGGTGAATAATGAACAAAGAATATCTTTCCAAAAAGCAGAGCCAACTGACATAGAAATTGCTGGACTGTGAAGTGTTACCAGGAATCAGAATTGAAGTATAATCAAGGAACATTACCTGTCAGGGAAAGGGGCCCATCTAGCATTTGCTGAGTGGGATTTAGAATCATTGTGAACTGTGATACAGAATGTCTTCTATCCTTGAGTGTATCCCTTTCTGAATGGGAATGCTATGTTGTCCTGTTTGTGTTTCATGGTTTCATAGTGTACATACAGGTGGAGGAACTGAGGATGTGGAGAAATAACTTATCTTTATACTTCATAAGTGTCTGGAGCAAGAAGATCATATCTGGACCAATACAAATGTTTCTCACATCATGTTTGCTGCAGAGACTGCCATTTTACCCAGATCCTAGACTTTGACTGATTCTTTGACTAAATGGGACCTGGGTTGCCTTCCTAGGGAAAGAGGTGAGTCTATGTGTAGAAAGTGTAGTGGGCCAAACATTTGATGACAGGAAAGGAGAACCATGAGTTTGTAGGGCTGTTCACAAATAAGCTGCTTCTCTTTCATTCCCTAAACATAGCAAAGACTGAACTTCCTTACCTAGTTAGGTTTCATTTGACCATATGGCTTGCTTTTCTCAATATAATGTGGGAAGAACCAGTGGGTATCACTTCCAGTAACAAGCCTTACCAGCCACTGTGCTTCACCAACCCCTCCTCACCATTGCCACAGCTATCCGCAGCAGTCCAGATAGTGGCTACTCCATCAGCTTGAGTCTGGGAATGAGTTTCATGTGAAGCACATCCCTAAGGCTGACTACACTAGAAATGTGTATGGGCCAGAAATCAACTTCGCCCAGCCTGGTTAGTACAATAGCCCTGGCCATTTCTCTTTCCGTCTTCTTGAGAGCAAACCTGCCCATAGAGGGTATGTGGTCTGTTCCTGCATACCACAAGTCTTAAAGATTCAGTGATGCCTGGGGGAGGTGTATCAGAAAGCTCATTGTTTGCAGATGTAAATTAAATCTTCCAACTTTGCCTTTATAAGTGATAAAAATGATTTGGCTCTAATCAGTGAATTCCTTGTCTTATCCTCCACTGTTTCAGAATTCAGGTATAAAAGAGGAGGGTTGATCTGGGACACATGAAATGTAATATTTCTTAAGCAACATTTGCCAGGCACTATTCTAAGTGCTTTACGTATAGCATCTTACTTAAGCTACATAACTACCTTATGAAGGAGGCTTTATTACTCCCATATCCTTATGACCTTACAGATATTCTTAATAATAACAATCCTTACAAAGGAGGGAACGGAGACACAGAGAAATTAATTGCCTTGTCCAACAAGTTTATTTCATTTCTTTTATCTTTATGTGTACCTATTTTAGTGAATAAGAGGAGACACCATCAAAAGTGAAAGACATATTGTTCTTTTTATTTGTACAACCCTCTGGGACTTTTTGTTTGATTATTAAAACTCTACATTATGCTTTCAGGAGAAAAAGATTTAGGGTCTTTAGGAATAAGTCAGCATCATTCCCCAAATAAATAATTCACTAAAAAGGAATTCCAAGCAAGGAAAGGAATCTGAGAATTTATTTTAAAAATTGTACTCATTAAGAGGCCATCAGAACAGAAAAATGAGCAACTCTGTATTGTCTATTATAGTCTGTATATGGTGAAAATTTAATTTCACAATGTACATAAGGTATTGAGTCATTAGATTACACTTTAAAAAATCTTTGAATCACTTTGATATAGACATAGATACTGGTTGCATAAGTAAATACTATTTAGATGCACATCAGTCTTTG
The DNA here is from genome assembly GCF_054177405.1 of Leptonychotes weddellii. NCBI lineage: Eukaryota > Metazoa > Chordata > Mammalia > Carnivora > Phocidae > Leptonychotes > Leptonychotes weddellii. The sequence continues at coordinate 26,054,854 of NC_138370.1, forward strand.
GAGCTGAACTCTTAAGCACCGTGTACGCCTATACTGACTTCCCAAGGTGTCCATACTATCCTGGGTCCTGGGTCCATACTCTTCCTGTTGCCCTTGCACTCTCAATGGTGTCCTGGTGTGAGCAATAGATTGGTGACCCCCCCACAACTATATACCATGTCTTAATTTGCATGCAAAAAGTCATATCCTATATTCAAAATAATGTACTATGGAAAAATAAGAGATAATTATCAGCTGAGAAAGATAGAATTAATTCTTAATTTATTTTCTATCAAGATAAAATTTAAGTGTGCAATATAGATATGGTTCTTGTGGCAGAAATATAGAAAGCATTAGAACTGACTCTTGTGTAGTTTCTAAGGCTGATACTATAATGTATTTGATTAATTAGGGGAACATTGATAGAAGAGTAGTGTGTTGTAGGTTGAGGTGAGGGGTTCTTTATCCCTTATCATCTGTATATTTGGTCAGGAAAAAGGGAGTTTATTTACCTTATCTCCAGTCTAGTTTGGATATATAGTTGATGAAGAATTTAGGAGCACTTAAGCCCTCAAAACAATCCTGTATTATAACATTTTCATATAAAAGAGTTTTAGCCACCACTCTGTTCTCTAAATATGTTTATTTACAACCTTATTTGTAACCTTCTTTCCAGTATAAATTTACCTTGAATTGGTCTGGAGCCAGAATTTCTGACAGGTGGAGCCAGGCAACTAATGAAGTTAGTGCTTCAGCTGCATTTGCTGCTCAGGATATAACCCCATTAAGTTATGTTAGATAGAGGGAAAGTCTTCAGCATAAAAAGGTTATGAAAAGAAATGTAATTCAGTAGGTGAGTGGAAGCTCAATATATTGTAAGTTCTTAATGTTGGAGATTTCCACTGTTTATACAATTTTGTCCTAGAACTTTCTAAATAATAGATCTTTAAGTTCCTTTTTAAATTGTTCATCAGAATAATCTCCTTTGATCTTGACCTCTTTTCAGTCAATATCTGCTTGATGAATCAGACGTGAAGATAGACCAAATAGTTTTATAATAGACCATTATATAGTTAATATATTCTCATTAGCATTCATATGACTCTTTTAAAGGTCAAGAGGTCTCATATGTATTTTACCTCTAAAATGTTATATGGCATATATCAGTCATTTAATCTTTCAAGAATGCAGGTATAAATATTAAAGGATCCTGCCATTAGATACCATATTCAAGGAAAAGGTTTTTTTTCTGATAATTCAGAAATAACTCACCTAGGTGTGTTTGTAATTCTATTTCAGGTTACATAGATTAGTGATCTGAGGTTAGGTAAAGAAACCTATCCCTTCTCAAGCTATTGGTGAGCTGTCATATTTGTATGGTGTCTCCATTTTGCCAGTTAATTTATATACATTAATTCATTTGATCCTTAATATAATAAACTGAGTTAGGTATTGCTGTTTTCACTTTTAATATGAGAATGTTCAGGCCCCAAATCATATTCCAAATCACATAGGGCTCAAACTGAAAATCAAGTCTTCTTCTTCTAAGTCCAGTATTTTTTTTTTTTAATTTTTGTTTTTGTTTTTTCCAGAAGAGCACTGTTTTGTGTTAGTTGTAATGTATGTTTAGAAAACTCAATGTGTAGGGGTGCCTGGGTGGCTCAGTCAATTAAGTGTCTGACTCTTGATTTCAGTTCAGGTCATGATCCCAGAGTTGGGATATCAAGCCCTGAGTCAGGCTTTGTGCTAGGTGTGGAGTCTGCTTAAGATTCTCTCCCTCTCCCTTTGCCCCTCTCCTCCTCTAACAGCAACTACAACAACAAAAACCCCTCAGTATATATTAATATTTGTTTGATCTTAACTAGAGGCCTGATGTGTTCTCTATATTCATAGAGGAGACAGGAATAACCACCACATATTAACTTAAAAGTACAAATTTTAACTATGTATGCTTCATATGGATCGATTGCTAGGATACATGGAAACCAGTGTACTTTTACCACATAACACAGGAGAGTCCATGCTAAGATTGAAAAAAAGGGCAATTGTTGTCCTTTCTAATTTATTCATCCAGGTGAATGCCTCCATTATTCATGACTGCAGGTCACAGAATGGGCATTGTTGTATTCAAACACCAATAGTACAAGCACCTGATACAGTTCTCCACTCTTGAGCTTCATTGTTGGTGTTCTAAACTCTTTCCCTTGACCTATACCAAACTCAGTAGCTTTTTAACTTATACAAATACAGAGATATTGGCCACAGTGACCTGACTTGATCCTCACTTAAAAGTAGGAGTAGATTTCAGGAGCTCAACTCAGCTCATATGAAATACAACGTCCATCTCTGGCCCTTTGACAGAATAGTAGCTACATAGCCGTTACATTCCATTTTAGAAATGGCTGTCTCGCAGCCATTTCTAAGTCAGAATCCACTTTCTGTACATATATCACTTTAAGATGGAGATGAAAATGCTCTGTGTAAATGTAAGTTATTATCAACCATTACAGGATTAAAGACTTCCCCAATACAGGCTGATGCCAGATACGTTATTAGTTCTGAAGAAACCATTATAGTTTATGGTGTCAGTGATCTGATGAGAGAATATAATAGGGACATCATCTCTGTGACCCAGCAAAATATCATTTATACCTTCGATGAGATGGAAGAAAAGACATTAAACTTATGGGATATCTTAAGGTACAAAGAATGGTAGGAGAATGTTAGGTGACCTTGTGAATCAAGTCTGTCATTGTTTCCAGGGACAGTAATAAAGGCTAAAATGGCAGATGTATCCACTTATGTATGAAGCCTTTCCAAAATATCTGGGAGACTGCATAGATAATTAAAATAATCATAAACTACTGTATGGTAGAAACCAACCACAGCATTAATAGCCACACACACAGAATTTCTTCTAATCCCCGAGCTAACTATCCAGCCATAATTTGTTTTTGTTTTGAGTCATACCACAAAATATACTCCTTTACTTCTCCAGTTCCCAATTGCAGAAGATTCGATACACAAACAGCCATTTTGCATAAGTTTGAAGTTTATTCGTATATGAGTTTAATGTTTGTTTCTTAAACACTCTCTACATACTTATGTCCCCATGCAGCTATCCATCCACCACACAGAATTCACTAAAACAGGGCTGATGGGGGATGGATTCATTGTATCTTTGCCTCAGTTATGTTTATTTTCTGTCATTTCCTCCCACCAGCTTTCTTTTTACTGCCATGAATATTTTGCTGATTTCACTTTTGGGAATCATTTTTGCATTTCCCTTGATCTGCTTAAGCTATATCTCAGTAGACACTAGAGGGGAGTCAGAATCAATATACTTAAGTAGCAATACTGATACGGAAATTAGGTCCTAGTGTAAGTGAGAAACAATTTGGAAGAAATTTAGGGGGAAAAACTTCTCTCCATAGCTATATGTTTCCTATCTCATTTATATTTATTTTAACAGGAGCAGGAAGTATAAGCATGAAATACTTTGTCAGAGCAAATATGCTGTCTAAATAGGGCAGGTTCAGACACATTCTAAATCGTAAGCAGGGACAAAGAATCTAATATCTGTCAAGTGGCAATGGTGATGCTCTGCACAATCATGTGCTGTTATTGTCATCATCATATTTGTGCCCCCCTGGCCTACCAAAACTTTACATTTTTGTAGAGTATAAACACTTGCTTGTGTATAAACTCAGAATCTCAAAACATCTGTATAAGGTAGATAGAAGTATCTTACAAATAAAAATATGTAGGACACAAAGATATTATATAATTGTCCATAGTCACGTAGTTTGTAAGTGGCTGAGAAGAGATTTGAACCTCACTTTTCCGAAAGCTCGAACTTGTTACTTTCTTACACTGTCCCCAAAGACAGTGCATAGTTAGGACCTGGTTAAAGAGTCAGATGTTATCTGAAAATGTTATCTCTCATCTAAGTCATCTGAATAAGCCATCTGGACTTTACCTAAGATTTCTGAGTGCTACAGAAGCTAACACCTTGATCAATAAGAATATTCTGGAAATAGAAATTTATGATTATTTTATGGGGAAGGTGCAAGTTATAGGAGTTAGGAAGTTATGAATGACCAAAGGATAAAAACAGGGGTTGGTCCATTGAAAAAATTTGGATGCTCATTATATGATCACATTCTACTATTTCTGTGCCCTCATAAATTTATATCAATCCATATAACATTCATGCTGTTAAAAGGTGGGGGAAATTGCCATGTTCCCAGGGTCATTTTCCTATTAGGGAATGAGGGTGGAGATGGGATGGGAGACTTCGCAGCTGGGAAAATAATTGCAACCTTGGTATATCAGTGCTATAGAATGTTCCTCCATTGGCACATATCCTGTGCACATTTGTGTATGTATGCGCATATATACACATGCATGTGGGTGGTAGGATAGAGTCCTCTAGACCCCGCTCTGTACCCCTCCCAGCAACCCTATTTGAAAACTCAGCGCTGCTTCCATGTTTGAGGCAGAGTTTACTAAAAAGAATTATCACCCTTGGTTAGGCCGAGAGGAGGCCAGGAAGTGGCTGAGAGAGGAAGCTTATCAAAGCAAAAAGAGATGACCCTGCCAATTGCTAGAAACCAAACCAAATTCTAAATCTACATGGCTCTTAAATCCCATCTTATTCATGATCTCTTAATCACCAGGGCAAAGGAGTTCTTTTCTTACCCACATCTCCTGTAGTTAGTATCAGGGCAAGAAGTGGGGTCTCTATTCTCTCTCTCTCTCACTGTTTAAAACAGTTTCAATTTTAGAACAGGCTTAGATCTACAGAAAATTTCCAAACATAGTACCGAGGGTTTTAGTATACTTGCTACCTAGTTTCCCCTATTGCTAACTTACTGTGATAAATTTGTCACAAATAAGCAATCAACATTGGTATGCTACTATTAACTAAATTTCCTACTTAATTCTGATTCCACTAGTTTTTCCCTAATGTCATTTTTCTGCTCTAGGATCCCATCCAGGATATGACATTGCATTTAGACATCACGTATTATTAGTTTTGTCTGGTCTATGACAGTTTCACAGACCTTCCTTGATTTTGATGACATTGAGAGTTTTGAGGAGTAATGATGGGCTCTTTTGTAGAATGTTTGTTAATTGGGTTTGTTGGATGTTTTTTCATAATTAGACTGGGATTATGGGTTTTTGGAAGGAAGACCACAGAGGTGAAGCGCTATTGGCATCAGATCATGTTTGGTCTACATGCCATCAGTGATGTTAACTTTCAGCACCTGGCCAAGGTAGTGTTTGCCAGGTTTCTCCCTGGAAAGGTACTTCCCCACCCCTTTACTCTTTGAAAGAAAGTCACTTGGCACAGCCCATACTCAGACTTGGGAGAGAATAGTAAAGCTCTACTTCCTGGATATTATTATCTATATAAGTTATTTGGAATTCCTGCCATTTGAAGAAGTTCCTTACATTTAACATTTTTCATATCATAACTCTACCTGTGACAAATTATCTCAGTTTTTGTTAATTGAAAAATGTCTTTGTTTTGCCTTCATTTTTGAAGGATGTCTTTGATGAATATAATATTCCAGGTTGACAAATTTTTATTTGCTTTCAGTATTTTAATATTTCCTTCCATTTTATTTTGGCTTGCCTCGTTTCTGATGAGAAGTTAGCAGTTGTTATCATTCTCTTGTAGATAGTGACTGTGTTCCAGATTTTCTCTTTAAATTTGGATTTTAGCAACTTGACTTTAATGCTCTTAGGTGTGTTTTTCTTTGTATTTATCTAGATTGGTTTTTTTTGAGTTAAATGGATTTATGCATTGATAATCATCATCAGATTTGGGAAATTTTTTGGCTATTTCTTCAAATGCTTTTAAAAAAACTTATTTCTCTCTTATCTCCTTCTGAGATTTGAATTACATCATTAGACCATTGCATTGGTGAGTAGGACTTTGTTTTTGTTGTATGTGTTTGTATGTTTGTTTTTGTATGTGTATGTGTTTTTGTATTTGTTGTATGTGTTTTTTGTTGTATGTGTTTGTATGTTTGTTTTATCTCTATGTGTTACAATTTAAATAGTTTCATTTGACCTATCTTTAAGTTTACTGATATTTTCTATATCCAATGTCCAATTTGCTGTTAAGCTAATTTCACTACGGGTATTGAACTTTCACTTTAGAATTTCCATTTTTTAAAATAGTTTCCATTTCACTCTTGTGATCATTTATTTGTTAACTAATTATGTCCATCTCTTCCTTTAAGGCATTGGAGTTATTTATGATGGCTCTTTTAAAACCTTGATATGATCGTTTCAACATTTGTGTAATCTCTATGTAATTGTCTGTATTAACTTTCTTTCCCCCTGATTAAGAGTCACATTATCTCGCTTCTTCTTGTATCTAATAGATTTTTACTTGGGGGTAGACAATGAGAATGTACATTATTGAAAATCTCATTGTCAACCTCAGCTTGTTCTGGTCAGAGTTTGGTTTTAGGTTTTGCTGGAGTAGGTCTAGAGTAGTCTAGCTCCTCAAATGAGACTTTTCTAGAGTCCAGGATCTCAACCAAAGGCTGAGTGTGTGCAATGAGGCCTTTCCACTCTGGCTAGTCAGAACTCCAATGTCTGCCAGTATTGTTCAACTGCCAGGATCTCCATCTATTTGGCTCACAGGTCCCCACAAGTTGTGCCCTAGAGATCTTGCATAGCATTCTTGCATTTGTACAACTTTGTATTTGGCCAAAAACATAAGAGGAGTTATTTCTAGATTTATGGGGCTCCATATTTATGCAGCTCCCTCCTCTCTGGTTCCCTGAGCCACACATAACAATCTTCTCAGAAATGCTGGACTTCCATGTCTTTCTCCTGACTAACAAGACTGCCTTTCTCTCTTGTTCTCCGCTTCCTTATACTGTGATTTAGATTTTGGCTCCAGGCAGAAAGTCTGGTGCATTTGGAGTTCACATTATATATTTTCCTTATCTCAAGAATTACATTCCTGCACTGTCTGTTTTCCATTGTCTGAAAGGAATTGCTTCATATATTGTGTCCAAATTTAGGGTTCCTTGTGGTGAAGTGATAAGTACAATATTGGTTATTGCCTAATGACTTAAACTGGAAGACTTATTTTGATATTTATTTAGTCTTCTAACAATTCAGCCTGTTTCTAAGTATTCCAGAGTTACTGTTTTCTAAGATATTACTCTAAATCTTTGTCTTTATTTCCAAGGCATGGCATCTACCAGTAAATCTATAAAGTTATGCAGATTCTGTACTACAAAAAGTGGGGAATCTGAAACATCATCAGAATATTTTAAATGAGTGACTATTGAAAATAGTACAGTTATTCTACATCATAAAAACATAATCAAGGAACAGAGAAAAACCACTATGTAAATTTAGGGACATTCAAAGATACTCCTCTTTTTCGAGGACAGTATCAGATCTCTAAGGCACAGAGGAAGAAGTGGACAAGACGATCAGAAACCTCTTGTTTTGGGGCACCATTCACTTCAGTTTTGTTTAAATTTCAGATTTTCATGTGATTGACATCAGGCCTCCAAAACATGAGCTTTAAAGGATATATGATTATGGTGCTTCAAATTTACACTTTGTCTACAATTAGCTCTTAAGAATGAATTGACTGGTGTTTTTAAAAATCCTCTTACTACCATGACCTGGATGTATCCAGCACCTTCTTGGTAGAAAGGCAGGAATATTGGTCACAACCACATGGGACTGGGATGAAACAGAACCAGAAGAGAACTCTTTTTATTCTAAGTAGTTGTAAGAACATGGGGAAGTTATAATTTTCTGAAACCTCATTATTTTTCTAGTAATAAGTACATATGGGATAGAATTCATTTGTTTACCTAACACATATATATATGAAAGCACTTTTAATTAGTAAAATGCTATACATAATATAAAGTTACTGTTAAATTGGGTGTTTTGTGGTATGTTTTAAGGGACATCAAAAAACATCAACACATATCCTTTGTTAGCTATTAATGGCTAAAATTCCCATCATTTGATTCTCCCTCTTCATTTAAAACATTTCATTTGAAACCTTTTGTTTTGGGGCACCATTCATTTCAGTTTTGTTTAAATTTCAGATTTTGAATGAATTTCATTCATTGAATGAATGAAGAATTAGTTTACGTGCTGGTTTTGTTCAGTGAACATTGAACTGAGGAGAATAGAAAGTGGAAAAGAAAACTTTTTTAGAAGAAAGGGTTGGGGAGTTCTGGAGCATGGTGTACCATTGGCATGAGCAGGCCTACAACAGTGAAGTGGTCTGAGTAATAGGGAATACCATAAAGCAAAATGGGGCACCGAGAGAAGGGAGGGATCTTGAAACAGGAGCTGACCTCTGCACCCTGGTTTACACCCCACCTTAATTGGAAATTTTTACAGCACTCAACATACTAATCTTTGCAAGCTCCCCTTCCCCCATGTAAGAGGCAGCAGTTGCACAAAAGGGAATATTAGAGATAATCTAATTTTAGTTTGAAGATTAATATACTAAATTTTCTCTTAATTCTGTGGCCAAAGCATGTAAAAGGACTTGCTCTTAACACAGAGCTAGTTTGGGGGTGCCTGGGTGGCTCAGTCATTAAGCATCTGCCTTCGGCTCAGGTCATGATCCCAGGGTCCTGGGATGGAGCCCATCGGGCTCCCTGCTTGGCGGGAAGCCTGCTAGTCCCTCCCCCACTCCCCCTGCTTGTGTTCCCTCTCTATCTCTCTCTCTGTCAAATAAATAAATAAAATCTTAAAAAAAAAAACCAAAAAACCACAGAGCTAGTTGGTATTAGATTTGGGACTGAGCTGAAGGCCTCTGGCTTTTGGCCCTTGGTTCTTTCCACCCCTCCAGGACACCTTTTATGTTTCCGGTTATGGGCACTATAAGTGAGGACATAACCTGCCTGCAGTCATAGCACAAACCAGAGGCATGATTAAATCTCTGCCATGATTTCTAAACATACGCTCATACTCCCAGGTGTTTCCAGACCTCTTTAAGCATGCTCTAGTAAAGTTTTGGACAGAAATATAGATGTGTGTTTCTATCTACAGACAGTGATCTATTCTTATATATCATTGTTTTCTGTAATCCTGTGCAGGCATTGTTACTACCCAAGAGGTTAAAAAGATTGATGTATAACCTGGAGTGCTTTCTATTTCAAGAAGAAATACATGTTGCAAAACTGTCTTCTGGTTTTAGTCATTGCCAAAGTGTTATTCCCGAGATTGCATAGACACATCGATGGTCACCTTAGTAGGTCTTGTGCTCAAAATTCTGTGGAATGAGTAATTGTATGTGGTAATGAGGAACCTGAGACATGGAGTGGAGTGCCAACAAGTCAGATTCATCTGCTCCATGTCTGAAAAAAAGGCTATCCAGGAATTACTCCCAGTTCATTATAGCTCAGTTCACAAATAGAATAATGAGATTCTAAAAAGCTTAATTCCTCCTTTTTACCAATAAAAATAGATAGATGATACAAAGGATGAATGGCTCACTTGAGGCCACACAGACTGTAGCAAAGTTATGATGGAATCCATGTCCAAGGACTTAGTCCAGTGGTCAGGGCTCTTATGAGGATTCATGCTATTCCAATGGGAAAAACCTAAGTCAGGAAAATATCTTGAATAACTGAGTTTTTACATTAAAAAAAAAATGAAACAATAGAGGGTCACCTGGGTGGCACAGTTGGGTAAGTGTAGGACTCTTGGTTTCAGCTCAGGTCATGATCTCAGGGTCGTGGGATTGAGCCCTGCATTGGGCTCCACACTCAGTGCAGAGTCTGCTTGGGTTTCTCTCTTCCTCTCCCTTTGCCCCTCCCCCCAACTCTCTCTCTCTCTCTCTCTCAAGTAAATAAAATCTTTAAAAAAATGAAACAATAGAGTATTTCATGATAGACTGTCAAAACATTTGTCTTTTATTGGATCGGACACAATCAGACATATAAATGCAGATGCATACACACACTCAGAAACCTCTTCTAGATAAAAAAAATTGGGTGAAATTCCCCAAGTTGCTGCTTTGTCAGCCACCGGTATCATCAAATATTTTTAATCTCTTTTCTGAGCACAACTCAGATATTCAACAGCTGGGAATAAATAAGCAATATAAATCTCTATTTCTTGAAAAGAGAAATGAAGTCTATACCTTTCAGATAACTTAATAACCTCTAGGATCAGTAATAAATATCCAGCTTTCTGTGTAAATGACACTGGGTCTTGGAATATTGTACTCAGACCTGAGTTATTTGTTTCATATATCGTATCTCTATGTATACAAATTAGAAAGAAATTCTTTGGAACTTGATTAAATTGCAATTACAGGGAGGTGCATGGTGATATTATAATTCAGAAGCATTCCTTTCTATGGGTTCCCTGTTCTTTGTTATAATTGCATTTAATTAAATAACTGCCCTAGAATTGCATGGTAAGGCAAGGGTTCTCAGCGTCAAGGGAAACCACCTAGTCACTCTGATGTCAAAATAGTCTAATCTTGCCGATGATCACAAGCCTCTCCCAAGCTCTTCCTTCCGAGCCTTACAAGCTGTTCCAGCTTTTGTAGAGGGCCAGGGTCGGAGACAAACTTGGCAAAGTTTTACCAGTTTTATGGTTCAGGTTGAGTCATGATGCTTTGTTTATGTTTGACCAGTGACCAAGCCTGTTGCACGGCCCGTCTGATCTTTGCACCTATCATCAAGCCTTGATACTGACCTGCACAATCATGCAGGATGGATCTCCATCTAGGTCCATTCTTCCATGATTCACTAGCTGTACTGAGCACCATGTCATTATGGAGCTAAAGGTGGTAGGTGGGCCTTCTCAGAAAGGCTTTGAAAAATTGAAATCAATCTTTATTATGATGTCAGTAAGTTTAGTCACTGACTAGACAGAACCCTTATGTTCTAAGAGAAACCGGTGAAGATTATTTGTGTAGCTCATTCACTGTCAGTTCAACACTTCATTTTAATCAGAATGCATTCTGCAAGGAGCTCATATCTGATATGCAGAACAATGAATTTGTATCTGCTTGTATATAGACCCATGCATAGAAGGAAAACACCCACAGCACAAGATGTATCACACCTTATCTCTGCAAATCAGTGTCTCCCAGAGTCATAGATTTCATTATGTAAAAATTTCATTATAGGGGCTCCTGGGTGGCTCAGTTGGTTAAGCGACTGCCTTCGGCTCAGGTCATGATCCTGGAGTCCCGGGATCCAGTCCCACATCGGGCTTCCTGATCAGCAAGGAGTCTGCTTCTCCCTCTGACCCTCTTCTCTCTCATGCTGTCTCTCATTCTCTCTCTCTCAAATAAATAAAATCTTTAAAAAAAAAATTTCATTATAAATTTTGCTCGGATCATTGAGTTCTTGACCTTTTCTGTTGTTGTTTAACAAAACAGTATTAAGTTCAACATACTAATATTTTAGACAATACATAAAATGTGCTTGAGAGGAAAGAAATCTGTGTTTTATATATATATATATATGTATATATATTCATATATGTTGAATATAAGTTTGTGTTTTTTCTTTAGATTTTTATAAGGTTCCTAATAATTTAGAAGGGTGTGAGTCAAATGTTAGAACTTTTAATTTTGTAGATAACTGGCAAAGCAGATAGATACCTTTTGCATGGTACAGTGTACATGTTCATCTTCCAGGTTTCAAGATAACAGTAACAGTATCAGGTCTGATAATCAGCACTGTCTGGGCGTGTTGGGCATGCTGAAGGAGCAGGCCCAGCAGAAGCTCATTCGCATGAGGCCCTCAGAGCCTCTTGGACAAATTTATCTGAAGGAAGAAAGAAACTATCCATCGCTTGCCCTGTGCCCTGGGTATATCATGGTATCAGTGATAGACACAGGTTAAGGGAGGAGTTAAATGACCTTTTTGCTAATCTTTGTATCACTTTGGGGCACAACTGTGCTATCCTGAGACCCCTCTAACATGGCATCATAGACGGGGACACTCCTTTTTCCCCAGTGTATTTATAGATCACCTTTCAGCTCTGATACCTTACAGCTTTAAGGGACAAGCTGGGGTGTCCAGTGGCAGATGTCATAACATCATTTCACTAGATCACATTTCCTTCCCTAAGAGAGGACTATGGGGGTAACACAAGAAGATTAGGAACAGAGGAGACCCATTCGCTTTCCAGTTTGGCTACCAATTTCCCAAGCTATTAACCACTTGGAGCTTGGATTATACATTTATATTAACTCATATTACCAAGGAGAAAACTAAGGTTCCTTTTGTTTCTTTTATTCTAAAGTTTTCATGTTCCTTGCTAGTGTAACTGATTTCAAATAGCTAGCATGTATGCAACAGACTGATTAGTAATATCACTGCGACAGCTGACAATGATCTTCCCAGATTGCCTTTTGATTCCTACAGCTATGGCAAACAGCCTGTATTTGTTAAATATTATATAATATTAATGGTTAATAATGTACTCTTTGGGGCCAGACAGCCCTGGATTATAATTAAACTTTTAAACTTACTAGCTATATGATCTTAGGCAAGTTAAGTAACCTCTCTATGACTCAGTTTCATTAACTGTAAAATGTTTATAAAAAATAGTTCCATACTTAGAGTTGCTGTAGGGTTGAATGATTAATACTTGTAAAGCAATTAAAATAGTACTTGACATACAGAAATATTGCAATAAATATTAACTCTTAATACCATTATATTTTTACATAAAGAGAAGACATGAACATAGGACCCTCAACATTATGCTGGTCTAGAAAATTTTATTGATTCCATTTAGGTTCTGAACAGATCTTTATGTGGTCCTGCTTTCCAAGGTTACATAGTGAACTTCAGTTCCTTAATTATAATATGAACTCGATGAATATCAATGGAAATATTTGTCACTTTTGCAATCTGTTAGTATGATTATAAGACTTAGTACTTGGGGGGAAAGAATGAGAATCCCTCTAGAAAAAGAAATGGCTGTGACCTGAGTAGTTTTGTCTTTTTTTAAGTCATGTTAAATATTTATTTTAATCCTCCAAGACCCATTGAACATGATATCATTTCATCCCAGGCTGCCAAATACTGGGAAAGATACGGCAGACACTACAGAATTTTTCGTATCTTTATCAATTCTAAAACATGAAACATTAATTATAAATTAAAAGTGGATTAATTCATTATGAAGCTCAAATTGAGGAAAGGGGAATATTATTCAATTAAGCTATTTATTTTGAGATTGTTGTAGGTTCAGAGGCAGTTGTAAGAGACCATACAGAAGACATTATGTACCCTTTAAGAAGTTTCTGCAATGGTAAGTGACATCACAAAACTGTAGTAAAATGACACAAGCAGGATATTAATATTGATAGTCAAGATTCAGAACATTTCCATCATCACAGAGATCCTTCCTGTTGCCTTTTATTTTTTTAAAGATTTTATTTATTTTTAGAGAGAGAGAGCGGGGTGGGGGGTGCAGAGAAGCAGACTTCCTGCTGAGCACGGAGCCCAACACGGGGCTCAATCCCAGGATCCTGAGATCATGACCGGACCTGAAATCAAGAGTCCGATGCTTAACTGACTGAGCCATCCGGCACCCCTCCTGCTGCCTTTTATTTTTTTTCAAATTTTTTTGAAGATTTTATTTGTGAGAGAGAGAGAGAGAGAGAGAGAGAAAGCACAACCAGGGGGAGTGGGAGGCAGAGAGGGAAGCAGGCTCCCTGCTGAGTGGGGAGCTCCATGTGGGACTCGATCCCAGGACTCTGGGATCATGACTTGAGCAGAAGGCAGATGCTTAACTAACTGAGCCACCCAGGCGTCCCTCCTGTTACCTTTTAAAGCCACATCCACTTTCCTCCCATCCCACCACCTTCATAACTCCCAGCAACCACTAATCTGTTCTCCATTTCTTAAAATTATGTACATTGGGGAATGTTATATAATGGAGTCATACAGTATGTAAACTTCAGGGATTTTTTTTTTTTTTCAGTGTAACTGTCTGGAGTTTCATCCAGATGTGTGTAGCAATAGCTTGTTCTTTTTATTACTGAGTAGTATTCTGTGGCATTCATGTAATACAGTCTCGTTAACCATTCACCCTTTAAAGGATATCTGGGTCGTTTTCAGGTGGGGAGGAATCACAAATAAAACTCCTATGAATGTTAATATTACAGATTTTTGTGTGAACATTAGCTTTTATCTAGGAAAAATGCCCAGGGGTGCAATTGCTAGATCAAATTATAGTTGCATATTTAGTTGGTTAAGGAAAAGCCAAACTGTTTTCTAGACTGGCTGTACCATATTCCCATTAGCAATGTAGCAGAGATTGTGATCTAGTTTCTCCAAATTCTCACTGGAATTTGGTGTTGTCACCATTTTTTTATTTTAGCTATTTTAATGTGTTTGTGATACCTTGTTATAGTTTTAATTTGTATTTACCTCATGGATAGTAATGATGAACATCTTTTCATGTGTTTATTAGCCATCAATTTCTGTATATCCTCTTTAGTGAAATGTCTGTTCATATCTAGTTGGATTGTTTTTTTATTGTTGAGTTTTGACAGTTCTTTATATATTCTAAATGCTGGTCTTCATTAGAAAATGTAGTTGGCAAATATTTTCTTCCAGAGTGTACCTTGCCTTTTCACTCTTTTTTTTTTTTTTAAAGATTTTATTTATTTATTTGACAGAGAGAGACACAGCGAGAGAGGGAACACAAGCAGGGGGAGTGGGAGAGGGAGAAGCAGGCTCCCCGCAGAGCAGGGAGCCCGATGCGGGACTCGATCCCAGGACCGTGGGATCATGACCTGAGCTGAAGGCAGTCGCTCAACCAACTGAGCCACCCAGGCGCCCGCCTTTTCACTCTTTTAACAAAGTCTTTTACTAAGCAAAAGTTTTTTAATTTTTATGAAATCCAACATCATTTTTTTTTTCTTTTGTGAATTGTGCTTTTGGTGCTCACTCTAAGAACTCTGCCTTGCCACTGATCCAAATATTTCCTGCTATGGTTTTTTCCATGAAAGTTTATAGTATAACATTTTACATTTGAATCCATGATCCATTTTGATTTTAATCTTTGAATAAGATATGAGACTTTAGTTGAGGTTAATATTTTTATCTATAGATGTCCAAACTCTAATACCATTTTTTGAAAAGGCTACTTTTTCTCTGAATTTCTTTGCATCATTGTTGAAAATCAATGGGATATATTTGTGTGGGTCTATTTCTGTGCTCTGTTCTATTCTGTTCTATGTGTCTGTGTCTTCACCAATAACACATGGTCTTGATTACAATCTATATATAAGAAGTCTTGAATTGGATTGACTGATTCCTCCAACTTGACTTTTCTTTTTCAAAGCTATTCTAGTTCTTTTGCTTTTTCATGTAAATTTTAAAATAATCTCTACATTTACAAAATAATATTTCTGAGATTTTGATAGGAATTTTCTAAGACTTACATATCAATTTGGGTAAAGTTGACATCTTTATTATGTTGAGTCTTCCAATCCATGAATGCATTATATACTGAGATTTTCTTTCATTTCTCTCATCAGCATTTCATACTTTTAGTATAGAACTGGTATACATAAATTACTAGATTGATAGTTATGTATTTTTTGACTGATTATAATGATGTCATATTTTTAATTTCAGTGTACAAGTACACATGCTAGTATAAAAAAATACAGTTGATTTTTGCAAGTTTACTAGTTTACTAAAATGAATTAAGAAGTTTTCCCTCCTATTTTTTGGAAGAGAGTGTTTAGAATTGGTACAGTTCTTTAAACATTAGGCAGAATTCTCACTGAAACCATCTGGGCCTGGAGATTATATTTTGGGAATTTTTTGAAATTATGAATTCTATTTCCTTACTAGTTTTAGGACCATTTGAATTATCTATTTCATGTTGAGAGAGTTATGGTAGATTTTGAGGAATTGATCTACCTTGTCCTAGTTGTCAAATTCATATGGGGGAAGTTATTCCTTATTATCTTTTGGATGCCTTCAATTCATGTAAGTGATATCCCCTGATGTCTACAAAGTCTGCAGTAATATCTTCTGTATCATTCCTGATATCGGTAATTTGTATCTTTTTTTTCTTTGTAGTCTTGCTAGCAGTTTGTCAATTTTATTGATCTTTTAAAAAAATCAGCTCTCCACTTCATTGATTTTCTCCATTGTTTTCCTATTCGATTTCATTGAATTCTGCTCTTATCTATGTTATTTCCTTCCTTCTACTTACTTTAGTTGGCTTTTATTCTTCTAAGTTCTTTAGGTAAGAACTTAGATTTTTTTTTATTTGAGCCTTCCTCTTTTCTAATGTTTGTACATTAACTGCTACAAATTTCCCTCTTGTACTGTTTTAACTGTGTTCTATAAATTTTGATATATTCTATTTTCATTTTCATTCAGTTCAATGTATTCTTTATTCCCCTTGAGGCATTCTCTTTGACACATGGATTATTTAAAAGTGTGCTGTTTAGTTTCCAAATGATTGAAGATTTTCCTGTTATATTTTAGTTCTTGATAGATGGTTTGTTGCCATTGTTTTCAGAGAAAAAACATCTGTATAGTTTAAATTCTTTAAAAATTTTGAGGTTTGTTTTGTGCCTAGAATGTGGTCTATTTTGGCATCTGTTCTGGGAGTACTTGAAAAAATGTGTATTTTGCTGTTGTTAAGGGAATGTTCCATAATGTGGATTAAATTCTGTCAGTTGATAGTACTGTTGAGTTCTTCTACATCCTTGCTGACTTTCAGCCTAGTTGTTCTATAACTTCTTGAAAAAGGGGTGTTGATTGTTTCTCTTTGCATAGCTTTTTTAATGCTTTCTGTAGGTAGACATTATATATACATAACATCAGAGTTTACTGGTGTCACTGTTTTACCAGTTTAATTGAAGCATAGAAACCTTTACCTTCCCTCATTTCTAATATCATTGTCTTAAATATTTCCTCTACATATGTTTAGGACCACATAAAACATACTAATTTTTGCTTCAATTTTCAAACATAATTTAGAAAATTCCAGAAGAGAAATATTTTTGCTTACCATGTTTTTCCTTCCTTCTTGGTGTTCCAGAATTCCTTTGTTTTTCTTTCTTTCCAGTTTTTTAGCTATTCTTTTGAAATATCTGTGGGTGACACATTCTCTTAGTTTCCCTTCATCTGAAAATGTCTTGATTTTCCTTTCATTTCTTGTGGGGTTTTTGTTTTGTTTTGCATGCTTTTATTTTTGTTTTTACTTTATTCTTTTTTTTAAATTTTAGGTATTTAACATACAGTGCAATATTGGTTGCTGGAGTAGAATTCAGTGATTCATCACTTACATACAACACCCAATGTTCATCACAAATGTCCTCCTTAATGCTTATCACCCATCTAGCTCATCCCCCTCCATCAACCCTCAGTTTGTTCTCTATCATTAAGAGTCTCTTACAGTTAGTTTCCCTCTCTCCTTTTTTTCTTTTCCTTCCCATATGTTCATCTGTTTTCTTTCTTAAATTCCACATCTGAGTTAGATCATATGGTATTTGTGTTTCTCTGACTGACTTATTTCCCTTAGCATAATATACTCTAGCTCCATCCATGTCATAGCAAATGACAGGATTTTATTCTTTTTGATGGCTGAATGATATTACATTGCATATACATACACCATATCTTCTTTATCCATTCATCAGTCAATGGACATTTGGGCTCTCTCCATAGTTTGGTTATTGTTGATGATGCTACTATAAACATTGGGGTGCATGTATCCCTTTGAATCTGTATTTTTGTATCCTTTGGGTAAATACCTAGTAGTACAATGGCTGGATCCTAGGGTAGTTCTATTTTTAACTTTTTGAGGAACCTCCATACTGTTCTCCACAGTGACTGGAACAGTTTACATTCCCACCAACAGTGCAAGAGGGTTTCCCTTTCTCCACACCCTTGCCAACTCCTGTTGTTTCTTGTGTTGTTGATTTTAGCCATCTTGACAGGTGTGAAATGGTATCTCATCATCGTTTTGATTTGTATTTCCCTGATGATGGGTGATGTTGAGCATCTTTTCCTGTGTCTGTTAGCCATCTGGATGTCTTTATTAGAAAAATGTCTATTCATGTCTTCTGCCCATTTCTTAACTGGGTTATTTTTTTTTTTTGGGTGTTGAGTTTGATAAATTCTTTGTAGATTTTGGATACTAAACCTTTATCAGATATGTTGTTTACAAATATCTTCTCCCATTCTGTACAATGCCTTTTAGTTTTGTTGATTGTTTCCTTTGCTGTTCAGAAACTTTTTATCTTGATGAAGTCCCAATAGTTCATTTTTGCTTTTGTTTCCCTTGCCTGTGGAAATGTGCCTAGTAAGAAGTTGCTGTGGCTGGGGCGCCTGGGTGGCTCAGTCGGTTAAGTGTCTGCCTTCGGCTCAGGTCATGATCCCAGGGTCCTGGGATCGAGCCCCGCATCGGGCTCCCTGCTCAGCGGGAAGCCTGCTTCTCCCTTTCCCACTCCCCCTGCTTGTGTTCCCTCTCTCGCTGTGTCTCTCTCTGTCAAATAAATAAGTAAAATCTTAAAAAAAAAAAAAAAGAAGTTGCTATGGCTGAGGTCAAAGAGGTTTCTGCCTGTGTTCTTCTCTAGAATTTTGATGGTTTCCTGTCTCACATTTAGGTCTTTCATTCATTTTGAGTTTATTTTTGTGTATCATGTATGAAAGTGGTCCAGTTTCATTCTTCTTCATGTTGCTGTCCAGTTTTCACAATACCATTTGTTGAAGAAACTGTCTTTTTTCCATTGGATATTCTTTTGTACTTTGTCGCAGATTAGTTGACCATATAGTTGTGGGTCCATTTCTGGGTTCCTTATCCCATTTTGTTGATCTATGTGTCTGTTTTTGTGCCAGTACCATACTGTCTTGATGACTACAGCTTTGTAATATAACTTGAAATCTGGAATCATGATGCCTCGAGTTTTGTTTTTCTTTTTCAGAATTGCTTTGGCTATTCTGGGCCTTTTGTCATTCCATACAAATTTTAGGATTGTTTGTTCTAGTTCTGTGAAAAAATGCTGGTGATATTTTTATGGAGATTGCATTAAATGTGTAGATCGCTTTAGGCAGTATTTCCTTTCATTTCTGAAGGATATTTTCACTGGATATAGGATTTAGTGTTGACAGTGCTTTTCTTTCACTACTTAAAAAATGTTGTGACACTTCCTTTTGTCCTCCATGGCTTCACTTAAGAAATTCACTGCCATTTATTTTTTTCCTCCTATATTGCTTTTGAGATTTGAAACTTATTTTTAGTTCATAGAGATTGGACTCTGATGTGTCTTGGTAGGGTGGATTTCTTTATGCTCTTCCTGTGTAGTGTTTGCTCACCTTCTCTACTCTGTAGCTTTCTATCTTTTGCCATATTTGGAATGCTATTAGCCATTTTCTTTGAGGCTTTTTTTTTTTTTTGAACTGCACTCTTTTTTTCTTCTCTCCTTCTTGCACTTAGATGACATGAATGATTATCTTTGTCATAGTCTTACAGGTCCCTGAGGCTCTGTTATTTTCGTTGTTACTGTTTTTAATACTCTTTGTTGTTCAGATGGTGGTTTCTATTGTTCCATCTGTTAGTTCACTGATTCTTGCCACTGTCTTCTCTACTCTGCCATGGATCCCATCCGTTGAATTTTTAATTTTAGTTATTATATTTTTCAGTTCTAAAATTTCCATTTGGTTTTTCCTCATTATCTTCTATGTCTTGGCTGAGATTTTCTATTTTTCTTTTTCAAGTGTGTTTGCAATTGCTCACTGAAGCATTTTTATGGTGGCTGCTTTAAAATATTTTTCAAATAATTCTAATGTCTCTGTCATGTCAGAATTGGCATCTGTTATGGGCTGAATTGTTTTTTCCCTCTTCCTCAAAATTCATAGGTGGAAGCCCTAGTCCCCAGTACTTCAGATTGTGACTCCCTTTGAAGAAAGGAAATGTAAAGAGGTGGTTAAGGTAAAATGAGATCATATAGATGGGCTTTAATCCAATATGACTGAGTTCTAACAAGAAGAAGAGAGGACATGGACATACATAGTGGAAGATCATGTGAAGACACTGGAAGAAGATGCCACTTATAAGCCAAGGAGAGCGGTCTCAGAATGAAGCCAACCCTCCTGACACCTTTATGCTGGACTTTCAGCCTCCAAGACTGTGAGGAAATAATTCTCTGTTAAACTACCTGGTCTGTGGTATTTATTATGGCAGCCCTAGCAAACTAATACAGCTTTATGATTCTTTTTAAATTGAGTTTGAGATCCCCTTGTTTCTTCATAAGATGAGGTGTTTTCAATTGAAATTTAGAGATTTTTTTTGAATTGTTATTATGTTACAAGACTCTGGATCTTATTTTAAGGTTCTATTTTAGTTGGCTTCCACTGGCACTGCTCTAGCAGGGGACAGGGGAGGATGCATCTTCACTGCCAGATGGAAGTAGAAGTCAATTTTTCCCAGTTGGCCACTATTGACAACTGAAGGGGTACTTTTCATTATTGTTAGTTGGGGTGGGAGGGCTAGGTCCCCATTTGCCCTCCACTGGTATTTATTTGAGGGTAGGAGTACCTCACTACTGCTCCCTACATGGCCTCCACTGAGATCATGGGAAGGTGTGGCCTTGTTACCACTGGGTGGTAGGGAGGTCCTATCTCCCCTGACAACACCTGAGGAAAAAGGTGAGGGTCATCTTATTACTGTTCTGTGAGGGTGGATATCCAGATTCCCCATGTGGTTTCCACTGATATTGCAGTGGGGGGACCCTTGTTACCGTCTACTGGGGATCAAATTTCCATCTCCATGTTTTGCTTTTCTGATACCATTTGGGAGAGTATTTAGGGTGCATCATTACAGTTTAGGGAGGGTGGAAGTTTAAACTCTCCACATGGCAGTTCCTGCTGTAGGTGGGAGTAGGGTTACAGGTTCATTTCCTGTGGTATTTGGCTACAGAGAGCAGTTGTTATATCAAAGTTTCTTGTCTTGCATGGTTGCCCATTTCTTGGTCCTTTGATTAGGGAGATTAGACCTTGTTTTGTCTTTTTTGGTCTGTGCCTATTGACATTTCCAGTTGCTGGCTTCTTTAGCTGGGATAAATGAGGCAAAAAGAAAGTCCAGATATTCACCACTGTATCATTCTTCAGGTCCTGACTCCTCTTGTTTGGTATTCCTTCTCTTCTTTCTTTACCTTTCAGTGCCTTCTCTATTTGTTTTACATATGAACAAGGATTTTAGTTGTACTTATTTGAAGGAATAAGGAAAAGTACATCTGTTTCATTTCCTGGAAGTGGAAGTTGGGTAAGTTTTTAAGGGTTCTAAGTGCTTTAATTGTTGATGCAAGTAACTAGGAAATGTCAAACTCAATTTTGGCACCATGGCTTGGCTAGTAAAATTTTCATTATCTTTTACATTTAACCAAAAAAAAAATCTGATTTGTGTGTGTTGGAGTAAGAGGCAATGTTGCCTCTTGCTTTTTTTTAAAGGTAAGTTGATTGTTTTATTACATTAAGAATTATTTCATATGTACTTGACATAAAGGTAATCAAATCCTTGATTCACTGAACTCTAACTAGTCGCCAGTTCTCTGAGACCACAATTTGTCATCAAAAGTAAACACAAAGGATCTTTATTCTGGAAGTATCTGTTAGAAAATAGAGATTGTCTTAGAGTCATAACTGATAGCTGACTTGTGTGGAATACTTTAAAGGAGACAGAGCATGATCTGTTAATGCAAACAGAATTAGGCACTAGAGGACCTGAGAAACTAGCTAATAGTGCTAGAGCAGAAACAGAACTAATTCGATAATGTGAAGAACCAGACTTGAGTCCCAGCTTGACCTCTAATCACCTATGGAATCTTGCTCAAGATGGTTATACTTTCTAAACTACAGCCACTGTGGGTGTTTAGGAGACTTGAATGAGCTTAATTCACTCTACAAATGAAAACTGATATTATTTACTATTATTACTATTATCATTAGGATGCATCTCAATACATATCCTAATCTATATTATAATTATTATTTTGGAGATTTGTGTTTGCTTAGTTTGAAATGCTACAAGTCATAGATTTGCAGATTAAAAAAGAACATTTAAGGTTATCTAGGTAAGTATCTATAGATCATTGGTTCTCAACTTTGGCTGCACATTAGAATTACCTCGGGAGCTTTTTAAAAGCTTCAGTGCTCTGGCCCATCTCCCAGAGATTTTGATTTAACTGATCTGGTGTGAGGCCTGATCATTAGTACTTTTGAAAAGCTCCCCAGGTGACTCTAATGTGTACAGGGTTGAGACTCACCAATCTAGGTAAACATCTCCAGTCCTGACTCAAGATGTCACTCAGCCTAAGTAATTCCAAATTGGCATTGGTCTAGTAACTTCCAAAACAGAGTTGGAAAAGAGGGTTAGTCTGTCTTCTAACTCCTGCACCCTTCTCCCTCTCCATCAAGATGAAGCCTTAACATGGACATTTTGAAAATATCCTCTAGTGATTCTCATATTCTGTTATTTTGCACTCTCCACCCCAGTTTCATTGTTCTCATCTCCTTCTGCCTTTCCAGTTGAGAGTTGACCTGGTGCGACTATACCTTCAAAGCTTCAATGTGCCCTCTGCCACATTAATGCCCCAGCTTCTGTTTGAGCACCTTTACATCAGCTCAGTATAAAGAAGATTGTGTGTGGTAATTCAAAAGCAAATCATGACTTAAGTTACAATGTCTTTTGAAAATAGCTGATGTTCTTTTAATACTTACTATATTTCATTTGTTAAGCCTTTTACTTCAAGACAATCCTATGGAGATGTTCTGATCATCTTTGCTTTTTACATAAAAAGTGTATATGACTTTTGCATATGAGAAAGCAGAGGCCCATGGAAGATAAGTAAATTGACAGAATTAGTAACTGGTCAAATGGGATTTGAACTATTGCAAACCACTCCGATAGCTACATTAGGACATAAGATTTCCATCTATGTCCAGATTCATTATTGTCTTTTTAATATGAAGAGGTCCTCTTTCTTTCTTTTTTTTTTTTTTTAAAGATTTTATTTATTTATTTGAAAGAGAGAGAATGAGAGACAGAGAGCATGAGAGGGAGGAGGGTCAGAGGGAGAAGCAGACTCCCTGCCGAGCAGGGAGCCTGATGCGGGACTCGATCCCGGGACTCCAGGATCATGACCTGAGCCGAAGGCAGTCACTTAACCAACTGAGCCACCCAGGCGCTCCAAAGAGGTCCTCTTTCAATAATATGTCCAAAATATATTTTCATGACCAGTACATATCTATGAAGAAAGGTCTGATAGAGGTGAAGGGATGCTGTTGCAACCAACATTCAAGAACCGACTGGAAACTGGATCTAGGAATCAATCTAGGAGTAGTTTTATGGAAGACAACATTGGTGAGGGCAAGATGGACTAACCCAGTTGGCTCTTCTCCTGGCTGCTATTTCTGGAAAAGTGTGAACGCAGGTCACTCCTTGCATTTAAAGGCAAAACCTGTCATTCCCAAAAGGAGCTCTCTGTACTGGCCGGTTCACTAATTCACTGCTGACTGGGCTTGTCTGGTAAGGGAACACATTAAATATTTAAACCTTGTCCTTCCTTAGATGCAGAGCAGCAAAGATGATTTTCCACAGAATTTAGCATTAAACTCAGGCAATTTGTACAGCTGTGCATATAAATGGCTTTTCACATAATCTCTAGAGGCCAGGGTCAATGTTCCTCGTACATTTTAATACTGTAGATGACATAGCGACATCCTTCCAATTTATGTTTCCTCATAATTGAAAGGGGCTTAATAAAAGTGAGGAAAAGGCAGTATGTACACAGCAACATCGATTTCTGCTGACAGTTGAGCGGAAGTTAATTGTAATTTTAATGTAATTTGTTCCATGGGTGATGTTGAGCCCTGGAACATAACTAAATCCATTTTAAAAGAAAGGTGTGTGTGTGTGTGTGTTATAATATTAGAATGACCCAATTATACAGCTGTCATGAAGATACCAAATATAACTTCCCCAGATGAATACTTTAATTATTTTCCCTGTAGATATATTTATTTAAATAAATGGAGACCTGGCCTTTATTATCAACACAGAATTTTAACCCAATCAGATTTGGGGGTGACATGCATGTTACATTGCTTGAAATAAATGGACACATTATTTGTCAAAGTATGAGTGTAACACAGTCCTGATTGTTAAAGTTAAGCTTATCTGCATGAACTGTAGTTAATATTTATTCTGGGTGAAGCAGTTTTTTATTGTTATTTTTTCATTTAGTAGAGCAAGAACATGCTAATAGTTTTGTTGGTAATTCAAACATTTCCTGCTGTGGGTAAAAACATGTAAAACTGAAGAATGATGGTGTTCTCTGGCTCTGAAATTTGCTAATTGTAGAGCTATTCAATTATAGGTAATATCCTTTTATTGCTAATAAGATTACCGTGTGTCAACACAACTGCAATTCTGAAATGGAATCTGCCCAATTTGCCTTGTATGGAATTTGAAACTGTTTTGTGTAAAAGACTTTAGAAAATTAGCACTGAAATATGAATGACAAGGAGAAGAAATCAGTAAAATGCCTAATCTAAAATCTCTTCCCATCCAGATGCTTTTCTCTTGGGACAGTTTCAAAATGGATTTTTGCCACCAGAAAAACAACAACAACAACAGCAACAACAAAACAGACATATGATTGAATCTATTGTCATCTAGGTTAAAAATTTCTTTAGTTTATAGTCTGCTTTTATAAAATTAGGCCAAACCCCCTCCACCAGTTAGTGTCCAGTATTATGTTAGGTAGAGAATAAGCAGAGAATGAATGTGAGATTATAGTTTGGATTAGGTAATCCAGAAGTGTCAGAATTAACTAGTTGGGAGAAAGGGGGAGGTAAAATATATATTCTTGGATGTGGTATAGATAGATAGATGATCAATGGCTATATATATATAAAATAAGATTTATTATAAAGAATTGCCTCATGTTATTATTGTAGCTGAGAAGTCCCATAATCTGCCATCTGCAAGCCGGAGAACCAGGAAACTCCCTGCTGTAAATTTCATCCTGAGTCTAAAGAACTCAGAACTGTGAGTGCTGATGATGTAAGCCCAGTCCAAGGGCAGAAGATTGATGTCTAAGCTCACGCAGCCAGCAGAGAGTGAATTCACCCTTCCTCTGCATTTTTGTTCGATTCAGACCCTCAGTGGATTGTATGATGCCCACCTATATCGGGGAGGGCAATCTACTTTAATTAGCCTGCTGATTCAAATATTAATCTCATTCAGAAACACTCTCAAGACACACCCAGCACCCCCCTCCAAGTCAAGTTGGCACAAAAAATGAACCATCACAGAGGCCTTACTTCAGACAAATGAAATCAGACTCAGAACGTTGACCACAAGACTGTGCATGCTATATTTGATCCCCACAGTGCTCCTTATACACATGGTATAGTTTGAGAACTACTGGCCCAAAGGGATCATTCAGATACATGATTAATGGCTTTTGTGCATATCTGATGTTCCTCAACCTTGGCCTTTGGCTGCAAAGACCATAGAATGACTTTCTATCTTTTTCTAAGGAGAAGACTACATTTATCTAACTGCCAAACACAATTGGAACAGAAGCTTCCATAATGTTGATGATCTCTAAATGTTACTAATCAAATGTTACTAATGAGGCCAGCAGATACAGGTGTCTAGGCTCCTCTGGACATAGTAGGACCCATTATGAGTATAAAGGATATTGCTTGGAAAGCCTGATCTTTACTTCTAAAATGTTATTTCTAAAAACATAACTTATAGGCCATGTATATCAGAATAATTTTGGATTCCTAACCCATTCAGTCAAAATCACAGAGAATGGATCCAGAAACCTGTATCCTAACATGCTATATCACAACCCCTGTCCTCGCTCTCCTCCACTATACCACCCCAAGTTGAGTCATTGGTGTTTGATGAGCTTGGGAAAGAACTTCTTTCTCATTTCCCTGGATTTTGGACTAACTATGGTGAGCAATTATCTCTGTTTGAGTGGGATTTTAACACTAAAACTTCCATGTCCTGGGAAACTCCCGAGTTCTTAGCAAATTGGAACAGTTGGTCCCCCTAACTAAGACCTAATTTCAAATCTTGTTCTATCATGTATTAGCTATAGGGCTTTAAACACGGCACTAAACCGTTTTAAGATACAATTTCCTCATCTGTAAAATGGCCGTATCATCCCATTTCACAGAGATATTGTGCAGATTAAATGAAATTAGATGTGATTACATATATGAAACACCTACCTAGCAGACGTTCTGTAAATGTTATTTCCTTTCTCTACCATTGGCAAAATCATATTCTCAGGCCCAAGGGGAGGATCCTGTTATACACAACAAGAAGGTGGATGTCATTTCATTTGTTTCACCTGCCAAAAAAAAGAGAGTTACTTCTTTGTCAGTAAATAACAGGTTGTCATAAGCTGTTTTCAGGCAGATTTGTTTGTTTTTTTTTCAATTTGCAAATATGCAAATTGAGAGTCATGATTCACTTCATTTCCATGTAAAATTAATTAACTATAAAATTCTGGATATAAACAAAAAAAAAAAGAAAAAAGAATGAACTGTTAGTTTTAGAATTTATACAAGACACAGTCCTGTAAACCAAAGCAGGTACCACTTCTATAATTAGAAAAGATATGTAGACAAAGCCGTAAGGCCAGCTTGTATTCATACTGTTGGCCTTAATAAGCTATATAAAGCTAGATAGATTTCAGTTTTTCTAGACCTTAGATTCTACACTTATAAAAGGATGAGGTTGAAATAGTATATTAAATTGATCTCTAAAATTCCTTCAAGCTTTATGATTCTATTCTTGATAAATTATTGTTTTGCTTCTATTTGAATTCTCTTAGTAAAAGGGAGCTGGCTATTTTAAGATTGATGCTATAGTAGGGAGATTAATTTTAGATTACTCTCCTTCATTTTGAATCAAAATCTCCTTTCCATAGCTTATTCCTACTAGTCTTAAATCTGTCCTTAGAAAAGCTCAGAATAACTTTTTTTAATTCATGAGCTAGTTCTTTAAGCTATTTGAAATGAGTAACCACATTAAGCCTTGGCAAATTTTATTTATTCTTTTTTTAGAAGTGGTCATGACATGGCCTTGTTTAACCATGATAGGTTTGATTGAAGCCGTGAGGATTTCTCAGACCAGGTGAGATCGTCCTAAGCTATTTGTGACTAAACAGCTAAAATCTAGCCTGATGATTAGGGTAAGTGTGCACTGGCATCAAATTGGATAATCAAATGGAAGGACTGACCCTTTCTTAGTTAGACTAAGAGGGTCAGAATGAAAGATAAGAGTGGATTAAAGAAAGGTAACATGGGCATTAGAAACTTCTTTCTAGAAACTCCTTTCTAGAACAAGTAGATTTGGCCAGGGAGAAGTCACTGTAGGGACTGAGAAATAGAGGTGTTTAATCAGCAGTAATATCCCAAGTTAGAGTTAAGAATACAGAGGGTTTAAATCTAGATTAGAGAGAATATTTATTTCTTCAATCATTAATTCACCAAATGTTTATCAAGTACCCCACCCTGTGCCAGGCACTATTTAGGCACTGGGATATACGAGTAAGTCAAAATAAACCTAGGCTTTCATTTAATATAGCATAGTATACCAAAACTACCACCTGTCAAGCATCTATTAGCACATTAATGATCTTATTAATTATTCCTATGATTAAATTGGGGAATAGGTTATGATATATAGCATGTTAACTCATACAGACTTCTGAATCCATTCTCAGTAATTTTGGTTAAATAGGTCTGGCATGAGAACCCAAAACATACACTTAATAACCTTGCTAGATTATTCTGAAGCACAAGACCCTATAGATTATATGTCTAGAAAGAGCATTTTAGAAGGACAAATCAAATTTCCCAAGCAATCTGCCCTTTATACTCTTAGAGGGTCCTCTTATGTCTAGAGAAGCCTGGATCCCTTTATCTGCTAAAGCAGTACTTTCTGTTTATTAATACATGGCTTGTTCAGTGCCCTAACAATCTCTTTATTATTCAAGATGGTCACAATCACTTTGTGTTTTCAACCACACTTTAGAGACCTGTGGACAGACTTCCACTTGCCTACATTATTCTTTAAAGATAAAACCCAGAATTAGCCATGGTGCTTTTGATACATTCTACTACTAGTTGGTATATTCACTTTTTCTGGACAGTGAAGTTTTATTGATGCAGTCAAAGAATACTCCTTTTTTTTTTTTTGTCTTTAGTGAAGTCATGTTTTCAGCTTTTATTGATATGGTAGTCAGTTATAACCTCCATATCGTTCACGTATTTCTTAAATGAAATTGTATCATCCAGTCACCTCTGTGAGGGGGGTAAGTCAGCTCCTTTACTCAAGGGAACAGCCAAGCCAAATTCTCAGTCTCTAGTTATTCCATGTTTTGCTGAGTTGACTTCCTCCCCAGGGGCCATAAACACTGCTACAAAGTCTTCAATCCTATTTCTGATTTCCAGAATTAATCTACTGTACCTTCCTACATCCTTGGATGTCATCAGAAATCCAAGTTTCAGTGCCATACATCATAATACAAATGATTATCCCCTTGCAATTATTCACATTCATTGATCTAATCCTATCTCCCAACCCCCAACCTGCTCTAATCCTTCAGTATCATCGGAATCACTATCACAAACATATCCCATTCTGTTCTACCCTCTTCTTAATTTAATTTAATTTTATTATGTTATGTTAGTCACCATACAATACATCATTAGTTTTTGATGTGGTGATCCACGATCCATTGTTTTCGTATAACACCCTGTCCTCCATGCAGTACATGCCCTCCTTAATACCCATCACTGGGCTAACCAATCCCCCTCCCTCCTCCCCTCTAAAACCCTGTTTGTTTCTCAGAGTCCATAGTCTCTCATGGTTCATCTCTTGCTCCGATTTCCCCTCTTTCATTTTTCCCTTCCTTCTCCTAATGTCCTTCATGCTATTCCTTATGTTCCACAAATAAGTGAAACCGTATGATAATTGACTTTCTCTGCTTGACTTCTTTGAATGGACCCTTTATCCTCTTGCTTCACTGAAACATGGCCACACTGAAGATACTACATCTCTGTAACTTCTTGAATGGAGAGGGTTTTTATTTCTTCACTCCACATAACTTGTGTCTTCTCTATTCCCTTTCATTACTAGAAAACCATTCCTTCTCCTTCCTCCTTAAAAATGCTAGTTTTTTTTCAAATTCAACTCACCAAATTTTATTAGCTTTCACTTCCATGCTATCAACTACTGAGACCTTGTTTGCTCTTGTTATTCATAGAGCATCTAGCTCTTGTCTCTCTCTCCACAGCTATGATATTTTGAGATTTTTCTCATTAAATAGATAATATATCTAACCCCTACATTCCTAGAACCCTCATCTACTTGCTTCCCACATTTCTTTGAATCTCTCTTGGCCACATGGTCATGTGATCATTACCTATACCTACACAATTCCCAAAATGTTAGTTTCAAATATTTCAATAATCTCTGATTATCAACTTCTCTTCCTCCAACTTACTCTAATAATTTTATTCCAACCATTCCCCAAACTCATGAAAACCTGCAATTGTTTATTGTAGAACTTTTGTACTATCCATCAGTCACTCTAGGTCCTCACTTTCCCTAGAAACCTAGATTCTTTATTTCAGCCCTGTGTTCTCCTTGAAACCTTCCAAGTTCTCTGTCCTCTCTCACCCAACATCCTACTCACTGGAATGTCCCAACCCTGATCATCCTTTTATTTTGCACCTATGAATGAGAAGCTCAACAATCAGAGAAAATTCACTAATTGGAATTACTTTAAATTTATGTCCACCATATCAAAAGGAATCTCAGCACTGACAGACAATCCTACTAAATTTTCCTATTAAATTTACCTTCCTACTTTCTGAAGTGGCAGTTTCATGCCTTCTCAAATCTTCAACACCTACTCCCTGCATACTCTCTTAGCTGATAACCTTGCACACAATAAATGGAATTTGATGATAATTAATTCATCTTGACCAGAAATTCTACCACCCTACTGTGTTGTTTCCCTTATTTTAGTGTTCCTTATTGTGGTTTCCCTTATTATAGAAAAAAGTCATGTCCTTACCTAAGACCAAGTTCATTTGTGCCAGAAATTCCATCCACTATTACCATCTTAAGGATTTAATTTCTGCAATTAAACTCTTTCTGCTCTGAATCATCAAGCTTCCACTCTTTACTTGTTCCTTCAAAATATCCTTTAAAATATTGTCCCTTACCCTCATATAACCTTGCAGTTAAGGCTATATTGCTCTGCTTTTATTCACAGAAAAAAAATCATGAGTTCTTTATATTTGTGTTCTCCGTGTACTCACCTCACATTTTGTTTCTCACCCATACTCATTTCAATTGGACTTTGGACTTTGTCGTTCTTTGTGAACACTTCTGAACAAGGTCACTATTAATCTACATCTTCCCATGACTAATGGTTAGTTTTCCATCATATTGCTAATGCCCTCTACAGTATTTAACATGATCTATGATTCCATCCATCCTGAAACACGTTTTTCTTTTGCTTCCAGGACACCAGGCTCTCCTGACTTTCCTCTTACCTCACTAACTGCACTTTTCAATCTTTTTTCATAGCTCCATGTTATCTATGAAATCTCCAGTTGGTAGAATTGCCCTAGGACTCTGGCCTCAGCTCTCAGCCTTCTGATCCTCTTTATCTATATCACCAGGTGATTCAACTGATCTCATTGTTTCAAATACTATTTGTGTTCTGCTGAACTCTCAATATTCCCATTCAAACATCTCTCAAGTGCTCAAATCTAAGATAATCAACTAATATAGCTGCATAATCACTACCAGACTATTTAATAGGCATCTCAAATGGCATATGGCCATAGCAGAACTATCAATTGTAGTCCTCTTCCTCAGTCCATACTATCCCATCCCCCCAAGGAAGGGTACTACCACGGCCACCTAGGTGTTCAAGCTATAAATCTAGGAGTTAGTAATGCTTGATTCTTCTTTCTTTCATATTCTAGACCCAGTCTATTAAGCTAGCTCTTCTGCCAAAACATAACCAAACTTCAACCAGTTCTCACTATCTCTACTACTATATATATAGTCCCAGAAACCATCACCTAATGGAACTCAAGCAGGAGCCTGCTTAGATATCTCCCTGTTTCCTCTCTCATCTTCCCATAGGCCATTCTCCACAAAGCAGCCACAGTGATATTTTCCAAAAGTAATCAGTGCATGTCCTTAGTATAAAAACCTACAATTGTTTTTCATTATGCTTAGGATAAAATCTTGCTGTAACTTATAAGGCCCTACATGATCTAGCCTCTCTATATCTCCAAATTCATATATAGTCATTCTCTCAGTTGTTTATGATACAAGAACCACACTGGCATACTTTCTGTCCCTTGAACATACCCAGGTCTTTTCCATCTTCAAGGCTTTGCACTTGCTGTTTCTTTTGCTTGCACCACCTGCTTCCTTCCATATTTTTCTTAGCTTCCTGCTTCTTATTCAGGACTCAATGCAAATACTACCTCCTCATCAAAGGACTTCCCTGATGGCTCTAGCTATAGGGGCCCTCTTAGTCACTTATTACCACATTACTCTATTTTCTCATTTTTTCAGTTGTTGAAATTGGCTTATTTGATTTTTGTTCTATGTGTTTATCACATTTTTCATCCCTACACTCCCCAATGAAACCTAAGTTCCTGTAAATATTAGGTGCTATATTCCCAGGGCCTATAAATGAACCTGGCAAATAATAAACACTCAATACTTTCTGGCCAACAGTCATGCTAGCATTTCTTATCCAGTATTTGTGCATCTGCTATGCAAGCACCTAAATGTAGGCTCCTTACTATGGGTCAGCATTTCACTCTGTTGATCGTGGTCATTGTTCTGGCCCACTGAACTGTCTTTATATATGATTCTCCCTTTATCTATTACCTTCCCTGTTAGCTCTATTTCTTAGCTTCATACATAAATGTACTCTCTTTTCTACTATTTATTTGTTTCAAATGTTTTTTTAGAAGCATTTATGCATTTTGAAAAGTAGAGCTGTAAGGTGACAACTACATGAGAAAGGGCTAAGGGATATATTTTGAATTAAAAAAAAAACTAAATATGAACCATATTCTTGTTTTTGCAAAAAGTAACAGGCTTTCAATGTGTGAGTCAGTTTCCTCATAAATCAATTGGAGATTACAATATTTAGTTTGAAATTTTGTTTTGAGGTTTAGTAAAATATAATTTACATAAAGCACTCGGTGCAAAGTTTGGTATGGTGAAGTTACACAAAAGAGAGAATGAGTTACTTCCTGGTTTGTATGGGCTTAGAAAAAGAGGAATCCAGCTTAGGCAAGAGACAAAGAAAGGCATTATATCCTCAAACATATTACTTTATACCTTTTAGTTTTGTAATGTCATGTGAATTACTAAATTAACTTTTAGCATCTTAATTTCCCTTCTTCTAATGTAAGAGACTTGATCAGACGGTCTACATTCTTCTAACTCTAGAATCTCTGGTCAAATTAAAATAATTCACATGGGAGACCCAAAGAAGTGAAATGTTTTGCCTTGGGCCACAGAGAGTCCAGTTTTCTAGCTCTAGTTCCATTAAATACTCAATGATTTTTATATCCTATATTTCAGCCCTCTATTACTGGCTTTCTGTCCATCTGAAGACATTGACCATCATTACTGGATGGATGGGTACTAGGGAAGAGGAGACTGGGCAAGAAAGAGTTTTATTGAGTCTGGACCCTTCAAAAAGAAGGGGGGGTAGTGACAGTGGGAGATTGCAAAGGAATGCTTCAGAGATCCAAAGGGATCAAGAAATCTGTGTAAGCAATGCAGATACTAGTATGTAGCAGAGAGACTCAATGTATTATGAAGAGTTATTTCTTACTTTTCAGCATTATCCAGAACCTTTATCTTGGCTAGCAGCCACGTGACCAGCATGTAGGAAAACAACCAGATTATATAGGGTTAAGAGTTAGCCTTGCCCCCTTTTTTTAGCTGTGTGAACTTCACCAAGCATTTAATGTCTCTATGTGTCTGTTTTCTCATTTGTAATAATTCAGATGTTTTCCAGCTCCTAACTCTCACTTCAGATAGTTGTTCAGGTAAATTTTAAATAAAATGAAACAATCAACATTTCCCAATCTTTTCTGATAATAGGAATTATGTAGGGGTTTCTGTCAAACATACAGGTAATAAAGATTCACCCTGCGAAATTCTGTTTTAGTAGGTTCTGTTTGGTGACCAGAATTTATGTTTTTAACAAATAACGAGGATTTATTTGTAATTCAGGCAGATTTGGAAGACAATGATATAACAGTGCTATGTAATGGTAATATTAGTCAATATTGTGAGAACCACGGAGTCCTGGCTTAAACCAGCCAGTATGGGGAAAGAGGTGGCAAGATGTTCTCTCTCTCCTTTTGGTTCTCATTTGTGTGAGGGAGATAGTAGTGTCTGTTGTCCAAATGTACTGTATTGTGAGGTAAAGATGGAGAGATTTGTTTTGTTTTTGTCTATCTATCTATATATATCTATTTATTTACTTGGTTTGGGAGCTGATGCAAAATTGGTCTCGAATCATAATTCTCCTAATCATAGACTGTTCTATTATTATCATATTTAAATATAATAAAGAAAGAGAGAGAAACAAGGAGATACAGAGGGAGAGAGAGAGAGAGGAGAGACAAGGAGCAAGAATATTATAGTATTATAGTATATATGATAGTATTATAGTTATAATGGCAAATTCATTAACATCATAATTAATTATTTAAATTAAAGGTAGTGTTTTCTCATATAACTGTGATTAGAAACATAAAATTGCAAAGATACCAATCAATATTGGCATAAGGCATATATTTAAACCTTCAGGGCTATTAATTTATTGGCTGTGTTTAGTTGAAACTGAATTGATAAAATTGAGATGCTATTTTCCTTATAAGTCAGCAACGAGTTAGCAGACAAATTATTTTGAATCTCTAACATTCCAAGAGCCATCCATTCTCTAATTTCAGTTGACTGGAGTTACAAAGTAATGCATATATAATTCATTACCAGCAAGAGACCTGGTGGAATTTAGCAAAATGCACTTAAGTATTGAGAATCTTTTATTCCTTTCTTCTTGCACTGAACTTGCCCTTGAGTAAGTTCCTGATAGGGACTAAAAAGAATTTCCAAGGGCATTTTCCAATTTATGATACATGTTTGGTCCTCAAGTCTACTTCCTTTGGTTGCACTTCTGAACTTAGTACTAAGTCTTCTGTGTATGAAAAGGTTTAGTTCCTATAGCAATCATCTGTGAATGAATTGTTACCATGAAATGTCAATAGTCATCTTGGTATATTAGATCTAGTACCTTATACACCTTGCATATAAAAAAATGCCTATATAAGTAACTAATGGATTGTTTCTATGAAGCCCAACTTTTCATCTCAAGGAATTTAAGGTCTATTAGAGATAATAAAACACAGACATCATACACAATATGTATTTGTAAGTAATAAGTATTATATAAAGGGTTCAAATAAAACATCATGGGATTTTGAGGCTGACGTGACAATTTCTCAGTTGTGTGTATGTAGGCACATACATTTACACATATGTGTGCAAATGTGCAAAAAATCAAATTCTCTTCCAACCTCCCCTATTTGTAAGGTATCAGTGACTTTCAAAACTTTTTTTCCTCCTTCTCTACTTCTCTTTCTGAGCACCCAATTTTCAGAATCTAGTTCTTGTTGTGAAGAATGCAGCATTAGTAAACAAATGATAAAAATACTGGTGAAATAAATCTTTTTGTCCTCTCAGAAGTATTTATGTTTTTAAAAAGTATCACAGAAAGAGGAAACCTTAAGAATTCCTTAACAGAGGTAGGATTTCAGACTCCATTGCATTAGACTAGAGAATGTTTTGAAGTGGGAGGGTGAACAGCTTTTCTGACTTCTTGTAAAACATGACAGAGGACATTGACAACTGTTCCTTAGTGGATATAACCATGATCCTTTGAAAGAGACCAATGAGGACATAAGAGGGACATTGAAGCTGACAGACTATGTTTATAGAATTATTGGTGGACCTGCCCTGGTGCCCTTCTCTACTTGTATTGACTTTGTCCACTCTTTTTCTAACCCTCAGTTCATTCTTCTCCTCTGCTAGGTCAATATCCTCTTGGACAACTCTATAGGGCACTGAACTCTTTTGCTTTCATTTCTTGGTACAGTTTCTACATATTTTATCTACCCAGTGGTGATTTGGTAATGATTTCCCTTTGACATGACCCCAGGATAACTCAAAAGTTAGTACTCACTCTTAGACATTTATATCTTGGCAAAGTCCAGTCCTTGGTCCATATCTTCTTCACCTAGTTTCAGAGTAAAGATTTTGTAAGAAACTTATAATCCCCAGTTGTTTGGCATTTGATTTTTATGCACCCTGAAATCTATCTTTCTTACTAAATAATTTTTAAAAGGTTTTAAAGTCTCAGAAGTAGAGAATACCGGTTATGGGCCAAATGTAGAAGGTGGCTAGAACTAGCAGCTCTGCTCATGAAGTCTCTTCTGGATGTGCTACCTCCCTCATTGTTCAATTCAAAACTCTTCAGGACCTCAGGCTTCCACCCCACCATGTGAGGAGCTTAGAAGACATCACTCTCATCTTCATAACTACAAAAAAAGGCTTGAACAAGCTGAAAATAATTAGCTCTTCTTAGAACCATCAGATAATTGAGATTAAAGGGTGAACTGCTGCTCCCAAAATTGAAGAGACAAATAGTTGGAAACAGAGAGTCACAGTTGACTGGAGCAGAAAAGAAAACCCTAGAACAACAGTACTGGGGCAGGAAATCTTAACTAATTGATGATGATGTGTTTGAGGTTCACTGTGGACAGACTCAAAAGTTAAAAAAATCCTGTCTTAACAGGACCCCCCAGACTTGCATGAGTTTGACTTCTAAGAGCTCTTCCAGGTTCTGCCAGGGAGTATTGGAGAGAAATCCCCCTTGTGCTTCTGGCAGAGGAAAGGAAAAAGTAGCCATTTTGAAATATGCCCTAAACATTCTCTTTCTTAATGAAGACTGCCCTTGAAGGAAAGTATTTTTCCGAGCCTAATGACTCAATGGGGTTTACCAGAGCCTAACAAACTTGGAGGAAGAGAAATACCCAACTAGCTCACTCTAGCCTCCATGTAAGAAAAAGTAAATTCCTAATTCTGGACCCTCCCAAGACTTCCTGTCTTAACTAGTGAGTGGAAAAAAAGACCAAGATGTACTTGTGAACTTTGTGCCCAGTACTTGTACACAGAGGCACAAAAAGCTCACAAAAGGATCAAGACGAGACCTAATAATAGGACAAGAGAATGCTTCCTTTCCTTGTGTAGTTTATCACCACATCAGTAGGGCTGCTGTATAAACAGATGAGTGCAACTGTAAAAACTGCCCATGTCAAATCTTATTTAAGAAGAAACCTCTAGGGAAATTGAAAGACAACTGGGAAGACAAAAATAAGAACACCAGAGGAACTTTTAATTTTTCTGACACATAGAGCTACAGCCAACAGTAAGCACAGCCTAACTCATAGCCAGAAAAACAAACAAAAAGCCTCAAACCAAAGGTCTATTTACCTCAGTCTCTTCTACCCAATACATTATGATCAGCTTTCTATAAAAAAAAAAAAAGAGGAATACTAAAAGATAAAAATAGTTTGTTGACACAGAAGTAATATATGGCAGAAATTTTGCAACTGTCAAACCAAGAATTTAAAATAACTGTGATTAATATTCTAAGAGCTCTAATTGAAAAACAGACAACATGCAAGAACAAATGTGTAACGTAAGTAGAGGGATGGAAACTCTAAGAAAGAATTAAAAAAAAATACCAAAGATCAAAATGATTGTAGCAGAAATGAAGAATGTCTTTGATGAGCTCATCAATGTACTGAACATGGCCAATGAAATAATTGGTGAGCTTGAAGAAATATCAATAGAAATTTCCAAAATTTAAGAGCAAAGAGAATAATTTAAAATAATAGAACATCTAAGAACTATGGAACAATTATAAAAGGTGTAACATATATATAATGAAAATTCTAGAAGGAAAAGAGAGAGAAAAAGGAACAGAAGAAATATTTGAGATGGTAACAACTGAAATTTTTTTCAAAATTAATGAAGGATTAAAAAAAAACATAAATCCAGGAAGCTGATATAACGCCAACCATGATAAATACCAAAACAAAACAAAACAAACTATACAAACATGTATCATACTCAAATGCAGATTGTCAAGACATGAGAAAATCTTGAAAGAAGACAGATGGTCTGGGAGAGAGAAGAGAGTGAACATCTTAACTATGGAAGAGCATGGATAAGAATTAAATCAAACATCTCATAAATTATGCTCACAAGAAGACAGTAGAATGAGATACTGAAAATTTTGAAAAGAAAAAACAAAATTATATCACCAATCTACAATTCTGTATCCAGCAAAATTAATACTTCCAAAGTGAAGGAAATGTAATGACTAAGCCACAGAGATGAAAGGTTACAGCATAGAGAATACAGTCAGTGTTGTAGTAGTGTTCTATGGTGACAAATGGTAGCTACACTTGTAAGTACAGTATAATGTATAGTTGTTGAATCACTACATTGTACCCCTGAAACTAATGTAACACTGTGTTTCAGCCATACTTCAATTAAAAAAAAAAAAAGTGGGAAATTCTAGGAAGATGGCAGAGTAGGAGGATCCTAAATTCACTTTGTCCCATGACATACCTAGATGATAGATACATCAGTGCATCCAACCCAGGAAATGACCCAAAGACTGGCAGAACAGACTTTCTGCAGTTAATTATAGAGAAGAGGGCACATTAAAAAAAGTAGGAGAGGCAGAGATGCCATTAGGAGCAAATCTCCAGGCAAGACTAACTACAAACAGGAGGGACATTACAGCACAGGGGAGGGAGGATCAGACCCACAGCAGGTACCCCAGACACGAGGGACCTGTCCTAGGAAGATGAATCCTCATAACATTTGGCTGTGAAAACCAGTGGAGCTTAATTCTGCAAGTTTTTTATAGCAGGGTTAACTCTGGGTACTTGAAAAATCAGCAGGCTGAAACTGAGTCCCCACCTTTAAAGAGCCAGCATATACAACCCCACTGAGATACTATATAGAAGCTATAGTTTGAAGAGTGCCTGGCGTATATATGAAGGAGACTTATTTATTAATCTCAGAACATGTGCTGGAGGGGCAGGGATCTTTAGAAGATTTCTCCAAGAAGAAAAGAGCAGGCAGGCACCATTTCTTTGCCCCCCCACCTATATAGCCAGACATCTGTGAGAAACAGCAGGAATATGCTCCACGTACCTTGCCAACATCACACACCTCTCCCCTATATTTTCCTATGGTTCTGCCCCATCTAATCCACCCCACATGATAGGAGTCCCTCCAAAGCAGCTCCTGTCCTTTTTCATTCTGTGAGCAGCCCTGGGAGGGACCTGCACCACCCCAAAGTGACTCATGCTTTGGGGACGGGGAAATACAAACACACACACAAGTTTGACTACAGCCCCAGCAACTGAATTTTATAACTGGCAATGCAGAGAGAGTGATTTGCTGATCAATGCATGTGCAGCCCCAACAGGCATCTGGCCTGACTGTTGGCCCCACCCACCAACAAAATCTTCTCAGGGGACAAGGAAGAGAGAGTGCCCTGAAGTTTGGGGCAACTGCAGTGCTTGCATACAGGCTAAAGGCAAGCCTCTGGCCTGACTGCTGACATTGCCCAACTATAAGCCCATACCAGCCCTAGACTGGCCTCTTAACAGCACAGGGACCAAGCCTGCCTCATAACAGGCAAAGTGGGCCATTACAGTCAACTGGACTGAAGGCAAACATAACTCAGACACAACAGTACAGTGCATGAAACCCATATAGGAGACACCCCTCAAGCACCTGGTTCCGGTGAACAGGGTCATTGTGCTAGAGGACACCACAGGACCTCTTCTTCATAAGGTTAATACTTTCAAGATCAGGAGATATAACAAATTTTCCTAACACATAGAAAGAAACACAGATAGTTAGACAAAATGAGGATACAGAGGAATATGTCCCAAATGAAAGAATAGGACAAAACAATAGCAAAAGAGCTAAATGAAATAGAGATAAGCCATATGCCTGATAAAGAATTCAAAGTAATGGTCATAATGACACTCACTGGACTTGACAAAAGTGTGGAGGATCTCAGTGGGACTTTCCACAAAGAGACAGAAAATATAAAAACCAGTCAGAAGTGAAGAACTCAATAACCGAAATTAAAAATACACTAGAGGTAATTAATAGTAGATTTCAGGAGGCAAAAGAATGGATCAGTGATCTAGAAGACAGAATAATGGAAAACAACCACGTTGCACAGAAAAAAGAAAAAAGAATAATAAAAAATGAGAATAGATTAAGAACTTAGTGACATCATCAAGCATTATAACATTTGCATTTAGAAATCCCAGAAGGCAAAGAGAGAGAAAAAGGGGCAGAAAATGTATTTGAAGAAATAGTAGCTGAAAATTTCCCTAATCTGGGGAAGGAAACAGACACTCAGATCCATAAGGCACACAGCGATCCCAACAAAATCAACCCAAGGAGGTCCACACCAAGATATATAATAATTGAAATGGCAAAAGTAGTGATAAAAAGAGAATTGTAAAAGTAGCAAGAGAAAAGAACATAGTTACATACAAGGGGAAACCCCCATAGGGCTATCAATGGATTTTTTAGCAGAAACTTTGCAGGCCAGAAGAGAGTGGCATGATATATTCAAAGTGCTGAAATGATAAAAATCCTGCAACCAAGAATACTCTACCCAGCAAGGATATCATTGAGAATAGAAGGAGAGATAAAGAGTTTCCCAAACAAACAAAAGTTGGTGGAGTTCATCACCACCAAACCAGACTTACAAGAAATATTAAAGAAAATTCTTTGAGTGAAAAGAACAGGCCATAATCAGGAATAAGAAAATTATGAGAAGAAAAAAAAATTCACAGGTTAATATAAACATAATAAAAGTAGTATATTAATCACTTACAAAAACCAGTATAGAATTTGAAGCACAAAAGCAGTAAAATCAATTATACCTATAAAAAATCAATCCAGGAATTCACAAAATAGAAGGATACAAAGTAGGACATTATATACATAAAATGTGGGTTGTATGGGGAGGAATTTAGTGCTTTTAGAATGGGTTCAAACTTAAGCAACCAACTTAATATAGACTGCTATATGCATAAGATGTTGTATATGAGCCTAATCGTAACCACAAATCAAAAACTTGCAATAGAGATGCAAAACATAAAGAGAAAGGAATCCAAGAATATTACTAAAGAAAGCCATCAAACCACAAGAGAAGAGAGCACAAGAAGAAAGGAACAGAGAATTAAAATACAACCATAACACATGTAATAAAATGGCAGTAAGTACATACTTATCAGTAATTACTTTGAATGTAAATGGACTAAGTACTCCAATCAGAAGACTTATGGTGACAGAATGAATAAAAAAATGAGACCCATCTATATGCTGTCCACAAGAGACTCATTTCAGACCTAAAGATGCATGCAGATTGAAAGTGAAGGGATGGAAAAACATTTACATGCAAATGAAAGTGAAAAGGAAGCCTGGATAGCAATATTTAATATTGGACAAAGTGACTTTAAAACAAAGGCAATTCAAGGGACAAAGAAAAACACTACATAATGATAAAGGGAACAATCCAACAAGAGGATATAACAATTATAAGTATTTATGCACCCAACATGGGAGCACCTAAATACATAAAGCAACTCTTAACAAATATAAAGGGAGAAATTAACACAACAGGAGGAGAATTTAACACCTCACTTACATCTGTGGATAGATGACCCAGACAGAAAATCAACAAGAAAACAGTGGCTTTCAATGACACATTGGACCAGATGGACCTAACATATTTTTAGAACTTCCAACCAAAACCAGCAGAATGTACATTCTTTTCAAGGACATGTGGAATATTCTCCAGAAGAGATCACATGTTAGGCCACAAAACAAGTCTCAATAAATTCACAAAAATTGACATCACATTATACATTAGGGATGCTAAATAATAGACTACTAAACCATGAATGGGTCAACCATGAAATCAAAGAAGAAGTCAAAACTACATGGAGATAAATGAAAATGAAAATACAACTGTCCAAAATCTTTGAAATACAGCAAAATCTGTTCTAAGAGGGAAGAGTATAGAAATCCATTCCTACCTCAAGAAGCAAGTAAAATTTCAAATAAATGACTTAACCTGGCACCTAAAGGAACTAGAAAAAGAACATTCCAAAGCCAGTAGAAGGAAGAAAATAAAGATTAGAGCAGAAATAAATGAAATAGAGAAAAAGAATAGAACAGATCAATTAAGCCAGGAGTTGTGTCTTTGAAAAGTTAAACAAAATTGAGAAACCTTTAGCCAGATTCATCAAGAAAAAAGAAAGAGGACTCAAATAAATAAAATTGGAAATGAAGGAGGAGAAATAACAGCCAACACCATAGAAATACAAAGGATTATAAGAGAATACTATGAAAAATTATATGCTGACCAATTGGACAACCTAGGAGAAATGGATAAATTTCTACAAATATATAATCTTCCAAAACTGAATCAGGAAGAAATTGAAAATTTGAACATTATGAGCAATAAAACAAAAATGAATCAGTAATAATAAAAAAAAAAAAACCCAACAAACAAAAGTCCAGGAACAGGTAGTTTCATAGGTGAATTCTACAAAGTATTTAAAGAAGAGTTAATACCTATTCTTCTCAAACTAACTCAAAAAACAAAAGAGGAAGAAAAACTTCTAAATTCATTCTATGAAGCCAGCATTACCCTGATACCAAAACCAGATAAAGACACTTCAGAAAAAGAAAACCACAGGCCAATTTTCTGATAAACATAGATGCAAAAATCCTTGATGAAGTATTAGCAAAGCGAATTCAATAACACATGAAAAAACCCATTCACCACGATCAAGTGGGATTTATTCCTGGGATGCAAGGGTGGTTCAATATTCACAAATGAATCAACATGATGCAACACACTAACAAGAGAAAGGATAAAAACCACATTATTATCTCAATAAATGTAGTAAAAACATTTGACAAAGACAAAATTCATTCATGGTAAAAACTCTCCAAAAGGTAGGCTTAGAGGGAACATAAGCTCAACATAATAAAAGCCATATATAAAAAAATCCACATCTGACATCATACTCAATGGTGAAAAACTGAGAGCTTTTCCATTAAGATCAGGAACAAGACAAAAATGTCCACTCTCACCACTTCTACTCAACATAATACTGCAGTTCTAGCCACAGCAATCTGACAAAAAAAAGAAATAAAATCTTCCAAATAGGTAAAGAAGCAGTAAAACTTTCACTATTTGCAGATGACATGATACTATATATAGAAAAATCTAAAAACTCCTGATAAATGATAAGTGAATTCATGAAAGTTGTAGGATACAAAATTAATATACAAAATCTGCCGCATTTCTATACACTAATAATGGAATAACAAAAAGAAATTAAGAAAATCCCATGTGTGATTACACAAAAAATAATAAAATACCTAGAAATAAACTTAACCAAGGAGGTGGAACTCCTTGGTACTTTGAACACTATAAAGCATTGGCAAAAGTAATTGAAGATGACACAAATGAAAAGATCAAGTGTCCACTAATTGATGAATGGGTAAAGAAGATGTAGTATATAAATACAATGGGATATTAGCCATAAAAGAGAATTAAATCTTGCCATTTGCAATATCATGGATTGCCCCAGAGGATATAATGCTAAGTGAAATAAATCAGTCAGAGAAAGATAAATACCATATGATTTCACTTATATGTGGAATTTAAGAAACAAATGAACAAACAAATAAAAAAATAGATTCTTAAATATAGAGAACAAGCTGGTGGTTGCAAGAAGGAAACTGGGTGGAGGGATGGCTGAAATAGGTGAAGGGGATTAAGGGTACATTTATTCTGATGAACACTGAGAAATGTATGGAAATGTTGAATCACTATACTGTACAACACCTGAAAATAATATAACACTCTATGTTAATTATACTTGATAAAAGCGCAAAAAAAAAAGTGAAGGAGAAACAAAACTTTTTTTAAACGTTTATTTTTTTTTAAGATTATTTATTTATTTATTTGAGAGAAAGAGAGAGAGAGCAAGCGAGCACAAGGAGGGGAGGGACAAAGGGAGAGGCAGACTCCCCATTGAGCAGGAATCCTGACGCAAGGCTTGATCCCAGGATCCTGAGATCATGATCTGAGCCAAAGGCAGATGCTTAACCTACTGAGCCACTCAGGCACCCAAAAACTTTCTCAATTAAATAAAAATTGAGGAAATTTTTCAGAAGGAAATCCACGTTGCAAGAAATGGTAAAAGTTCTGCAGAAATAAGGAAAATTATATAGGTCAGGTACTTATATCTACATAAATACCTTTTAAGAGGAATAAATGAAGGTGAAATAAAGTTTATTTTTCTTATTCTTAATTGCTCTAAGAGATAAGTTTCCTGAAATTAACAATAGCAACAATATAGTCAGTGATTATACCTTATAAATAAGTGAAATGAATGTCATATGTCATAAGAGATGCAAGGAAGGAATTACAAATACTCTGTTATGAGGACATTTTGCTACCAGTGAAGTGGTACAGTGTTATTTGAAGTGAATTTGGATTAGTTGTAAGTACATATTGCAACCACAGGGCAACTAAAAAGAGTAAAAGTTAAATAAAAATTGATATGATGAAAGGAGAGGAAATGGAATCTTACAAAATGGTCAATTTAAACCAGAGAAGGCGGAAAGGGTGAAGACAAAAAAAATTACAAAGAATACTGAAAATATATAGGAAACAATAATAAATATGATAGATATTAATCTAGCTATATCATTAATTACATTTAATGTAAATAAGAGATTGTCAGTGCTGATTAAAAAAAAAAGATAAAATATGTTGTCTCCAAGAAATCTACTTTAAATATAAAGACAAGGAGATTAAAAGTAAAAAGATGAAGAGAGAT
Organism: Leptonychotes weddellii; assembly: GCF_054177405.1. Taxonomy (NCBI): domain Eukaryota; kingdom Metazoa; phylum Chordata; class Mammalia; order Carnivora; family Phocidae; genus Leptonychotes; species Leptonychotes weddellii. Next base: position 26,099,001 of record NC_138370.1, read on the forward strand.
AAACCATGCAAATATTAATCAAAAGAAGCCAGAATAGCTATATTAATTTCAGAGTAAACCAACTTCAAAGAAAAGAAAATAACAAGAAATGAAGAGGGCCATTAGTAATGATGAAAGGGATAAGTCTTCAAGATAACAACAATCTTTAAGGTGTATGTACTGAATAACAGAGCATCATTATACATTAGGCAGTAACTAATAGAACTGCAAGGAGAAACAGATGCATGCACTGTTGTAGTTGGAGACTTCAACAAACTTCTATTGTATCTATTGACTGGCCCAGCAGGCAGAAAATCAGTAAGAATGGAGTTGAACTGAACAGCATCACCAATCAGATGGAGCTATTAATTAATTAATTAATTTATACACTACTTCATCTAACAACAGCAGAATATACATTACTCTTGTAACAAACTATAGAAATGATCCCTGAAAGTACAGTCTTAGAATATACATTCCTCTTAAGTTCACATGTAACATTTACCAAGACAGACAACCAATTCTAGACCATAGAATACGTCTTAACAAATTTCAAATAATAGAAATTAAGCAAGGTTCAGTTATAGGTCACATGATATTAAACTAAACATCAGTAGCGAAAAGAGAGCTGGAGAACCTCAAAATACTTGGAGATTAAATAACATACTTCTATTTTTTTAAATTTATTTTTAATTTATTTTTTAAAGATTTTATTTATTTGACAGAGAGAGAGATAGCGAGAGCAGGAACACAAGCAGGGGGAGTGGGAGAGGGAGAAGCAGGCTTCCCGCCGAGCAGGGAGCCTGATGTGGGACTCGATCCCAGGACCCTGGGATCATGACCTGAGCCGAAGGCAGACGCTTAACGACTGAGCCACCCAGGCGCCCTAAATAACATACTTCTAAATAACACATGGGTCAGTGACAAAATCCTAAGAGAAATTTAAAAGTATTTTGAACTAAATGAAAATTAAAGCACAACTTACAAAATTTGTGGATTGTAGAAAAAAGCAGTTCTTTGAGGGAAATTGGTAGCATTGAATACATATATTAGAAAAGAAGATGTATTTAAAACTACTAATATAATCATACACCTTAGGAAACTAGAAAAAGAAGAGAATTTAAATCCAAAGTAAGCAGGAAAAAAAGGTATAAAATTTGAGCAGGGGGAGGAGCAAGATGGCGGAGGAGTAGGAGACCTGGATTTCATCTGGTCCCAGGAATTCAGCTGGATAGGGATCAAACCATTCTGAACACATACGAACTCAATAGGAGATCAAAGAAAAGAATAGCAACAACTCTCTGAACAGAGAAGCGACCATTTTCTAGAAGGTAGGACGTGCAGAGAAATGAATCCGAGGCGATATTCGGGAGGATAGACGTTGGGGTAGGGGGCCTCCCTCGACCGCTTCTGGCAAGTGATAGAGCCGCAGAGCACAAAATTGGAACTTTTAGAAGTTGACTCCGCTGAGGGACGTCGCTCCAGTGGCTAAGCAGGGGGTGGAGCCCTCGTGGGACAGTGTGGTCTCAGGACCCTCAGGGTCACAGAAAGACCGGGGTTGCCTGAGTGCGGCAGAGCTCCCAGCTATCGGAGCGGGGAAGCTGGCTGCAGAGATGGAGCTGAGGCGCGGGCTCTCAGCTCGGGGTTGCCATAAACCGTGATCCTTGGCACAGTCAGGCCACTGCTTCTCCAGCAGGGACCCAACAAGTGGCAGGTCCGGGGAGACTCCCCTTCCTCCCCCAGGAGGAGAGGCATGGGAGCGCACTGCAGAGATCTGCTGGTTTTGGAGACTCCACACGGGGTCGTGAGCCAGAGATAGAAATGCGCGGTCACAGGCCGGGTGAGCACAGAGTGCAGCCAGAGACCAGGGAGATGAGAATGACTGACTGCTTTTCTCTGGGGGCTCACTGAGAAGCGGGACACCGAGTTCTTGGCTCCTCTGGGGCAGAGATTGGGAGGCCACCATTTCACTCTCCTCCTCCAAAGCTGTACGGAAACCTTGCAGGGAACAAAAGCTCCTGAGAGCAAACCTGAGCAGATTACTTAGTCTGACCCGGCAAGGGCGGGGCAATTCTGCCTCTGGCAAAGACATTTGGGAACCACGGCAACAGGCCCCTCCCACAGAAGATCAGCGAGAACAGCCAGCCAAGACCAAGTTTACTGATCAATGAGAATGGCAGAACGCCAGCGGTAGGGGAATACTGCACATAGAATTCATGGCTTTTTTCCCATGATTCTTTAGTCTTTCAAAGTTAATTTTTTTTAACGTTCTTTTCTTTTTTTTCTTTTTGAATTTTTCTTTTTCCCTTTTTCAACCAACATCTTATCAATCCCTTTTTTAAAAAAAATCTTTTTTATTTTTGATTTTTAGAGTAATATTCTATCCCTTCATAGTGGGTACCCTTATTTTTGGTATATAAGTTGTTCCCTCATTAAAATTTTGCCATATAGTTTCTTCTAACCAATCAAAATATACCCCAAATCTCTAGTGTATGGCTTTGTTCTAGTCTCCTGCTTGATCACATTCTCTCCCTTTTTTATTTTTAAATCCTCTTTCTTTTTTCAACCAATTTCTTATCTTATCAATTCCTTTTATAAAATATTCTATAATTTTCATCTTTACAGTCATATTCCATCCCTTCATTTTATTAACTCTTATTTTTGTACATATATAAGTTTTTCTTTCTTTAAAATTTTGGGAGGCACTTTCTTCTAACAGACCAAAATATGCCCAAAATCTAGGTGTGGCACTGATCTATGCACCAGCCTGATCATATTTGATTATATTCTGCTTTTTTTTGTTTGGTTTTTGTTTGTTTTTATCTTTTTTTTTTCTTTTTCTTTTTTTTTCTTATTTCTTTCTTTCCCTTTCTTTCCCCCCAGTTTCAGGTCTTTTCTGATTTGTTTAGTGTCTATTTTCTGGGGATGTTATTACCCTGTTAACATTTTGTTCTCCCATTCATCTATTCTCTTCTGGACAAAATGACAAGATGGAAAAAATCACCTCAACAAAAAGAAAAGAGGAAGTACCAACAGCCAGGGACTTAATCAATACGGACATTAGTAAGATGTCAGAACTAGAGTTCAGAATGATGATTTTAAAGATATTAGCTGGGCTTGAAAAAAGCATGGACGTTATTAGAGAAACCCTTTCTGGAGAAATAATAGAACTAAACTCTAACCAAGTTGAAATCAAAAAGGCTATTAATGAGGTGCAATAAAAAATGGAGGCTCTAACTGCTAGGATAAATGAGGCAGAAGAGAGAATTAGTGATATAGAAGACCAAATGACGGAAAATAAAGAAGCTGAGAAAAAGAGAGATAAACAACTACTGGATCACGAGGGCAGAATTCGAGAGATAAGCAATACCATAAGATG
>NC_138370.1:26102858-26139418 GCF_054177405.1 Leptonychotes weddellii
TGTGGTATTGGCAAAAGAAGAAGAGACAAATTGATGAATGAGACAGAATAGAGCCCAGAAATAGACCCTCATAAAGATAGTCAACTGACATTTGACAAAGGAGCAAAGATAGGTATTGGAAAAACTGGACACCCACATGCAAAAAAAAAAATTGAATTAGACACTGTTCTTACACCCTTCACAAAAATTAACCCCAAATGGATCATAGACCTCAACATAAAATGCAAAACTATAAATCTCCTAGAAGATAACATTTAAGAAAATGTAGACGATCTTGGGTATGATGATGATTTTTAGATACAATACCAGAGACATAATCTATGAAAGAAATAATTGATAAACTGGACTTAATTAAGATGAAAAACTTTTGCTTTGCAATAGATAACGTCAAGAGAATGAAATGCAAGCCACATACTGGGAAAAAATGTTTGCCAAAACCACACCTGATAAAAGACTATAATTGGAAATATACAAAGAACTCTTAAAATTCAATAAGAAATCAAGCAACCCAATTAAAAGATGGGACAAAGACCTTACCAAACACCTCACCAAAGAAGATACACAGATGGCAAATAAACATATGAAAAGATGATCCACACCATCTGTCATGACGGAAATGCAAATTAAAACAATGGCGAGATACCACTTATTAGAATGGCCAATATCAGGAACAATGATGACACCAAATGCTGTCCCACTGTGGTGGGGGATGCTAGTAATGGGAGATGCTGTGCATGTGTGGGGGCAAGAGATGCATAGGAAATCTCTGTACTTTTTTCTCAGTTTTGCTGTGAACCGAAAACTGCCCTCAAAATGAAGTCTTTTCCCTTTTTTTTTTAAAGATTTATTTATTTATTTATTTGACAGAGAGAGAGACAGCAGATAGCGAGAGCAGGAACACAAGCAGGGGGAGTGGGAGAGGGAGAAGCAGGCTTCCTGCCAAGCAGGGAGCCCAATGTGGGGCTCGATCCCAGGACCCTGGGATCATGACCTGAGCCGAAGGCAGACGCTTAACGACTGAGCCACCCAGGCACCCCTCAAAATGAAGTCTTTAAAAAAAAAATCTCTTCAGGATGATACTATACAACTGACTGGTGCCTGATGCACTTAAATTCATATGACTCTTCAGATTTCTTGGCTCATGGGTGAGGAATGAGTGTTAATTCTAGTCTTTGACCTGACAGAGTAATGAGATCTGGAAGGAGCTCTGCAAAGAATGCACAGGCTGTCTTCATTCAGTACCAATAATGGGTTGAGCCCACTAGTGGATCTGGAGTCCAGGCAGAGTTTCAGAACCATCAAACATATATCCCAAAGGGAGCGATAGGCAATGAGGACTTGTCACATCACCCAGGCACATGTAAACCCTAGATTATCCTTTATAAAAAACTACCTCACCAAATCTTCTTAAATTATGCTATCATAAGCCTTACTGTGAAGAAATCTTATGATTAGAATTCCTACTTATCAGCGGTCTTTCAGATTCTTTTCTACATTACCTTTACAGCTTCAATTGCTTTCAACCCACCTGTTTTCCTAGTTCTCAACCTCTTCCTATCATCTTTTTAAATTAAGTAGTTTATTCCTGAAAGGGTATTTGCCATGTATTAGTAACAAACCCCTTTAATGAAATTGGGACTCAACCAACTTGAAAATATCTTGATACATAGTTTTGATCATGTTATAACAAGATCACATGGATCTTATTCATTTCCAGTCTAGCAGATGAGAGGTATTTAGTTATTTATTCCCGCTTAACAAATTACTTTAACATAGTGATTTAAAAAAACAAGCACTTATTATCTTGTGATTTCTGTGGGTCCTGAACTCAGGAGTGGCTTAGCTATGTGATTCTGGCCCAGAGCCTTTGATGAAACTGTACTCAAGAATTTGTCCTAGGGTGCAGTCATCTAAGGGATTGACAGGGGTTGAAGGATTAATTTCCAAGATGGCTTACTTCCATGGTTGTTGACAGGGGGCCTCAGTTCCTTGCCCTATGGGTATCTCCATAAGATGGCTTGAGTGTCCTCACAGTGTGGTATTTGGCTTTCCCCAGAGTGATCCAAGGGAGAGGAAGGCAGAAGCCATGATGTCTTTCATTATCTAGCCTTGGAAGCCATACACTTTCAACTCTTACAGTATCCTAGTGTTAAATGGGTCGGTGTCATTCATTGTGGAAATGGCTATACAAGGCCATGAATGCCAGGGGATAGGGATTACTGGGATAATCTTGGAGCCTGGCTGCCCCAGTAAGGCAGTCAGAGATGTTTGTCAGAGTGATAGAATATCAAACTGATACCTACCCACCCCTCCACCCCCCAAAAGAAATCACATGGATAACAGCTAACATGTGTTGTAAAAGATCCTTTCTTATATTTACTTAATGAACCTTCATAACCACTTCTTCGGTAGATACTCCATTTTATAGATGATGAAGCTGAGATTTTAAAAAGTTTTAGTAATTTATTCAATATTACACAACTAGTAAGATGCAAGACTAGATTTTTAAATGCAATCAGGGCAATGCTGATCCTATTTGAATTTCTATACAATAATATATGACATTCTTTTCACCTTGACTTTCCCCGATGGGAAAATGTTTATAAGGACATCCATCCTCATTATAATAGACATTCATTCATTTTGATTTCTGTACTAAGACAGGCTGCAAATTATGTTCAATATTCTGCCACCTCGATGGATCACCCCCTTCTCCCACAGTTTCTTTTCCATTGATCCTTTAGTAGATAAGCTAACTCTGTGGTTGAGCATCGCCACTGTGGAATATTTAGTTTTCAAAGGAAAAATATCTCCTATTTGCTGTCAGTAAAACACAGGCTTTAATATCATCACCACAAATGTGTACAGTGCTACAGTTATTTTTATTAGTATACTTCTTGGATATCTTTAGTGTGAACATCAGCTTTTGTCCTCTATATGAAAAAAGATATTTTATCTTCTACTTGGGGGTCTTGGTGTCAGATTCTGCTCTTCCAAATTCATATTCTCTTCAGGAATAAATGTGTATAATACCTGCAATTTCCATTCCCACTGCACATCTCAGGGCACAGAACCCTGAAGATATGTTCTGTCTTCGCCTTGATTCATGACCGTCTTTAATGCCTATAGTTAGTATTTGGTGCATGAGGTTTCAGCTCTAGTAAAATCATTAAAACTGCTGCCAAAGAGGAAGAACAGCAGAGCGAACTGCTCAGGCAACAGAGGCTGGTAAGCTCATTTTGACCAAAAATCTGAGGTTCGTATTGTGGTTTATTTAAGCAGCTGACTCATAAAGCTTAGAATTCCATGTGCAGGAGGTCTTTGCACAGATGTTAAATGTTTTAGCTTTCTTTCCACTTTATGAGCTACATCACAACATATGTCTGCGTCCCTGTTTCATTTCTTAGTCTCCTAAACTCCAGTTACGGTCCTGAGTTCTGGTGATCCCTTTCCCCCAAACAAAACGGGGGCCCTCTTGGAAAAGCTACAAGGCCTAGGATGACAAAAAGAGAGGAGGCTGCTCAGGGGCCATGGCTACACTAAAGTATTACTGAGCTTGTAATATAATGAGGTGATCTCACTCACCAGGATCATTTCCCAGAAGAAACACTCCTTGCATTTGCGAGCACAGCTTTGAGAGGCTGGAGTTGGCCTCAGAGTTAGAGTAGAACTCCAAAATGCAGGTTTGAGTAATAACAGATGATCCATGTCTAAGCCACAATCGAGGGAAGGTGTGTCTGGGTAAGTGCACCCTGGCAGATGACCGTTTAAAATATTTTTAATTATCTGAGGTGTAAGAACAATTTTGTGTTTACACAGGAGAATTCTCTTATTTTATGAAGATGATGTTGAAATACAGAGGACGGAAGTGGCCTGCTGTCTGTAATTTGCTTCAAAGTACAGCAGCAAAATAAAATAGATTATGCAGATATGACAACCCGTTCACAATCATTAAAGAACGGATATCTGGCCATTTCATTCACCCCACTTTTCTATAATAGAAAGCAAAGTTTTCTTAATAAGATATAAAAATTGAGGGGCAAGTGAATAGGTCAGGGCAGCAGAAGAAAAGATGAGCTCCTTTCTCTGTCCTTCCCTATGGCACTATTCAGCCTGATGTCTAAACAAATATTGAGCAAATATTTGGGGAACATGTTTTAGAGATATTGAATGATGTACCTACCTGGGAGTTGGGCGATACAGGAATTCTTCACATATCTCTACGTCAAAGACTCAACCACTGGCAGGGCTAAGAAGTAAAGAAGACCTAAGAAGTAAAAAAGATGAGAGGACATCTACTCTTTGGTGAAAGAGAACTTCCCTTATAGGGAATATAGACAGAAGATAGTATCTCTCTGTATCTCAAGTGTGAGAACATCAAAATACAGCAGTCTGCCTCAATAGTGTTATTGCCTTATCACATGGCATGTTCACAGTGACCACTTGACGTTTCCAAAGAAAAGTCATTATTCACTGAATAATTTGTTTTAAGGATAGGAAAACTGGAGTGGTTTCCTAAGGATTCCATGCCAACTGATTGTTTTTCGTAAAGTATGGTAATCAAGGAGTATTCATCAGTTATCTGAAACATGTCTATTATCCTATTTCATCACAGTGCAAAGTAAATTATACAAAGTGACACCATAAACCAAGAGGACCTTATTTTCAGGGCATTGTGGAGGAACTGGCCAGTGATTTTAAACTTCTATATTCCCTTGCAGTGATGTGGAGTGTGGGCCTGTCCTTGAGGATTTCATATTCTCCTCTTCCTCCTCCTCCTTCTTCTTCTTTTTCTTTTCTGCTGTGGTCACTGTCTTTTCACTACTACAGTAGGTTATTTAACATACACATTCCAAAGACAGGCTAACTGTGGAAACATATGGTGTTTCTGTGCAGATTATTCTGTATATGCAAGGGAAAGTAACAAAACTGAAAACTACTTTTTCCTCTACCTTTCTCTTTGCACAGTTTGCACGGGAGCCAGTGGTCGGCAACAAGGATGGTAGTAGAAAATGAGCTCATTAACTATCCAAGCGAGAGAAGATTAGGCAGAGAAGTTGGGACCACTCCACCAGCTGGGTAATTTGATATTGTCATTAGTGACCACAAATGCTTGCAATTTATCAAAATAGGCTTAAATGGGATCAAAGAGAAAGTTCATGATCTTGACTATATTAGTTATATAAATAACCTAAGGATGGTTATTTTTCTTCTAATTTTTTGCAGGCACATAGCATAAATATTTATCTATTCTTTACCATAATATTGGTTTAGACTAGTATATCCTTGAGTAGCTTCAAAGTTGATGGAATTTAAAAAAAATAAAAATTGAAACTCAGCATAATCCTTTAATTATAGATTATTTAAAACAGAATATTCAACTTGAGTCTTAGTAAGAAAGGCTTAATAAGTATTTTTTCTTTATTAATTATAATTTGAATCTCTTTCCCCAGTCCTCCCTTGCTGTTTCAAATAGAATTTAATTTGTAAATATTTGATTCTATAAAAAATAAATAAAACAAGTGTATTTCCTCTCATATATATGTGTGTGTGTATATGTGTGTGTGTATATATATATATATACACATATATATACAGTGTCATATATATATACATATATATATGTGTGTGTGTGTGTGTGTATAGGAAGAAAACACACAAAGCACCAAAAGATCTAGCTACCACACTTATGTGATTCAATATAAATTTCAGCATGAATCTAATAGCAATTTTTGTCCTGAATTAATTTTATAACATCTAGTTGAAGGATAATTTTTCCTTAAACCATTGTAGAATTGGCTCAACACTTGATATCATTTTTTGGTTGAAATATTTCTAGATAAAACATGCTGAGATTTCAGTTCTCATGAGATTAGGAGAAGAAATAAATGAAAACAACATTCTTGAGCTAGTATTCTGACCTTAGGGTGTTGTATTAGAGTATCATTAGTGAAATTAATTTTTTATCACATATAAAAAGCAAAGGAAATAAATAAGAAAGCCCAATGGTGTTATCTGTCTTTCTATCTACCTATCTATCTCTGTATATCTGTCTTCAGATATACAGATAAACACACTTTTTTTTTCCTAAGAGTGAGATGAAATTAGAAAGATGTGGGAAACTAAGAAATAATGTACCATATGGCAGGAGCTAAAGAGGAGACAAGTTCTCTCACCTTCAACGGTGAGATGGTATGTGTCAACAAACCCCCAACACATATGCTTTTAAAAAATGTAACACCATATATAGACTTTTGAATATAGGAAATAAAATTTCTCTGTAATTAAGATGAGAAATAGTCATTACCCATTTGGATTCATTCCAGTCTCCACAAGGGCAAATTCCTAAACTGCCATTTTCTTTTCCCATTATAGATTCTGGCACTAGGGCAGGATATTAGGATTTTAATGCCTTAATATATTCTATGAAGTATACTAGTGTACTTTACTATTTTGACCTTTTGGCACATCATATTTTGATTCAGATGGCCATTTCACTCTCTGCTCTCAAGCTTAGGGAGGCCATAAAAGAGTGAAATGAATGGATTGACTATAGCTAGTCACAATATAGAATACTGAAAAGGTCATTGTATCTCATCGACTGTGCTATTATTCATGGAATATACAGGACCTTAAATATTTGATACTATAGTCTTGTGACACAGAAATCAAGAAAAAAAAAGGAACCGAGAATCACTTCTCATGGCAAAATTGCACCATAATTCAAGAAGCGGAAATAGCAGAAGCCTAGGACAAGGGGAAAAAAATCATTTGCACTTCTGCTCATCTCTCCTGTTTTGGTAAAACATATCTGTGAGCACATATTCTCAAAACGAAAAGAAGTCATAGAGGCAATCTCAAAATGTTAAGGAAACAGCTTGAAAATAACAACTCAGAAACTGAGATTTCTGGTAGTATTTTCCAAGAGTTTCTAGGTCATGTTTGCTTGTTTTCTGGAGAAGAGATTAGAGGACTACACTCAGTAGAAACAAAAGGAAATGTCAATTTAAGGTATTAGAATAGAAAGCCCTATAGGATATTTTCTCTAGTAGAAATTTCAAAACATGTTCCTTTTCACCCAGATATGATGGTCAGTAGACAGAGGAGCCCAAGTCCCTCCTTCACAGGTAGGAAGTAAGTTCCTAGGTGGTCCATTAACCAGCATGGCTTACAGAGCCATATTTATTGCTGCCAATATTTTGTTAGTTTACTTAAATAAAATAAACCATAAAAAAAGATAAAGCGAAAGTGGGTCAAACTGAACAGACACGAAGAGGCAATTCATCAAAGAAGAAACACAAATCAACAAGAAAAAATTTTGACAAAAAGCTCAATCTCACTAGTAATTCTTTATTAAATGACAATTGTATCCATTTTCAACTATCAATTATTCAAGAGTAAAGGAAGATAATACCTGGTGTTTGTGGAAATGAGAAAAATGGTATTCAAATTTTTCTTAGGAATATATATTGATAGACCCTATTCAAAATGCATTTTTGTTCAAATACATTTAAAATGTGCATAGCTTTAATCAGCAATGCAATTTCTGGCTTTCATCCTAAGGAATAAATTGATGATGTTTGTAATGACTTAACTCTAAGAATGTTCATCACAATGACATTAATAATAGTGGAAAATCTGAAGACAACAACAGATTAAACAAATTACATTCTATTTACATCATTTAACTCAAGGACACTAGTCAGCATTTTGGAACATGTTCATGATATAGTAAAAGTGGAAAAAAGTAAGTAGCAACTGAAAATCTTAAGTATGTTCCTATTTTTCTAAAGTGGGTGTGTATGCATGTAAGTTGTATCAAAAATCTATTTATGATTTCCACAATGGTTAAGTCTAAGTGATTACATGATGGCATAATGGGTGATTTTGTGTGCATGTGTGCATATGCAGGAGAAAAGTCCAGTACACTCAGCACTAACATGTTAGTACTGGTTAATTCTAAGAGATAAAATTATAACTATGGATGATTTTTGAATGTATATGTGCCTGTGCCTGCTTTTCTGAATTTGTTCAATATTTGATAATCGATACATATTGCTACTTTGAAAATGGAAGAAAAAGCCATTTTTTCCCTCTAAAGAGAAGAGCCAGGAGAAATTTATTCTAATGGTGATAAGAAATCACAAAGGAAGATCAGAATTACAGTGAATCTTCAGAGAAGCTTCCAAAGATTTCCTAAGTGAATGTCCTCATTCTTCTCCTCAATGTCATGTCTCCATCTCAGATTACTTTCCTGGGGTGTAAGGGAAGAGGATGGGAAGATACAGATGAAAACATTTTTTTAAAGGTAAGAGGGAAAATTGCTGGTTGTTGTAAAGCTAGGATTATTAAAAATAGTTATCCCTTTAAAATTTTCTGAAGAGGAAGGACTAGGAACCAAGAAGTGGCTTGAATGTGAGGGTTTAGTGTTTAGCAAATCAAGTGATTTATGTCTAATGGCATGAATCTCCCTTTCACACAACTGCATGAACATCATACCGAGCAGACCTTTCTTCCAAAAGTAATCCTTCTGTACCTTGCCAAGACTGTCTTGAAACTATCAGAAAATAAACCTGCAACCCAGAAGTATGGTTTATGTTCTATCACTGTCAGGAGAAAGTTAGCTACACATTCCTTGAAATTCTTTAGTTTGTAGTGCCTTAAAGCACATTTGAGTTTGGTTAGATAAAATCAGTTGTGGGGCTCTTATTAATACATTTTCATCTACTACAAAGCCATGAACTGGTGGTGGAAACATTCTAGTTCATAGATTCCTCTTCAAACTATGACAACAACAGTCCTTTGGAATATGTGGCCCTATCTTGGTTTTATTTTGTGGATACTGTTACATACTCCAAACATTGAAAAGAACTCAATCCCACTCATTTTGCTTTAAAGACTATAACTGCATTCACTTATATTTTTCTCTCTGTTTTTTTTCCTTCTGTCATTTTTCCACAGCGAGCCCTCACAGAAGCTGCTCACAGTTAACCTCTGATCTGTATTTGAAATTATATAGGGTGCTCCATAAAGGGCAGAGTATCTTAGACGGCAGCAAGAAAGAGGAGAGATGTCTTTAGATTTTCATGTGGTAGAGGATTACATATCCCTAGATCAAAAGAAACATACAACCTACTTTCTGGCAATTCCCTCACACATTAGGCACTATGTTCCCAGTCCTGGCAAAGATATTTTTTCTGCTCTAGGAGGCACAGAAACCACAGAGTTATCAGACTTGAGAGACGTAATATGGACTTAAAGCTTTTTAGAATACTCAGTTTGGCCCACTATCTCTTGAATATTTGCCCATCTTTGGGGGAAGGGGACAGGTGTGCACAGAGGTGAGATTACTGAATCTCTTGCCAGCCTCACAGAATGGAAACTTGGAGTCAAATATGACTTGCTTTAAAGGAAAAAAAAATGTGATAATTTTCATATATCCAAATCTGTGATTGCAAATATATACTGGCTACAGAAATCTGGGTGATACACACAATCCTCCTTAATCAAATTCTGAGTGGAAATCATTTTTTTTTTTTTGCCTTACTACATACTATTTTCCAAACCCCCCAAAAAAAATGCTTTTCCATATCTAATTTCTTTGTATCTGTTGTATTCTTTGGCTTTCTCCCACTCTCTGATGAACTCACTCTTAAGAGCCATGTGAAGTGTACATTTCCTTTAGGGCAATTTCTTGGCCCTTTTGGGAATAAACAAATGGTCACAGGGCTGAAGTATTTCCCTATTAAGCTGTATATGTTCATGTCAGGACAGAAACCATGTTTTAACCATCTTGTTTCATGAGCACCTACTATGTACCAGGCACTATAGTGCTGCCTACGGGCACAGACCAATAGATACTCGATCCAGCTTAAAATGTTACAAAATCAGTTATGTATTAGAATCAGATACATCTGAAATATCATCTAGATAAATACCTTCATTTTGTAGATAAGAAAACTGAGTCACAGAAAACTTTATCTCTCAAAGCAGTGAGTGATTCTTTACATAGAGCACAGATTGTTGAACACAAATTGTTAGACCCCACCCCTAGAGTTTCTGCTGCAGTACGTCCAGGGCCTGAGAATTTGCATTTGTAACATATTCCCAGTTGAGCTGATGCTGCTGACTAAGAACCTCACGATGGGAAACACCAGCCTCATGTCACACTAATATTCATTCAATGGCACAGCAAGACTAGGATTCCAGTCTCCTGATGGTGCCACACTGAGGTTGTTGTCCATGGTTATTCATGCCAGTGTGAATGATCACGACAATGACTGGAACATTTACAAATATTAAAAAGATCATGAAAGTTAATTGCTGGTTTTTAGAATTGCATTCAAGAAATGAAAAAATCTAAGGCAAAAATGAAGGTAGGAAAGGTATCCTCCCTCCTTTTAAGAATATCCTTTGGATCAGGGGAGGCTGACCAGTTTGCTTGTCTGGGGATTATAGACAGACCTTGTCCACTTCTCTCTGGCCATGTCCCTGCTGATATTAATTTGGCATCTTTTCCCTGAGATTTTCCCAAAGCTTTTGTAAAGCCCCCAAGTTTCTGTCTGCTGACCTGCTGGAGAGTGAAGCTTAGGTTTCTGACAGTTTTTGTCCATTTTCCTCCTATGCACAGGATTTAGGAAAGCTATCTGTTTACTTCCTCCTAGCTGGTTCTGGGGAAGAAACAGCCATCAGAAGGGAACACGTTTCTAACATTTATTTTATTTATTTATTTTTTAAAAGGTTTTATTTATTTATTTGACAGACAGAGACACAGTGAGAGAGGGAACACAAGCATGGGGAGTGGGAGAGGGAGAGAAGCAGGCCTCCTGCAGAGCAGGGAGCCCGAAGCGGGGCTCGATCCCAGGACCCCAGGATCATGACATGAGCCAAAGGCAGATGCCTAACGACTGAGCTACCCAGGCGCCCCCGTTTCTAACATTTAAAGACAACCGATACTGGTTTCATTTTCCGGGTACACCAGGGCTGAATGTTAACATATGATTACTCCCTGCCAGGCCATACAGCACAAGCTGGTATTTGATGAATCAAGGGAGTCAAAAAGCAATAATGTTTTAACACTCACATAAAACCACCTTTGCTTAATAGGAATAAATAATGTTCCATTCATAATAATGCCATCTCTCGGCATTCAGAGCTGTAGCATCTAATGAGATGGGACTTCTGGACGTGAGACGGATACAATAGTATGAAGAATGCAACAGAGCAGCAGGAAAAATTAGTTCTAATCCCATGTACTGAGAAAGGAACTTGCTGAAGAAACCACCATATAATTAAACTAATTTTTTTGTGTGTGATTCTTAAACAGATTGATCGTGCTCTGAAATTAGGGACAGGTTATATGGATTTTCAAAATAGAATTTCAATAGAGTCATTCAGAGATCCTGAAACTAAAACAAAATAAAACAACAACAAAAAACTCAGAGAAAAGAAAAAAAGGAAAGAAATATATAAGCTCCTGTCTCCATGTTTCTACATTTTCTCCATACTCTTGACATGGCCATGCATCTCTCAGATTATGCAAAGGTGATCATTTATACCTCACAATGGTCTTCTTTACAATTGCTTCCCTAGCACTGAGCACTCTGTCTGGCAAATGGAATATTCTCAATAAATATTTAGAATTCATATATTAAACATTGGCTATTCAGCTGAAGTTATCTTCCCAGGCTACGGAGCTCACCCCTTTCTTCAGGCTTCCTTCCCATCCAGGCTGGATGGGTCACCGCATGAGCTGGGCAAGCCGTTTACCTCCATCCATAAGTGAGAAAACCAAAGCTCAGGCCAGTTAAAACACTCTCTGTTTTCCTCAGAGATTTGGAATAAGAAAAACTGAGATAATAATATATGAGCACTTTAAGATGTTTAAAGCGGTGTGTGTAATTGATCGCTAGCTCAAGTATATGATTTCCTCTTTTTCCATCAAAGGTGGAGAAAGGATTCAGTGTTGCTTTCTAAATCATTGATCCATTCTTTTATGGCACAGGATATCATCACAGCAAGTTGGCCAGAGTTCACTAATTGCTTGATCTGTTTAGATTTTAAAAATGCTTGAACATCAGCTGTTCCCCAAATTACTTTGGTCCAGCTAGTAAGTGCAGGAATATACTACTTATATTAATATGGATGCAAACAGTGATGACTATAAAGGCCATTTTTCCTCATGTGACAAATGGCCCTCAGGAGTTTAGAACTTCATAAACGGAATTGGGTGTATGTTCCAGGGAGGGTTTTCTTTACCTTGCAGATTGAGTTTGGCCCCAGTGGTGTCTACCCTTCTTGAGGGGATTGTGCTTGAATCTGAGGATTGTGCAAATCGATACATTCACCAAAGACCATCTGACTCCTGTTCTCTTATAAGCTTAGCTACCTGAGGAAACACTCAGACTGCTCTTTTCTGAGAGCATTCTACTTGCCATTTCTCATATACCTAACAGATCACACAGTAATTTTTCTCCTCTCAAATTCACAGCCTGTTATTGTCTCATTGTCTTAAACCGAAAATAAACACAGCCGCTTTGGAGGCTGTCTATACAATATGCTCTCCCACTGCAAGCCTCCCACAGAGCAGATGAATGTTTATATGTGAGAGTTCACTTTTCCACAGGGTGGTATGAATAACATTATCACTACTCTTGGATCTCTTCAATTTGATCACTAATTCTTTTTTTTTTCTTCATGTTTCTTTATTCTTATGTATTGAGATATAACTTTCATACAATAAAATACAGAGATAGTAAATATTCAATTTGATGATTTTGACAACTGTATGTACCGTAAAGCATACATTCATAAAATGACCACACCAAACAAGATAGAATACTTCCATCAGTATTCTGATGGAAAAAGGAAAGGCCCTTTGTACCGTTTTTCTGTTAATTTGCCTAATGTGTTTCCCCACCCCACTCAGAGCCCAGAGGCAACCACTTTGGGATTTCACCACAGACTAGTTTTGCCTGTTCGTGGCTCTTATATAAACAGCTACCTTGTTTGAGTTTGCGTTTGTTGCTCAACATAACATTTTCAGATTCATCCATGTTAAGTGTAGAACTAGTTGTGTTCCATTTTTTTGCTTTATAGTGTCTCATTCTGTGATTATATAGCAACTTGTCAGTTCATGCCTTTGTCAGTGGGCATTTGGGTTATTTACACTCTGGGACTATTATGAATAGTTCTTATAAAAGATGTTCATATACAAAACACATGTTTTCATTTCTCTGATATTTTCCTAAAAGGTGAATTGCTGGCTCATATGGTAGCCGCTTATAAGAAGCTGCTGAGCAATTTTCAAGTGACTGAATGATTCTGCACTCCACTAGCAATGAGAGTTGAGATTTTCTGCTTTTTTATTTTGTTTTTTTAATCATTGGAAGAGGTCATTCAGAGGACATGACCTCTGGTTGACCTGCAAGCTGGAACCAGGCAGTCAGAGGCTCCTTACCAAAGTACCTTCCACCCACAAAGCCCACAGCTGAATCCATTTTCAAGGATAGCCTTGAGAGAGTAATGAGTCATTGAGATCATCTGGGTGCTATACTTGACTCCGCCCAGTTAAGGCCCCCTATATAAACCCTTAAGGTTCTGGCTGGTCGGTTTGTGGATTTACTCAGCTGTGGCCGCCCAAAGCAAGTCTCCTAGGTAAGTTCCCTCGCTTATTATACCTGCCACCTACTGATCTGGAGTGGCCCTGCCTCTTTCTTGGGTCTCTCCTTGTCCACCTCCCTCCCTGTGCTCTTCCTCTCTCCCTCATAGTGTTCTCTCCTTGGCCTCTGTGTGCGGGGGTGGTTTGTAAACCAACATTCACATTTTAGCCAAAGTTTGTTATAGTCATTCTTTTTTGATTACAGCCATTCTAACCACCTGAAATTGTATTTTATTGTGGTTTTAGTTTGTATTTCCTGGATGACTAATGATGTTGAGGAACTTTTCATGTTTTCATGCATTTATTGGTCATTCCTATATCTTTGTGAAATGTATAAGATGGCTGCCCATTTTTAATTGGGTTGTATTTTTTTTATTGTTGCTGATATGTGAAGTTTTTTTTTTTTTAAAGATCTTATTTATTTGCAAGAAAGAGAGCAAGAGCGAGAAAGCACGAGCAGGGGGGAGGGGCAAAGGGAGAGGGAGAAGCAGACTCCCCGCTAAGCAGGGAGCCTGACACAGGACTCGATCCCAGGACCCTGGGATCATGACCTGAGCTGAAGGTAGACTGAGCCACTCAGGTACTTTATGTATTCTAGATACCTAATAATTTAATCCAAGCATAAAGACAATTTCACTCCTTTTAGATCTTTATGAAATGTATTTCTTATTGTACTAAGACCTACAGTACAAGGTTAAGTAGAAGTAGAGTATCCTTGTCTTGTTCTCAATTGTAAAGAAAAATTGTTGGTTGTTTCTCCATTAACTATGGTTATTACCTGTAAGTATCTCATAAGCACATCTTATAAGGTTAAAGAAATTCTCTATCTTTAGATGGCTGAAAGTATTTATCATGAATGGTAATTGAATTTGACCAAATGTCTTTTTTCTCCATCACTTCTGAAGAGCGCGTTCTCTTTTATCCTTTTAGTGTGGTGTTTTTACAGTGATTAATTTTTTTTTAAAGATTTTATTTTTTTAAGATTTGTTTGAGAGTGGGGGGAGGGGCAGAGGGAGAGGGAGAGAAGGAATCTCAAGCGGACTCCCTGCTGGGCATGGAAACTGAGACACGATCCCATGATCCTGAGATCATGACCTGAGCTAAAATCAAGTCCTTGCTTAACTGACTGAGCCACCCAGGTATGCCAAGATTTTATTTTTAAGTAATCTCCACACCCAATGTGTGGCAGAAACCTAGAACCCGTTCAAGAGTCACATGCTCTACTGACTGAGCCCATCAGATGCCCCTACCTTGATTAATTTTCAAATAAATAAGCATTCCTGTGATCTATCTTCCTGATCATGATGTATTAGCTTTTCAACAATTGCTGGATTGTATTTCCTATTATTTAATGAAAGATATTTATCTGCAGTTTTTCTTCTAATGGTATTAAAAGTATGCTTAGATTATTAATGAGTCAGGAACTATATCCTCAGTCTCTTTTCTGAATTTGTGCAATATTCATATTCTTTCTCACTTAAGTATTTTCTAGAATTTAACCAGTGAAGACCTCTGAGGTTTTCTTTACTACAAATTTAATTTCTTTGATAGATACAGTGATAGGCTTTTGGGGGGTTTTTTTTTTTTTTTAGTTTTGGATAGTTACATTTTCTAAGGTATTCATTTTATTTAAATTGTCAAATTTATTGGCAAGATGTTTATCTGCATATATATTTAATATCTGTAGTATTTTGTGTGATGGATCCTCTTTCATTCTGATCCACCTTTTTATTGATCAGTATTGTTAGGGGGTTTTTCAATGTTAATCAGTGCAAAAAGCTAATTTTTACTTTGTTGATTGAGGCTTGTATATTTTCTATTTCAATTATTTCTACTCTATTTTCATTTTCTACTGTGATTTTAATTTGCCGTTTATTTCCATTTTTTTCCCCACCCTTCTTTTCTGATATATGCTCTTAAAGGTAAAAATGTCCTTCTGGGAGCTGCTTTAGCTACCATATACAAACTTTGATATTTTCAGTCCAAAATATATTTTAATTTTTGTGGGTTTTTTTTTTTTTGTGATTCATTATTTTGAAGTGTTTTTGGCCAATATCCAAATGTTTGGGAATTTTCCAGGTAACTTTATTATTAATTTCAAATTCAATGTTATAGTCACTGGAGAATCACCTCTGTAAGAACATGATTCTTTGAAAAATATTGAGACTTCTTAATGGTGTTAGGATATCATAGTTAAGGTTCCACATGCACTGAAGGCCTATTCTGAAGTTACTGGGTATAGTTTTCTATGAATATCAGCTAGATCATACTGGTTGACAGTGTTGTTCAAATTCGAATTTTACTTTTGTGTGTGTCTGCTTGTTTGATCAATTACTCAAAGTAATGTTAAAATTTCCAAGTAAAATTGTATATTCACCTATCTCTTTAGCTTTATCAATTTTGCTTTATTGATTTTAAAGCTCTATTTGGTGCATCAACAATTATGATTTTTATATCTTGATGAATATTCTCCTTTACCATTATAGAATGTTCTTTATTATGTCTGGTGGTATTTTTTTTTTTATATTTATTAGGCTTAGTAGCAGCATTGTACATATTTTATCCTATTTTCATGTTTTCATATTTCAAGTATGCTTATTACAAACCTCATAAAATCGTTTATTGCTTTTTTATTCAGTCATTTGACTTTTATTAGGATTGGTTAGTGTCTTAATATTTAATATATTTTTGACACAGTTAAAGTCTACCATCTTGATATGTGTTTTGTATTTGTCTCATCTGTTGTTTCCCTGTGACCCCTTTCCTTTCACCTTTTTTTAATGAAATTTTCTTATTCCATTAACCCATCTATAGTATAAATTTCGTAGTCATTTATACTCCTGTTGCCATATATGGTATACTTACACATAACATATGTTTTTACTTAAACAGTTAATGGTTTTTAAAATAAAGTTGAGTGTAGATGTATTGCTCTATGAATCTATGTAACTATCCATCAATGTATTTAGCTCTCTAGAAAGAATGAGAGGGCGCCTGGGTGGCTCAGTCGGTTGAGCGACTGCCTTCGGCTCAGGTCATGATCCTGGAGTCCCGGGATCGAGTCCCGCATCGGGCTCCCTGCTCGGCGGGGAGTCTGCTTCTCCCTCTGACCCTTTCATGCTCTATCTCATTCTCTCTCTCAAATAAATAAATAAAATCTTTAAAAAAAAAAAAAAATGAGAGAAGTGTTTTATACTTACCACGTATATACTAGTGCTTTTCATTACTTCCTGCAGATTCAGACTTCCATCTGTTAGTATTTCCCTTGGGCCTGGAGATCCTCTCTTAGAGTTTCTTGCAGTATAGGTCCACTAGAGACCAATCTGTCAGATGGCGTCTTTTTGAATATGCTTTCATTTTTGAAAGATGTTTTTATTGGATATGGAGGATTTTTCTAACCCAAAATTCTGTATCTTAGAGATGTCATTTATTTTTCTTATGTCCCCTGCTACTTCTGAAAAGGAGTCCGTGATCATTCATATTTTTGGTAAATTCTCAGCCATTAGCTCTCAAATACTGCTAGTGCCCCATTCACTCATCTTTTTCTGATACACCAAATATACATATATTAGGCACTTTAATATTGTCCCACTGATTTCTGATACACTCTTATTGTTCTTTTTATTTGTTTGGTTAATTTCTATTGACCTTTCCTTGAATTCATTAATTCTTCCTCTCTGTCAAATGTGTTTTAAACACATTGAAGGAGAGGTGCCTGGCTGGCTCAGTTGGTAGAGTATATGGTTCTTGATCTCGGGGTGGAAGTTCAAGCTTTACATTGGGTGTAGAGCTTACTTAAAAAAAAAAAAAAAAAAAGTTAAAGGGTACCTGGGTGGCTCAGTTGTTTAAGCATCCAACTCCTGATTTCAGCTCAGGTCATGATCTCAGGGTCCTGAGATAGAGCCCTGCGTTGGGGTCTGAACTGCTAAGCATGGAGCCTGCTTGGGATTCTCTCCTTCCTTCTCCCTCTGTCTCTTTGTGTTCTCGCTCTCGCTCGCTCTCTCCTCCCCCCCCATGCTCCCTCCCTCCCTCTTTCAAATACATAAACAAAAATAAAAAGTTATAAAAAAAAATAAACACATTGAAGGATTTTTTAAATTTCAGGTGTGTGCTCTATTTATAGCATTTTAATCTCCCCCGCCCCCGCCAGCTTTACTGAGATATAATTGACCTATAACACTGTAAGTTTAAGGTGTACAAAATGATGCTTTGATACACATAGATATGATTACTACAATAAGGTTAGTTACCACATTCATCATTTCCCATAATCATAGCTATGTGTGTTGAGAACATTTTAATATCTACTCTCTTAGCAACTTTCAAGTATGTAATACTGTACTGTTAACTAAAGTCACCATGTTTACATTAGAGCTCTAGAACTTAATCATCATAAAATGGGAAATTTATACTCTTCGATCAACTTTCCCCACTTCCCCAACCACCCACCCCCTGACAACTGCCACTTTACTCTCTGTTTCTATAAGTTTGGATTTTTCAGATTCCTCATAAAAGATCATACAGTATTTGTTTTTCTCTGACTTATTTCACTTAACATAAAGCCTTCAATGTCTCTCTGCCTTGTCATAAATGTCAGGATTTTTCTTTTTTCTCATGGCTGTGTAATATTCCATTGCATACATATCTACCATATTTATTCATCCATTGATGAACACTTAGGTTGTTTTCATGTTTTGGCTATTTTGAATAATGCTCCAGTGAGCATGGAGATAGAGATAGCTCTTCAGGATCTTGATTTTATTTCCTTTGTGTACATCAGCCCAGAAGTAGAGTATATGGTAGATCTAGGTTTAATTTTTTGAGGAACTTCTATAGTGACTGCGCTAGTTTACATTCTCAGTAACTGTGCACAAGGGTTCCCTTTTATCCACATCCTTGTCAACACTGGCTATCTCTTGTCTTTTTGATAATAGCCATTCTAACGTGTTGGGGGATATCTCATTGTGATTTTGATTTGCATTTCCCTGACCAGTGATGCTGGACATCTTTTCATGTACCTGTTGGCCATTTGTATGTCATCTTTGGAAAAATGTCTACTCAGGTCCTCTCCCCATTTTAAAATCAGATCTGTTGTTGAAGTTCCTTATGTATTTTAGATATTAATCCCCTCTCTGATATGTGGTTTGCAAATATTTTTAGCATTTTTGTTTTTTAATGGTTTCCATTTCTTTTGTGATCTTTCCCATTTATTCACACCTTGTTCACCTTTCCCAAAACTCTTTTAAAAACTAATTGTCCTTATAAAATTCTCACCTGATAATTCCAATAGCTGAGTCAATTTTGAGTCTACTTCTAATAATCATATTGCTTTCAATCATGGGCCATGCTTTCTTGCTTTTTGTTTGTTTTGTTTTTTATTTTGTTTTAACTGTTTTTTGTAAAACAGAACTGGGACTGAAGTAAACAATATATCCAGAAAAGTTCAAGTCTCTTCTTCTGTCAGACCACTAGTGTTAATAAAACTAATAGCAGAGCTGGGTTTGGGCTTGTAACAGCTTTAGATCCTGTCAATGCTTCAAATATATTAAGGGTGGGGCTAGAACTTCCCATTTAGCAAGGCTATGGATATGAGCGAGAAGAAGGGAGGTCACTTCTCATTTTAGAGCATTCTTGGGACGGTTTCAGTTTCTGGGGAATTCTGATTGCTCCCAAGTCCTATCCTTCGCTTTTACCCCCAGCAGATATTCTCCCTTGTTGTTTTGTCCCACTCTTTGCCTGACTGCTGCAGTGTTTTGCATGAGGACCTAGAGTACTACAGAATTTCTTTCAGCTCCCCTGGTCCCCAGCATTTTACCCTGTGCACTCACTGAAAGCCCTAATCAAATTGTTGGATGGATAGGACTTACTCATTGGCTGGTGCTCCTCAAGATTCTAACTGGCCACACCAGCCAATCACAGCTGCTTTTACATTGCTTCCCTTACAATGGTTTCATCTTCCTCCTGGTTTCCTCCAGTTATGAAAGCTATGGGTGATCTCTTTTCCTGGGAAAGACCTGGTACTTTCTGGAATTTAATTCATTTAAGGGTCCTTATAGCCTTTTTTTTTTTTAATGGGCTCAGAAATCTGTGGGTTTTGTGCTTATCTAGCTTGTATCTTTTAGGATTTTTGTTTCATCCTATAGGTAGAGTCTGATGTGTGATTCTTAGGGCATACTAAGCCAGTTGTTTCTTGCTTATCAACTAACTTTAGTTATATTGACTTGGATGAATAAGCAATAAGGATATTTTACAAAACTGGGAATGTATTTTATGAACCCAATTCTACATACTCTGCTTAATAAACAGTCAAGATAATATATAAACATTGTAAATGAAAAATATTTGTGAATATCTTTAAAAATTGAGAGGTTTTGCATGTCTGTGGACTAGGTGTCTGTCTGTATCACGGACTAAATTTTAAATATCAGCCAGTATTCTGTGATTCAGTGCCAACCTTAAACGTGGATGACATCAACAACATGTTGTCAAGGTATCCATCTCCACACTGCTCTGGGGCTTCTCATGAAGTCAAGTCTCTTCTATCTCCTAATTCCTATGAGGTTAGAAGTAGGAGGACATGATCATTCTTTGATGCTGAGACGTAAGATGAAGTCACAGCAATGCCAGGTGTTTTTGTCCAAGATGGCATAGTAGTCAATCAAAAGCAGTGGAAGGAAGAAATCACTAGAGGGCAACTAGCTTGTCCTCGTCCTGGTCAGTCAACACCTAATTCCTACAAGATAAAATTGTCTATCCAATTTCTTAAAGGTCTCTCGAGACAGTGATGACCTGCTATGGTATTTAATAACCTTTAGATCAAAGACATTAGTTATGTTTCACTAAATGCTGACAATCTTCCTATGGCCTCAAGACCAAGCATAGGAACAGACTTAAACTGAAGTACATTGTTGGGGCACCTGGGTGGCTCAGTCGGTTAAGTGTCTGCCTTTGGCTCAGGTCATGATCCCGGGGTCCTGGGATGGAGCCCCATGTTGGACTCCTTGCTCCGTGGGGAGCCTGCTTCTCCCTCTCCCTCTGCTGCTCCCCCTGCTTGTCCTCTCTCTGTGTCAAATAAATAAAAGCTTTAAAAAAAAAAAACAAAACCAAAACACTAAAACCTGAAGTATATTGTCAGCTTCATAGATACTTTAGTACCTAGAAACAGTAATGATGCACCTAAGCGATCCTTTCTCTTATGCTCAAATTTCCCTAAATTTGGAATTGATGTTTATGAAATATTCCTTGTAAAACTGCACATTTGCCATGCTTAAGAGTACTATCTACTATTAATCATTTTGCTAGTGTTTAAATATATTATCTCACATAATTCTCACTAAAACCATATATTTGAAAATCTATAAATGGGTTCATACATATATATGAAAACGATATGTATGTGAAGTTAAATCAGATATATATCTGATTTTATATATATTATATAAAATCTGATATTTTCACATATTCTATGTGTGTGTGTATATATATATATATATATATAATTGATTTAATTTTCACATATTCTATAAAATGGAAGCAGAGCTATAGCTGGTTTTGTCCCCACACCTTGTGTGTGGCAGAACTAGCGTATGGCTCCATATTTGTTTGATTCCATCACCTTTGCTATTTACTCTGTCTGTAATCACTTTCTACTCCTTCTGCAGCAAGTTATCAAACCAAATATGGGAATACTTCTAAGACAAAGGAATCTATTATGGGCTTCTTTAAATCACAGGCATCCCTGATGAACTTAGAACTTGATTTGATGATCTATTTGATCTACATGCTCTTTTGGGGAGAAACCTACATTGGGTTATGTGCACTATACTATTTTTTTTCCTTAAGATTTATTTATTTTAGAGAGCACTAGTGGGAGGGGCAGAGGGAGAGAGAATCTGAAGCAGACTCCATGTAGGGCACAGAGCCCTACATGGGGCTCCATCTCACAACCATGAGATCAGGACCTGAGCTGAAACCAAGAGTCCACGCTTAACCGACTAAGCCACCCGGGTGCCCCAATGTGCAACTATACTTAAGACTAAAACAGGGATGATTTATTTTAAATAAGAGAAACTTTGGAGCAGAGAGCAGGGTTTTGTTTCCACAGGGGTTAAAGAAAAAGGTAAAGAGTTGTCCTGTCTTCAAACCGTGAGATTTCATACAAAATCTGGAATCTCTAGTTCCTCTTGAGAAATTGTAGAAATGGACAAAACTTGGCTCACATCCTCCTGTGGCACAGAGCAACAAACGGTGTCAGAAAGGATTGGAATTTGCCATTGCGCCATAGTCCTCACTGTTCCCTCCTTCTTCCTTCTTTTGCTTCACATTCTTTGTCCTTGAATGCACTGAGTTTTCAGTCCTTTTAATGCGAGGACACATTACTTAACCAAAGAATGGAAGTGCTATCTGTGAACTAGCAATAAGTCAAGGGGAGCTTTCACTGGCAAAGTGGGCACCACCCTCATTTTTAAAGGATTTTACCAATAAGCAGCCACCGAAACCCCGCATGTTTTGCAGTAGGCATTTTGTTGTTCATAGAATTTAGGCTATTTGGTTGCCCCATGATACAGCTTTCTGATTCAGTCTAGAAAAGTGGGCATTTTTGTAGTTTATCTGGCCTTTGCTGAAGTCTTATTTCAGCTTTCTGAATTTTAAGTGGAGACATCAGGCTTTTTTTTTTTTTTTTTAAAAGACATAAATTGTTTATGAACATTATTAACCCCATTATATCAGATCAGGACAAAAGCAGTGACAATGTCCAAAAGCATAGTAAGAAAAAGCATTAGGATGCACACATATAAGGATAACTTTAAAAAATCTACTGTATACATAAATATATATATAACATTGGATATTATATATAATGTGTTAGATTCTACACCTATGTCATAACATAATCTTAAAAATTAAAAAATCACATTATATAATTTTGATGTTGGAGATCTATCTAACTTATAGAATTTCAGTTTGAATTTAGAAAGAAATATAGTGGGGGAGCACCTATTAAATCCTGGCCTATTAATACAGACACCCTTTTAGTTATCACAAACAAGGCAAGGAGAAGACACTTAGGTAGAAAGGCAGCAGAAAATTAGATCAGGACAAGCTCTATATATGAAGTATTATTTTTATTGTATCCTTCAGGTGGTAAGGAACCATTTACAAGCAGGGAATTAATTTGATAAAAAGTATGTATTTGAAAATTAGTTTGACAATTCATTGGAGGAAAAACAACTCTACATGAAAGATGAATAAGAAGAGGAACAGCCTGGAAGTGATTGTACATAACGAAGACCTCACTTAAGGCTTTGTAGACAAAAGGAGCATCTAGATTCAAAACATAACTTGGAGGTGTAATCAACTAGATTGTGTGATACAATTGAAAGAAGGGTTGAGGGACAGGGAGAAATTGTGGTGAATCCCAATCTGGACCTTTGAATGAAGTGTTTTTAGTTATTAGATTTATTTGTTTTCATTTTCGAGAGCGTGTGTGTGTGGGAGGGGGATGAGGGGCAGAGAGAAAAGGAGGGTGTGAATCCTCAAGCAGCAGATACCCTGCTGAGCATGGAGCCCAACATGGGGTTCTATCCCAGGACCCCAAGATCATGAACTGAGCTGAAATCAAGAGTCTGATGCTTTACTGACTGAGCCACTCAGGTACCCCAGGAGTGTTTGTATTTAAATGAGAAGTTGAATCCGAGAAAGCAGAATGTGTTTCATATATATGGATAAGTAAGAAATTATTTAAAAATCAAAGGTAGTGTGTTTTTTGAATTAGAAAAAAAATTTCCAGATTATTTTGAAAAAAAAAATTGGAAAAATGAGCCTTTTCCTTTGAGTGCATTTCTTTTTCCTCAACCACACATGGTCACTCAGACTTTTGTTAATCAAGTTCTTCCCTTCATCCTTCAGCTGCCGGTGCTGAGATGAAGCCTCATTATGGAAAGAATGAACAATATTCTATAGTACCTCTCACCAGAGGCTATCAAATGTAATGGCAATCAAATAGTTTTGTTCTTAAAATTGCAAATCAATCAATATTACCCATTTTCCCCATTGCCATTTATCCATGGTTCATCAAATGTTTATGCACATAACTTAATTGCAGCCAGGAATATTTCAATGCCATTGACCTTCTCCTCTTGGGTGCTTATACTTCCAGCAGGCAAAATTGGCAAGTATGATAGGTGAAGTTTATAACAAAATTCAGCCCTTTCCCCCAGATCTTTACTAAATAATTATACTATTTTATAATGTTTAAGTTAGTATTTTCTAGCTTAAAGATAATTTCATAGACTTAACTTTCTGTAGTACCCAGGACATTCATACCTATCTTCAGCTTTTGCACACAAAGTGATCATGTTGCTAAGTGACCTGCCTAAATTGCTAGCTAGCAGTCAAAGTTAGGAATCTTAAAAAAAAAAAAAAAAAAAAAAAAAAAAATCCAGATCTTCTGACTTATTCTGATGATTTACTATTCCCCTTACATACACAATTGGTGCTGTAGCCTTATCATGAAGCTGGACACCCACTTGGAGGTCTCTCTTCCCAGTGACAACAGTCTCATCTATAAGAATTGTATTTAGCTCTTAACTACCCATTCAAGTTCTCTGCACTTCTAGGAAGTTGGGCTTGGAAGCTCTTTTAATTCTCTTAAATATTCTAATGTCATGATAAACTGCACAGGCCACATAAATCTGATTTCTCATTTTGATGGAAGGTAGATCAATTCCAAGTGGTAAGGCTGATTATTTTATTCAGATTCCTTGGGCAGTTTTATATCTCTATTATCTAAAATATGACCAGCCAATGTATTTAACAAACCCAGTTTGCTTTGTAAACTGAAATCTTTTACAATTTGGAGTCTATGCTCCAGGTTGGGTGGGCTCTAAATTCTCAGATCTCTCTTTTCATCTGATACCAAGTTGGTTAACCCTGCTGAATTTGAGTTTCTATATCAGGAAGAAAAAAATCATTTAATATTTATTCAATAATATTTATTGGATTCCTTCTATGTGCCAGAGACTGCATAGTCACTAAAAAGTGAATAAGAATAGCTTTTTCATGTGGATATTGTGACTTCAAAAATAATGTGTGTAAAGTCCGTGACCCCATGCCATACTTTGTTGGCTGACTAGAGGAGGCCTAACATGTGATCTTCGACAAGACCCCTCTAGACCACTCGGCTTCACAGCTGTGGCCAGAGCCTGGGACATTGCAGAGAGAATTTTGCATTACTGGTGCATCTTAGTGCCTCACCAGAGGGAGTGGGGCAAGCTGAGTAGGACCTAGACAGCTTCTGTTTACAGAGAAATGACTGCTAATCAGTGATGACAGAGAGGAAACAGACTAATGCCAGTTAAACTAGAGTTAGAAGATTTTTTTTTTTTTTTTAAAGTACATTTGGTAGAGCTTGCCAGAGTGTGGCAGTGGTTCTTTAATTATACAGGAAGAAATCTTTAGAAATGAAATGGCCTCAGGCTGAGTTAAAGGGAATAATTTTGTAACAGGTTGTCAGGAAGTCTCTGAAAGTAAACCTTCTCTTTCATTGCTTCTGAAAAAGAGAGCTTTTAAACGGGTGTATATTTTTTCACTTCTGTGTGAGTGTGTGAGTGTAGGGCCAAGAGGTCCTTTTTGATTAACTACAAAGAAAAGCTCTTTATTTAATGGCTCAGGTATGTTCTTTAGTGCCATTTTTATTAAGCTGTTTCTTTTAACATGCTTTCACATCATGAATGCCACTTAAAAGTCTGGTATTTATAAGGTATACTCCCTATTTGTGAATTTTGTGGTACCTTTTTCTTCCCTTCAAATGGACTATTGAAATGATCATAGAGACTCCCTCAAGGAAACGAACTCTAAAGCATTTTCTCTTTGGTAGTCTAGCTTCGGTAATATTTTAGGATAGAACTACCAGATTCTACATGGGGAAACTGTAGTATCCGCTAAGTGGAGGGGCTAGGATAGAACATCTGCTTATTTTTCAGTTTCAAGGGATATGTGGGTGATTGAAGAGTTAACAGAAATTCCACGAAGGCTAAGGCAGGTTTTTCTTCAACTCACACATTATTTTTTGCTAGGTTCCCAAGATTGGACTCCTCGCTTTGGCCTTGTCCGTTTCTTCATGTGTTTGGGGCCCATGTGCTTTCTTCTGCTGTCGAACTTCACCTTCCAGCATCCATCACTAGCCAAGGGAACCCAGTGAACTTCTGCCTTGCTATCTAGATTGCTGTCCTGGTAATTCTTGCACCTAATTGTACAAACACTTTATTGGAACTCCCTGAACATCTGACTTCCAACCAAGTGTTTCACTATTTGGATAAATCTTCATCCAGGAGACCATCTCTGCTTTAGTTAATTATTCCCTAACAACAGATTAGAATGCACAGCATTAACCATCATAAGTCAATTTCTTCATATTTATGGGAGCCTTTATCATGGCACATGACTCAGCTGTCAAAAGCGTAAGACAAATACTTGGGATTGTAGATACTTTAAGAATCCTATAAAAGAATGTTACATGAAACTTGTGGATGGTGTCCTTTAAGCCACTTTGCATAGGGGGGATGCCTTTTCTCTTGACTTACAGGCTACTCTTTCCTTATACCCTTGTCTTTATCGTAGAAACCTAAAACTATGTTCTCATCCCTTGTTGTAAGCATACCATCCATGTTCATGTAATAAGCAAACCAACAACAAAACCCATGTTTCTAAGTAGCTACAGCTCTGATGAGGATGTTACAAAAATCTGTCTTTTGCTTTCCTAATGACAGTGCTGTCACAAATTCAGCTGAGACTCACAGCAAACTTGTAGGATGGCAGGTCATGCATCAGGATTCCCATTTTTCAGATGCAAAAAATGTCCAACCATATTAAGCCACTTTTTTTGTGGCCATACAACTCTGAACTGGCAGAGCTGTTATTTCAAGTGCGTGGGCTCTAAAATATCTGGGCTTTCCATGCACCATATTGCCTCTTCAGCAGAAAAGCTCCTAAGAGGTGTTCTCATCGTGATCTCAAATTGTGAAATCTCAAATCAAAGAGTCTTTTTCTTCCAAATATATATATATTTTTATCCTCCTGATCTACTTTGTTCTTTTTGCCCTGGTACTAATAACCTGCTAATATCTTTTTTATGATATTAATCATGTGTTTTTTGTTGCATACCTTCTTTCACCCTCCTTAAGGACACGGCAATTTTTTGTTTTACTTTGGTCATGGAGTCTGGGTCAAGTGCCTACAACAAGGGTCTGCAAACAATAACTTGCAGTTGGTTTTTGCATGGCCTCTCAAAGAATTGTTTTTACATTTCTAAAACACCATGTGTGGCTCACAAGTCCTAAAATATTTTCCATCTAGCTCTTTACAGAAAGTCTGCCTCCTGGCCTAGAAATTTGCTCAGTACTTGGTAGGAGCTCCATGTATTGAATGAATGTGTGCATGTGTGCACATGTGTTGAAGTGGGTCTTCTTCCATGGAGCTAATTTCTGGCAGTAACGCCCATCCAAATGAGAAAACCTGAACTCCTAGTTCCCCCACCGCCCCAACTGTGAGCCACAGGCATCTGGCTAATATGATGGTGGTTTTGGTCCCGTTGTTATTTCCATCTCCATAGCGCAGATGTAGGTTAGGCATCTCAAAATCAGGAGCTATTCATCAGTTAGTGGAGAATACTCATTGTTATTTGGGCTGTCAGTGTAATTAGCTCATCTTTGAGAAGCCTTTGCACCAAGGCTTGTTTGTTATTGGAGACTTTGCTTCATCACCACCATTCACATGCATATTAGTGTTTCAAAGAGTATGTTGCTATTTTTTTTTCCTTAGGAGTTAAGGTAAAATATTCAAAAATTTCCCCCCCCCTCCTGTCACTGCCTCGAAGACAAAGCCCCTTGGTCTGCATGTAGCTAATGGCCACTATTCCACAGAGCCTTTGATAATGGTCCAGATAAGAGTGAAGAGCAGCCAAGCACAAAGTACACTGTAATAAGGTCACTAAAGCTGTAAATTACTGGTTTTCATCCTTAGATATGTCTTGTGGTGGCCTGAGAGAGTTTCGCTTCATTAAATGTGTGAAGTCGCAACTCAAGCTAAATCTCAGGAGATGTTAAATGCTGAACGTATGCAATTACACCAAATGATGCTCCCCACTCGAACAGCCCAGGCTCATTTTTAAAACCGTTAACTCAATTTCTTACCCATGTTTCCTCTGTCTTCCTGTCCCCTTCCCCTAGCCCACCATGCCCTCCCTTACAAATAGCATTCGAAATACCAACCAGGGCTCTGGCGCAGGACTGCTGGCTGTTCTTCACATCTCACTGACGATTCCCACAGGTTTTTAGACTCAAACTCTGCCTCTGTCGTTCAAAGCAGCCTTTCCTGGCTACATTTTAATTAATTCCGTATGGTACAACGATGATAATTTGGCCCAAAATAAAAGTGAGCCTGAGTTAATGCTGTTATCATTAGAAAGATTTAATGTACAGAGGCAATTAGGAAGTTCTTCTGGAAGTATTGTGGAGTGTGGAAGGAAAAATAAGGAACTAGTGCCAAAAAACTCATTTATCAAATTAACAAATGTGAGAACAGAAGGCCCTAGGTGAGTTCTCACCCGGGTCCCTTTCTTGATTGCATCTGCTAGTGAGTTCTACCGAACATCTGCACAACCTATGTTTTCATTATTATACAGTTGTTGCTGAGACCAGACACACAATCCAGAAGGGGTGAGAGGGGAGTCCTTTTCCATACTACCATGGTGATCTGCCTTGATTGAACTGAATGCCTTTTCTCAGTCATGCCGTCTTCCTCTGCAATATATTTTCTTTTTAGTTTTTCTTCCAAGTGGGATAATCAAAGGCTCAAGTTGTGGTGCCCTTTACACTTAGAAGTGTTCTGACCATTTCTTGGTGATGGTTCTACCCCAGTCGATAAACTATCATATCTGGGTGTGCTTGTTCTCATGATGCTCTCCTAGTTACAAAGCATCCTCTTGATTCTGGGTGGGATTCTCTCTCCAAACAGTTCTCAGGGTTGCTTCTTTTATTAAAACTTAGGTATCCTGTGTTTTCTCTATGGGATGTTGTTACCAACTAGTTGCCCTGGAAAATGGTTCGAATACCACCGAGAACTTATGACTAATAACAACTGACCTATTGCCTTTCCCAGTGATATTTGCACCTTAACACTGAATAATGGTGGCAAGTCAGGTCCTTTTATGTCAGAGTATATCTTGGTTTGAGGTGGACCATTCTGGAATTCCTGGCATTTTTTTTAACTGATTTTTGATACATACTGCCAAATTGTTTTTAGGAATATTTAATTTGGCTATACTAACCAAATACACAGATTTCCATCTCCTACAGTCATTGATGGAAGATATTTTAATGGGCAAAAATACATCTTTTTTAAAAATTTCAGTTTCTTTGAATCCTCTTCAGATTTTAAATTACCTGGGTTTTTTTTTTCAATTTTCTGCTTATACATTTCTTTACATTATACACATTTCTTTTGAAGATGTTTTAAGACAAATAGGTATAATAATCAAATATATGCTGATGACATAGATCATCAGATTAAATACAGGACATCCAGTTAAATTTAAATTTCAGATAAATAGATTTTTAGTACAAGTTTCATGAGACACTTCTAAGAAAGTACTTCATCTGAAATTCAAAGTTAACTGGACATCCTGTTTTGTTTTTAACTTGCTAAGTCTGGAAATTACACATAAATCTTTATCTTTAGCCCTAATACTACTCTTGGCTTCCAGATTAAATGACTAGTTGCTTCTTCAACATTTCTACATGCAAGTCTATTAAGCATCTAAAAATCGGCATGTCCATAAAAGATCTTGATTTCATTGGCCTCTGACCTTTCCCAAGTCTGCTATTGTTTTTCTTTTCTTCTTTGTTAACTGTATCAGCCTGTTTCTAAGGTCAGATGTTCTAAGTGCTGTACTTTTTTCATGTACGTTATCTTCATATGTCCATCCACTCCATTAGCATGTCCTCCGAAATTTGCCTGAGATCCTATCACTTGTCATCATCTCCACTGTTATAACCCTGGTCCTAACCAGCTTCCATTTTTACCCAGCAGCTTCCTAACTGACTTCCTTGCAACCCTTTTTGCACCCCACCATGTACCCTAAACAGCAATGAATGTACTGGATACTTAACCAAATGCAATCCTTTGCCATGAAGAAATATCCAAACTCTCTGACCGGGGCTGACCAAGGTTACTCAGGCTTTGCCTCACTGAACTCAACCATTCTACCCTTTTTCTTGCCCCCATCACAGCCCATTCATTTCTGACTCGGAGCATTTGACTTGTTTTCCCCTTTGTCTTGGATGCTATTTTCTCAGAAGCTGCCTGCTTCCGTTTGTTTATGTTTCAAAGTAAATACCACTTTCTAGAAGACACCACACATTGCTGCTCTAATGCTTTTCCTTCGTAGCACTTCTTACTAACTGAACCAAGTCCTTGGCTATTTTGTATACTTTCAGTTTAACTCCTCTCTCTACAATATAAAGTACATAAAGCAGAGGTATTTTTTCTTATCCATGCTACATTCCCAGTGCTTAGGATTAGCCTAGTGAAGGGATGGCATGCAGTAATACATGCTGAATGGCTCAATGAATAAAGAACAAATGATATGTAAGGCCCTAAGCATGTAGTACCTATTTGTCCTATAGTGTAATACACAGACCTTACGGGGACAGTGATGCCAAGCAACTAGATACACGTCCTAGCCCATTTACATTTCTACTTTCTCAGGTGACTATTTTACCCCTTCTCCACTTTTTCCCAAAACTCACACCACCTCCTCTGTGTCCCTCCTTATCAACTAATGACCTTGTTTCCTCATTAAAAAATCAAACAGAAGAGACTTTGACTACCACATACACAGATCTAGAAACACCTGCACTCCTATGCTCTGCTTCCCTATCTTTACCAGTGATGAGATATCTGTGCTTTTAACTCAAGTCAATGTCAACACTTGCACATTCTTTCTCATCTCTTTTACTGACTTGAGGATATCACTGCAGTCATTTTCCCTACTTGTAGTATATTAAATTTTTCTACCCTACCCATCCCACAAAAATAAACTTCCATCCTTAAAAAAAGGAAGCAAAGGAAGGGAAGAAAAAAATTATTTTTATTTTATTTTTTGCCAACTTGCATGCTATTCATTTGCCCACCTCTAGTAAATCTCCTTGGATGAGCTACTATCTCCAATTTCTTACCTCCTATTTCTCTCTCTCTCTCTCTCTCTCTCGGTAATAATTCACAAGCCATAAAATTTGCCCCCATTCTCTCTTAAATGCACTTGAATTAGGCTTTTGCCATCACCATGCCAACTCAGTGATCCACATGTTGCTAAATCTAATAGTTGAAGATCAATTTTCTTCTAGTTTTCCTTATCAGAAGCATTTGATCCACTAGCATTTAGCACAATTATCATTTTTTTTTTAAAAAAAGATTTTATTTAAAAAATGTTATTTATTCATGTTGGGCATGGAGCACAAGGAGCAGAGGGAGAGGGACAAGCACGTGGGGTGCCATCTCATGACCCTGAGATCATGACCTGAGCTGAAATCAAGAGTCCGATGCTTAAGTGACTGAGCCACCCAGGTGCCCCTTATCTTCCTTCACTTGGCCTGTAGGACATACATATTCTCCTGGTATTTATGACTTGACTGGTTGCTTCTTAATCTTCTTTGCTGGGTCTGTCTCTTTCTAAAAATGTCCCAATGTTGCTGCGTTCCCAGACTCAGTCCTTGGTCCTCATCTCTTTTTCATACTAGCATCCTTGATCTCATCAAATCTCATGCTTCTACGTCTCTAGCACAGACTTTTCTATAAACTTCTTTAGTCATGTATCCAAGTGCTGATCTCACCACTCCATCTTGATTAAAAGACAGCTCACATTCTACATGTCCAAAATGAAACCCTGGCCTTTTTTTTTTTTTTTTAAGATTTTATTTATTTGAGAGAGAGACAGAAGAGCAGGGGGGGAAGGGTAGAAGGAAAAGCAGACTCCCGGCTAAGCAGGGAGCCCGACGTGGGACCTGATCCCAGGACCCTGAGATCATGACCTGAGCCGAAAGCAGACGCTTAACTGATGGAGCCACCCAGGCTTCCCAAACCCTGGCCTTTCTTACCAAACATGTTTCTTTTGTAGCTTTCCCAACTCCACTGATAACCTCCCTGCACTTTTAGTTGCTCAGGTCCAATCAGATAGAAAATTTGACATCTTTGGCTATTCCATTTCTCTTACATTTCACGTTTAACCCATCTTAGTGTTGGAATTACTTTTCTATGTATAGAATACGACCGTGTTTCCCCACTTCTCCAACTACCACCTTGGTAGCACCACGCAATTGCTTCTGGATTACAGCAGTAGCTCCAGTCAGGTCTCCCCGATTTCTCTGGCTCCCCTGTAATCCATTCTCAACACAGCAACTGGAGTGAAATCTAAAATATAAGTTAGATTGTTGTCATTCCTGTTCAAAATACTGCCACGGCTCTCCATTTGAGAGCAAAAATCAAAACACATGTAAAATCTCATAGATAGGGCGCCTGGGTGGCTCAGTTGGTTAAGCGACTGCCTTCGGCTCAGGTCATGATCCTGGAGTCCCAGGATCGAGTCCCACGTCGGGCTCCCTGCTCGGCAGGGAGTCTGCTTCTCTCTCTGACCCTCCCCCCTCTCATGCTCTCTATCTCATTCTCTCTCTCAAATAAATAAATCTTTAAAAAAAAAAAAATCTCATAGATAAAGAACTGGTTCCCCTACTTGTGGTTCCATCCCCTATTGCTGTCCGGCTTGCTCAGTTCATTCTTGCAGTGTTTGTCCTTAGCTCCTTTCTTAGGAGTGACCCTGCTTTAGGCCTTTTGCTCTAGTCCTCTTTGCCTGGAATACCCTCCCTCGATGCCTGCTTTGCTAACTTCCTCTTATCTCTCAAGTCTTTGCTCATGCTTCACCTTCCCAATCAGGCTTATTCCATGCATCCTTATTCTGATTCCTTTATCTTTTTCCATAGCATTTACTGACTTCTAGCATACTATATAACCTATTTATTGTTTGTGTTTGTATTTTCTATCCCTTTCCACTGCCTAGAATGTAACCTCCTTGGGGTCCTAAATCTTTCTTTTGTCCTTTGATATATCCTAAGAACTTAGTGACACCTCAGTAAATATCAATGGATGATATGCAGTTGTTGGGTGTCTGGGTTCTGGAGTCAAACAGCCTGGATTTATATCCCACCACTGCTTTTTGTAGCCAAGTGACCTTGTGCAACCTACTTGGCATTTTGTGGTCTCCTATTATCTGGAGGAAAAAAAAAATGGTTAATGAAGTTATCTACCCCATAGGGTCATTGTTAGAATTGAGATAACCTATGCAAATTCCTTAGAATTGCACTGTACATACAGCAAGTTCTCCAAAAGTTTTAGTTATTATTCCTTACAACAATCTTGTGAGATAAGAATTATTGCTATCTACATTATACAAGTGGAAGAAATTGAAACTTTGAAAGCTACACAATTTGATGAGAGACACATAGTAAGTGGCAGAAGTGGGATACGAATTCAGTTCCATTTGACAACACATTTAATGTTCAATCTCTCCTTACAGTCTATGAAGTTTTACAAATGGAATATTATTTTCCAATTATTTTCTAACTGTAGATATATAAGAAACTATTGATTTTTAACTAGTGTATAGCCTATCACATAAGCTTTGTCCTATTTATTTCAAATCTTGTTTCAAATATTTCAAATCTCCTGTCAGAGCTTATCATATGGAGGAGAAATTTCAGAAAATATTTAATAGTGGGGCACCTGGGTGCCTTAGTCAGTCAAGCATCTGCCTTAGGCTCAGGTCATGATCCCAGAGTCCTGGGATTGAGCCCATGTCCTGCTCCCTGCTTAGTGGGGAGTCTGCTTCTCCCTCTCCCTTTGACCCTCCCCCCAGCTTATACTCTATCTCTGTCTCTCAAATAAGATCTTAAAAAAATACTTGATAGTAGAGGTAGCAAAGCAAGTAGTTTACACCATTTATGGGGGAGTTTTTAATGGTCATTCTTTATTCACTGTGGACTTAAAATGTATGATCGCTATAGTGTTTAAAAGTATCCTCTTATAGTTCTGTGGGTTGTGTTTTTTGTTTGTTTGTTTTTTGACCAAGAATACTGGCATTTATCAATTATCTCCACATACTATTTTATTTTTAAAGACTTTTTTGAGATTTATTTTGAAAGAATGCACACAAGAGGAGAGGGGCAGAGGGAGTGAGAGAATCCTTAAGCAGACTCCCCGCTAAGTGCAGAGCCCAACACGGGGCTCGATCCCAGGACCCCAAGATCATGACCTGAACCAAAATCAATAATGAGACACTCAACTGACTGCGCCATCTAGGTGCCCAGTCACAAACTATTTTAAATAACCTTGGAAGAGTAAGAGAGATAGTAGTTACAAATACCTGTTTAATATTATGTAGGAAAGTAGTTTGTGAATTGTAGGTACCACACAAATAATATAGATTTGAGGTGTACCTAATGGTATCATGTCTAGGATGCTTTGATGGAAACTATGTGTGAGGCAGTTTACTGCCTTTAGCAATCCTTTCTTCATTTGAAACGAAAGTTTCAGGCACCTCATAAAAAGGCTGTTGCTCCAGGCCTCATAGGATCACTCTTATGTTCTGTCTTCACCTTTACTGCCAACTTTCTTTCTACTTTGGCATCTCTTCTTCCCCTTCTGAGAAGGTTGACAATTGTTTCCAAGTATCTGTTGCCCTACTTGATAACCAAGGAAATGTCATCATCCCAGTGCTGATAGCAGGTGCACTGGTGGGACTTAAAACTGGTTAATAAAGTGTGACCAGAATAACACATGTCCTGTGTGAGCAAAGCCATACCCTAGTTCTATCCTTACTCTTTCCTTTTATCATAAAAGCAGCATGCCCTATATAGGGCCCTCTCCTTCAGCCGTAGTCTCCAAATAAAGAAGACGAAGAGCAGAGCTACCTCCAATGGGTGCAGATGAGGTTTACCTTTGGGAGGGGGTAAGTGTACTATGGGAGTAGAAGGGAGTGACCGAGGCAGAAGAGTTAGGAAATCCTGTTTTTCTCACAGGATTTGCTATTGCAATGTTGACTCACTTGCTCAATAAGATGTCAGCAAAAGGGGTAGTGGTACATAGGAGAAAGCTTTGTTTTCTCTCTGCCACAACCACAGCAGTATGCCCCAGATAGGGGCTGTTTCAGCCTTCTTTCTAGAATAAAGACAAATAACAGAAGAGTTACAGCTAAAGAACAATGAGTAAAGGCATCCATGAGGTAAACCTTTGTTGTCTTAAGCCAATGATATTTGGGAGTTGCTTGTGAACATTTGTTAAAGCTGATAGATACATGTTTTCCTTCAAATCTGGATTCTCTTTCTCTACCAACTGGAGTAACCAACTGTTTAGAAAGCTGACCCAGGACATAGCCATACCAAACAAAGAAATAACATAATATGTAATAATTGTATACGTATATGTTATGACTTAATCATAAACTTATATAAAATAAGCATTTATAAAATTATGCTATATTCTGTTACATAACTTTTATTTAAGCAAAATAGGACTAGTTAACAGTGACATTAGTAATTAATAGGATTAATTCAAACAAAAATATTTTATAATGTTTCTTTTTACCCTTTGTGGTGGTTTATTTTTAATGTTTTAAAAAACTTTATTGGGTATATAAGTTTGTAGGCTATGTTATTTGAGCTACATGAATTTATATTCTTTTAAAATATATTACATTTAGGGCTCCTGGGTGGCTCAGATGGTTAAGCATCTGCCTTCGGCTCGGGTCATGATCCCAGACTGCTGGGATCGAGTCCCGCATCGGGCTCCCTGCTCAGCGGGGAGCCTGCTTCTCCCTCTGTCCCTCTCTCTCTCTCTCTCTTATGAATAAAATAAAATCTTAAAAAAATATATATTACATTTAATAGGAGTAATTACACAGACATTTACCTATATTTAACTTTACAGAGCTACATATTTCTTTGCCATGTTACAGGATATTTTTATTTTCCTTATGTCTTTTCCTAATAATACTACTTTGACTCGCCTGCAGATCTTAGAACATTTTTCTTTTCTTTTATGTAGTGATAAAGCTTAGTACAGTCAACTGTACAATTCACTCTGACTTGCAGCTTTGGTTTTCTCAAGTCCAGCTTACATGGAATCCTGGTGTCAGTCCAAAGCGAGGACATAAAGCTGAATAGCTTTTCCACAAAAATGTCTAAGAAGCATAGAATATTTAGGATTTTACTTATTGGCGGCAACAAGTTTTTAAACTTGTAGAAATCAATTTCCACCTTTCCAAAAATATGTACTTACTTGTATCTCCAGGCTTGTTTTGGTAAATTAGCTATTTATCAATCAAGTCCTTTGTACTTATAAATTTACTCTCTATGTCTAATATGCCATCATTTAAAAAATGTTGGGTGTCCTCAAGTTAAACTTTTCTTTCTCAAGGAAAATGTTGTTTTTGTTTGTTTTTAAGATTTTATTTATTTGACAGAGAGATAGAGCCAGATAGTACAAGAAGCTGGGGGTGGGGGCAGAGGAGAAGGAGAAGGAGAAGCAGGCTCCTGTATGAGCAGGACCCTGGGATCCTAGAAGGATCATGACCTGAGCGGAAGGCAGACGCTTAACCAACTGAGCCACCCATGCACCCCAAGGAAAATGGTTTTAAAGCACAGAATAACCTGAACTTGTAAAGTCAAATTAGTTTTTGTAAAGAGATGGAAAAAGTCCTGTTTAACTTCACTGCCCTTTTCTGAGGACATTTTTTGAGTTCTAAAGCAATCTTATTTCCAACAATGAAAAGTCTATTTATTATTTATTTATT
>NC_138370.1:26139918-26179148 GCF_054177405.1 Leptonychotes weddellii
TGGATACCAGCCCTTTATCTGATATGTCATTTGCAAATATCTTCTCCCATTCGGTCGGTTGTCTTTTGGTTTTGTTGACTGTTTCCTTTGCTTTGCAAAAGCTTTTTATCTTGATGAAGTCCCAAGAGTTCATTTTTGCCCTTGCTTCCCTTGCCTTGGGCGATGTTTCTAGGAAGAAGTTGCTTCGGCTGAGGTCAAAGAGATTGCTGCCTGTGTTCTCCTTTAGGATTTGGATGGACTCCTGTCTCACATTGAGGTCTTTGAACCATTTGGAGTCTATTTTTGTGTGTGGTGTAAGGAAATGGTCCAGTTTCATTCTTCTGCATGTGGCTATCCAATTTTCCCAACACCATTTGTTGAAGAGAAAAAGTCAGTTTATTGTAGTATGTTTTGGTCTCAATCTACACTTGAAGAACTCAAATACAATCAGTCCATCTTTTTCTAGTCTCTTTATGCCTCATCAAGGATTACCAAGTAGTTAAAAAAAAAATGTATAAAATTTCTGTCCTACTGTAATTCATTTCATTTTTATCCTCAATGCATTTTCAAATTAGAGAAAGTCCTTTTCCTTCTCCCACACTTTAAGGATATGATTTTCTCAAGGGCTGATGTTTTAACATCTTTTCTATGGCTGGCTATCTTGTCAGCATATGTCTAAGGTTCTATCCTTAGACACATTAAGTGCTTTTCTGAGAAGTGCTTCTGCATATTTTGAGAAACCTGATAAGTGACCAAAAACTTTAGGACAGAGGCACCATATTAGGCATAAAATAATCACCCCCCTTATAGCAGTGTTGAATGCAGGATATTTGGCAGATCTTTTCTCTTCTTGGACAAGACATCATAAACTGAATGGAATTTGCCAAAATTTATGTTTACCAAATTTGGCAAATTACACATGCCTGTCCCATATGAGGATAGATAAACACAGTCTAGTTTGTATTGGACTGGATATCAACAATCTTATTTTCTGAGGCTTTACTAAAATCTTCATAGAAATCAAGGTGTATTTGAAACCCCATTTTTCAAAGCAAATTACTCAAGAGCTAGAAAACATTTGTGACTGTGCTATGATTCAGGTTTTTGTTGATACACTGTTTTAACCATGATGGCTGGTAAGTTCTGACAAATCCATCTCCACACTGTAGGGTCTAACACAACTCTATCAGAATTCCCTCTGTTTCGTCCATATTTTAGTTGCCATATCTGCATCAGGAGTTGTCACTTTAGTGTTTCATTGAGAAATCAAGGGAGTGATCAGACTGTACATGTGAATTCCTGTGATAGGCCAGGGCTAATCCTGTGACTGGTGTTGTCAAATGAGCATTGGTTTTACTTGGGAAGTTGAGAAAAAGTTACTGATTTAAGACCTACTGGCCTATCCCATACCTAACTTATGAGATTCATATTTGCTTTCACTTGCCTTTCTCCATCATGCTCAATCTAAAATTCTTTTTTGGCATATTGGCAGGATGTGTTTTTTTTTTTTTTTTTTTTTCTCTTCTGAATCCTTTCACTGGTCATTAACACAGCTTGATAGCTCTCTTTTTGGTGAAGTTGGGGTCATGCTACATGTGTTAATATTGTCCTCATTCTCTTTTTCATTCTCTGACCTCTTGGAAAGCCTGGTCACAATATTTACAATGTTAAAAATTAAACTAGCACCATCTGGATAAAAAACAGAATAGTTTGTCCTTGGGCATTGTCAAAGATGGGCAGTTAATTTCCATGATTACAACCTCCTTAGGATGTACACTTAAGTCACCTCACTCGATTGACACAACAATGGGCAATACATTATGGCGATCTACAAATCACGACTGCCAATATTAGCAGTCAGGAAAATCAGTGACGGCAATACAGAAGGTGAGCAATCTGTGCCATACTCATTTGTCACTAAAAAGTGTTGCTTTCAGTCCCTATTTCTTTGAGTGTCCAATGAGTTTTTCTGTTTTCTCCCCAAACTTCTTACACACCTCTCTGAATACCAGGATTCCTTGCTGAACTTTCAGTGCTGGGACAGACTCAAGCAAGCTGGGAAGGTTGGCTACCCTACCAAAGCTCTCAGATTGTGGCCTTATTGCTAGGACAGTGCCTCTTCGGTCATGTTTGGCTTCATTTTCTGGAGCTCAGGACCTCAGAGTTCCAGAATCCCATGGGTTCCTTTTTCTGGACGGGTCCACATGAAGTATTGCCACCCTTATCCTACTGCACCCAAGAATGTTGCCCATTTCAGAGCATGCCATCCTAAAATATTTCATTTCCTCAACTTCTTGGGGTACTCTCTTATTCATGGAGTTTTAGAAGGATTATATTCCTGGACCCTTTTAATAAATGTGAAAAGAAGTTTGTCAAGTGGATTTAAAATACCAGGATTTATTTTGGTGGCTTGTTTTGTTTGGTTTTCTCTTTCTCTGAGAGCCTGCTTAAGTTCTGGAGGAGCCATTTTGGATGTAGAAGGAATGCCTTATTTGCTTGGAGTCCTGTCATTTCAGTGCTTTGGTCTGGTTTTGAAATTTCTAGAACTCATTCCTATCTTGGAATACCTGCCATAATTTATGATGCTGTTTCTTTGATTATGGGGCTTCTCTAGAGAGAAAGACAGGTGGTAGTGGTGAGGGTCAGGGGAGGGTATTGAGACCTATCTATAAATGTTGTGAAAAAAACAGGAGGGTGTAATAACTGAAGTCTGGCTGTTCATCTCTTAAATAGAAATTTTCATCCCTCTCTCCAGAGAGGGAAACACTAGCACTTGTGTGCTTATCAAGTTTGGAATGAAATCACTGTTTAATTTTATAGAAAGTTAAAGCAATTCCTTCATGGAACTCTAATAGGACTTTTGAGGACCTTGACCTCCAATGAAGTTAAAACATCCCATTTGTATACTAGTATCAGATATTGAAGTCCATAGACCGCCCCCCCCCCACCTCCGCCGCCCCATGTAATACCCAAAGTGGAAAACATGTTGGGAAAATGTAGATAACTAAGGGGAAACTTCCATGAAGCATCTAATAGAAATAATTAAATGGAATTATAAAAGGAGCTTAAACTACATATTCTAATTTTATTAGCTATTTTATGATTAGCAATTTTAGCTGCAATTACAGTTTCTCTTTGAAATGGGCATTTTTTTTTTTTTTACTATGTACAGGCTCTGAAATATTGTGTTAATAATGAATTCTTTGATTTTACTATTTTGACCTCTTACTACATTAAAATTTCTTTTGACGTATTTCCAAAAACACTGATTTCTTATTATTAAAACCATACTGGCACCCTGTGTTCCTTTGGATAGATATTCTGTTCGGGAGGGAAGAAGTGTGCAGGATAAATGCACTGCATTAGCAGTAGAAATAACTTGCATTCAGATTTCAACACCTGTGCTTGTTG
Source organism: Leptonychotes weddellii (assembly GCF_054177405.1). Taxonomy (NCBI): domain Eukaryota; kingdom Metazoa; phylum Chordata; class Mammalia; order Carnivora; family Phocidae; genus Leptonychotes; species Leptonychotes weddellii. The sequence goes on from NC_138370.1 coordinate 26,143,309, forward strand.
GAGAGCCCGGATGCCTGATTCCTCATATCCTTGAGGAGAGCATGCTGGGTTCTGGGATGAGAGGCTCCCATGTCTCTCATTCTACAATGACCTTCTTTCCTTCTGTTCCTGGCTTCTGAGAAGCCTCTTCCCTGCAATTCTCCTGCCTCTCCTCCTTACTCTTCTCTTATTTCTCTCCTTCTCTTATTTCTCTCCTTCTCTACTTCCTGGCTCAATCATATTCTTCTTTTCTGCTCAAGAAAAGATTTTCTTGTTTCTGAATGTGTAGTAGAAGCTGGAACAGGGTATATTAGAATATGGAAAAAGAGGAGAGAGTTGTAAAAGAATATATCTTAATTTAGGAGAGCCAAGGCTGAGGGAAATTGTTCTAGGCAACTGTAATTCAATCGAATGAGAGGTATCTTCCCCTTCTTCCTTCTGCTTTTTAAACCTGTTAACATTGATTGGTTACTCTGAGACCCTTGAAAAGAAAAAAAGAAAAAAAATAAAGGGCAGATTCTGTATAAATGAACAATCATGTTGCAACTATGCAGCAATTTTTAGTTCACTCTAATGTATTCTTAGAAATATTCTAGTGAGTAACTCCTATTGTATGTGTTTCAAAAGAACTGGGTATAGAAAATGTTGTATTTTACACAAATTAACTTAGCATATTCTATTTTAGGATAAGGGATATCTTAATTGCATTCTAACTAACCTTGACTGCTGGAGGTAAGGTGTTACCATGATATTAGGGCTGGCCGAGATCCTCTGTATCTCTTCTTGGAGCTCCTTGGAAAATTCTGTTTAATATCTTGTAGCAAAATTGTTCCTGTCTCTTGAAACAGATTTTCTTGACAAATGTTGAATACTACTTTGCCTTCCCCCACCCCCAGCATTTTTAGTACTACTTTACCCTTTTGAACCAAACTGTCTTTGTCAGGTCATTTCTTTTTTCATTCACAGAAGTTCAAAAAAGAGGAAAAATGAAATAAAAACAAGCATAAGCACCTGAGAAATTAAAAATTGTGTCTAAGCTCAATGAATATTATAAAAGAAACAAAAAAGGCAAAGGTAAATAGAGTGAAAATCCCATGCATGGAGTCCTGTTGATTTCAGTAAAAGTCACCCAAAGAATGTCTATTTCAGAAGGAGAACAAAGCTGGATAACTTAATGTTTAAAAATAACCATAAATAAGGACTAGAAAATAATCATAGAATATAAAAGGTGTTGAAAACATACAGAAAACATTTCAATTAACAGAAAATATTAATTAGAATCTTAGGGAGAAAATAATACTGGTAAATATTGGTAATAATGGTCTTATTAGTAGATACTTCATATGAAATGTGTGCTTTCAGGTGCTTAATTTGTAGTTCTGAATGTTTGCTGATTCTTTTTGTTGTGAAGTCTTTTAAACACTGCTAATGTTTGAGTGCCTGTTGTGGTTACTTGCATCTGTGATATGTGTGAGGATGAAAAAAGGAAACATTAACTATTTTGTTGTAGTTGTTGTTTTTTCATCACTCAAAGTCCATTTGGGGAAAAATAGCCAGATATAAAAGCAATATGTGATTATTAACAAGCATGTGGTAGTTACAGTAAATGGTGCCAAAATTCAGGAAAAAGTGAGATCTTTATGTTGGAATGATTATGAAAAGAATTTCAGCCAGATTTGGAAAGATAGGTGCAATTCTATTAAATACTAAGCAGAAAGAATCAAGTTATGTGGGGGATAAGCATACAAATGAATAAAACAACTCTTTAAGGGAGGAATTTGTATGAAAGAGGGTAGATGTCAAGGAGAAAATGGAAGGTAAAGAAAAATGATTTTAATGAAAATAACATCTTTTGATATATCCCAACTCACAAGCTTTCTTTTGAATGAAGCTCTATGCTTATAAGGAAAAAATTAAAATTTGAATTTCATGGGGTTCCTGGGTGGCTCAGTTGGCTAACTCTTGATTTAGGCTCAGGTCATGATCTCAGGATTGTGTGATAGAGCCGCAAATCAGGCTCTGTGCTGAGTATGGAGCCTCATTAGAATTCTTTCTCTTGGGGCACCTGGGTGGCTCAGTCAGTTAAGCATCTGCCTTCAGCTCAGGTCATGATCCCAGGGTTCCTGGATCAAGCTCCGACATCAGGCACCCTGCTCAGCAAGGAGTCTGCTTCTTCCTCTTCCTCTGCCTCTCTCCCTGGTTCATGCTCACTTGCTCTCTCATGCTCTCTTTCTCTCAAATAAAATCTTAAAAAAATTCTCTCTCTCCCTCTGCCCCTTCCCCCTGCCCCCCCCCAATCGCACACAGGCTTTCTCTCTTAAAAAAAAAAAAATCATAGCTTTTCATATTTAAGTCTTAAAACATACTAATTTGTAGAACTTCTACCAGCTTCACATTTTAGGGTGGGTAGATATCCTATTGGTTTAGAATTGTTCAGACTGGGAAAACTTCATCATTGATCATACCACTAGGGAGCTAGGGCTGGATATTTCCACTGGAGCTTCTTTTAAAATAAGTAACTTATCTTGCTGTGATGTCACTACCATGCACCACTTTGAGTGTATTTAAAAGAAGACCTGCTGATGATCTATAGAGGATGCATTTTGAGGTTATTCTTTCTGTCCTGGGGGTTACTTTGCTCATCAATGACTTTGCTTTTCTTCCATTTGTCATTGTGACCAAGGCATTGGTGAGATAACTAAATCAGGTTAAATGGCATAATCTATGAAATTACAATGAAAATTGGAGAAAAGTTAATTGACAAAAGTAAGGCTCAAACTGGAAAATGTGGCCTTTTACAATGTGCTCTAAGGGACTAAACTTGAGACAGATTGACTGTTGCCTTGACTAGAAATTGAGCCTGGGTCAGCTGTTTGATGGTCTCTCAGCTTAACAGTAAGACCCCAAAACAACTGACTTTGACATATTAAGCTTAACTTTATTTACTTTTATTCTAACATATACTAAATGTTTAATGTTTTGTCATATACTATGCTAGGTTCTGGAAATACTAAATTTAATAAGATGGTTATTTTTAAGGAAGAATTTTTAGTTAAATAAGGATAAATACATAATAAGAATTCCAGATTCTAAATTCAAAAATAGAAGTTATTTTCAAGGTATGCACAGAGAAGATGATTCTGCTGGTAGCAGGAAAATGGAGGCTTCAGAGGCTGAATATATATTATGAACCTTGAAGTTTTCCAAATGAATAAAAAGGAAGAAAATCTCATTCTAGCTGGCTTTAATAGCATGAGGAAAGGCCTCACGTGTCAATGAGGTTTGGCACAAATGGGGTAGACATAAGAGGGTAAGAAGAAGAAAATATGGGGAAGGGTTGGGGAAAACTGTGAAAGCACTTGTAAAACACTAAGGCTTAGTAATTTAAAAGTTACTTTTTCAAGAATTAGAAGCCAGTGAAGGGCTGTGGATGAGAAGATAATCTGTGCCTTAGAAAGTTCTGGAAATAGTGTTAAATAAAAGAGCATCTCAGAGCAATACAGTAGAAATAAAGGGAACATGAAAAGATATAGGCATAACTAAATTTGGAATTAAAAAGATTTGGTGACATAGATGGGCAACTGGTACATTTGGTATAATTTGATGGATATTAATTTTGGCTGTGATAATTACATATCCCACAGACTATTTGGGTGGAAATGATCCTTTCATATCTGGGTAAAGAGATGGAGAGATTGGGACCAGAGATTTACATTTAGGAATTATAAGAACATAGGATATTACTGAAATTTTGCTAATGATATCACCCAAAACTGTCAATGAAGCAACAAGAAAACTGAGCATAGACAAAATCCTCAAAAGTAACTTTTTTTTTTTGGCCTGTCAAAATTTTGCTTAAGTCTTAAGTGTGAGAGGTTGAGAAGTACTTTTTTTTTTTTTTTTTTAAAGATTTTATTTATTCAAGAGAGAGAAAGAAAGAGCACGTAGGAGCAGGGAGGAGAGGGAGAAGCAGACTTCCCACTGAGCATAGAGCCCAACACGGGGCTCAATCCCAGGACCCTGAGATCATGACCTGAGCCCAAGGCAGACACTTAACTGAACCATCCAGGCACCCCGAGAGGTTGAGAATTTAAACAGAGCTCTGGAGGCACCTGGCTGGCTTAGAGGAGCATGTGTCTCTTGATCTCTGGGTTGTGAGTTTGAGCCTCATCCTGGGTACAGAGATTACTTAAAACTTAAAAACAAACAAAAACAAACAAACCAAACTTAAATAGAACTCTTTAAAATCAAGGAGACAGGGCCTTGGTAAACACCCAGGAAGGGTCTCTGTTAGGAACTCCCTAAAGGGCAGAAACCTAGGAGTGTGACTGATTCAGATAAAAATGGAATGAACATTTTAAAATTCGAAAACCAGATTCAAATCAGCACAGGCCCAGGTGGAATTTAGGTGATATACCCTCCACTGTAACTGCCCAGCAGTAGATAAGGTATCTCGAAGAAGATATCATCACCTCTAGTCTTGGCAAAATATTCTTAGGAAATACCTGGAATTGAGTCAAAAATCACTAGGCTTATCAATAAAAAAGAAATAGACAATAGAATCAGATTTATAAATGTCCCAGTTTTGGAGTTATCAGACATTGACTTTAAAATAACTGATTAGAAATAATCAACTCAGAATGATATATTAACAACAAATGGTAAGATGGTAACTTTCACCAGAGAAATAGAATCTGTAAGAATGTAATTGATATCCCAGGTCTAATAAAAACAATAGCTGAAATTATAAATTAAATGCATGAATTTAAGAACAAATTGGACAAAGTAAAAGAAATTAATAAAATGGAGTATGTTGAGAATATCCAGGATGAAGCAGAGAAAGCCCACTCCCTATTCCCCTTTAAAAAAAAAAAATACATATAACATATTATGTTTCAGAGGTACAAAAAAAAATTACAAAGGAGATTATATACACATACATGTATATATAAATGTGTATGTGTATATATAATGTATTTAACAAAGGAGCAATGTTAGACACGGGGTCATCGAATATACATGAAATTGAAGTGCCAAAAGGAACAAAGATTAAGAATAGGACAAATTAAACTTGAAGAGCTAGTGGCCTATACTGCTTTTCTGAAACTGAAGAAAAACTTTGAAACAGACCAAAAGCACTAATATCCCCAAGCTAGATATATATAATGGAAATTATATGAGGCACATCAGAGCAAAATGAAAAGGAAAAAACAATGAAAAGGAGAAAAAAATTTTAAATGGTCCGAAAAAAAATTCTCTTTAGCAGGTAATTGAAAGATGGACAACCTACTTCTCAGCAAAATATGGAAGGCAGAAGACAATAGTGAGATCTTTAAAGTACTGAAATAAACCACTGGCCTACATATCTATGCCCAGTGGAAATATTTTTCATAATTCAAAGAAAAGTAAAGACATTTAAAAAACCAACCTGAGAGAATTCATTGCTGTAAAAGCCACACTAAGAGAAATACTAAAGAGATTTGTATAGGCAGTAAGGGAAGTGTACCTGAGTTAGAACTGGAAAAATGCAAGGAACAGAGAGCAATGGAAATAGGATGAATGTAAATAATTCCAGATAAAGTCATTGTATTAATAATGATACAAAACAGTAATCTGTCTTGGTCGGGTTTGAAATATATATACAATTAAAATGTAGCATAACAGTAATACAAAAAGATGGAAAATTGTAAATGGAGTTAAAATATTCCAAGATCCTGGCATTGTCTAGGAAGTGATAGAATCTTAATTTATATTAACTTGCAATAAATCAAATGTGCAGTTTTAAACTCTCATAGATAAAAGATATTAACAAGCTGGTACAGAGGAAAACTGAGTGATTGAAAAGATGATTAACTCAAAAGAAGGCAGGAAAGGAGAGCAAAGGGAAACAGAAGACAAAAGGGAAGACTGTAGATACATGTCCACATATATCACTAATTGTAGTAAATGCAAATGAACTAAACACTATAATTCTCGATGACAAAGATGTCATACTGAAAAAGAACACCCTAGCTAGAATGTGAATTGGTACAATCACTTTGGAAAACCACTTGTTAGTGTCTGCTAGAGCATAACATAAGCAAAACTGTCAGCCAGTGATTCTACTCCTAAGTCTATACTTTCAGAAATGTACATCTATGCACAAAAGGATCTGCTATAATGTATACAACCATACTGTTTATAATTACCCTCAAACTGACAAAAACCTAAATTTTTATCATCAGAATAGTTACAAAATACTATTGTATACTCATACAATGGACTACGACACAGCAATGAGACTGAATGAGCTACTGACTGCATACATCATCATGAATGAATCTCCTAAGTACAACTTAGAAAAAAATATTGCAGACACAAGAGCATCTACAACATGGTTCAACTTACACAAAATTTAAAAACAGGCAAAACTAATCCATAATTGAAGTCAAGATATCAAGTGACTGGGAAAAGGGCATGGACTCATCTTTTTGAATCTATTCTGAATACAACATTGGGTTCATTTTGTGAAAATTGATTGAATTAGTTATACACTAGGGGTTATATTTCAATAAATTATTTCCTTAACAAATGTCAAGCCTTGTTTAATAAATCCTGGGCGCCTGGGTGGCTCAGTTGGTTAAGCGACTGCCTTCGGCTCAGGTCATGATCCTGGAGTCCCTGGATCGAGTCCTGCATCGGGCTCCCTGCTCCGCAGGGAGTCTGCTTTGCCCTCTGACCCTATCCCCTCTCATGTGTTCTCATCTCATTCTCTCTCTCTCAAATAAATAAATAAATAATCTTTAAATAAATCCTAACAGTTCTTATTAATTTCTGAGTGGGGTTAGAGCCTAGGGAAGGTGGGTCTGGGCATCAAGGCAGTATTAATCTTTGAGGGATGATCTTAATTCTAGTATGTCTGCTGGAAATGTCAGATTTCTAGAGTCGTTAAGTTTTTTGTTTGGAATTTATGTGACTTGAGGATATTGATAATTAGTCACTGAGTTGGACATTGTAAGTAGATCCTTTTAGGGAATTTGCAAGCAATCCTTTATATTGTTTGCAAAGTACTGAGAATAAAAATGAGAGCCATATATAAAGTAATATTCTATTTATTGAACAGTGGGGCAGCGTGGACACTGCTTCCTGGTTTGCATCTAATTAAACTGATAGAGCTATGGAAGTTACTCCAAGCCCATTGCCACTGTCAGTTGGATGTTTAACAAGATGATTTTCAGTGTAAGTGCTGAGATCTGTGAAAATACACACTCCATGTTTCCAGGAAACCCTTGGGATAAAGTGCCTTCCCTGCCTTTTTTTTTTTTTTTTTAATCAGTTAATACCCCCCCAAAACTGAAGTCTGACTCCTCTTAGCTTAGAGAAGGCTACCCTGGTCATCACGGATCACAAAATATTGTGGCCTCTTTACAAGTCTGAGTAAATAATTTTATTCAGGCCAATAAATGTAGTAAGTTCCTTCAGCCCAACCCTGCCCTTACTTGTGGGACAGATTAATAAAGGTGAAAAGTGAGTCACATAAGTGGTTCATTGATTCTTTCAGAAGCCATCAAAATACTCTGTCCCCTAGGGAAATCATAGTGAGAAAATTTGGCTACACTGTACAGCCCATCAGGGATAGACTTGTGAATGCAGTGCAGGAGGGTTGATAACTCCTGTCTTCTCCAGATTCCAGCTAAATGCCTCCGTTTAAAAAAAAAAAAGTTTTGACGGAATTATTTTTAGTATTCGACCTTAAAGGGGCATTTGTGGTTGAGCAGGGTGGTTGGGCCATGCAGGAGTGGTGGGACATGGGAAGAAAGGAAGGTCATACAGTTCATTACATCAAGTGGTAAGGTCTGTGGTTTCAGGCAAAGCAATTTCTTTGCATTGTTTAAGGACCCTAAAGACAAGAGACCTAAATGTAGGTCAACATTATTCATCACATAAAACAAACTTCCTCACAAATAACAATAAGGATGAGATCAAATGAATTTTGCCTGATTCCTCTGGGGCGGGTGTGTGTGTGATTTTTCTCCTTCCCTGCAGGAAAAAAAATTCACCTCTTGCCATGTTTCCTTTGACTCCCACTCCATACTTCTGACCCTTCAGATGCCAATCCCGAATCCAGGTTGTCACCTGTACTTATCACCACCAGCTGGCTATAAATCAAAGGTTTGTTTGACCTCCTCCTAAGGTTGCATTAACTTGAAAGAAAGGCTCACAGAAGTCAGGAAAACTATTTAATAGATTACCAGTTTATTATAAAAAGCTAGAGCTCGAGAACAGCCAGATGGAAGAGCAGAATAGGGTGAGGTATAAGGAAAGCCTATGGTGCTTCCATGGCCTCTCTGGATGGGCCACTGTACCAGCACATCCACGTATTGACCGACCAAAAGCACACTGAACCCCATCCTTTTGGGGTTTTGTTGAGACTTCATTACATAGGCACAGTTGATTAAGTCATTGGTGATTAAAATCAGTCTTTAGCCCCTAGACTGGGGTGGGGGCTGAAAGTTCCAACTCTCTAATCACATAGTTGGTTCCCCTGGCCACCAGCCACCATACTTAAAGGCTTTCCAAAAGTCACTGTACTAATGCACTCAGGTGTGGTTGAAAGGGACATGTTACGAATAAAACACTACAGCTCTTATCGCTTAGGGATTTCCAAGGATGGAATGGAAATAAGATCAAATAAAAATTTCTTATTGTAAATCACAAAATCGCACACAACCACCCCCAACCCCCAATAATATAAGTAGATGCACAGACATACAAAACCGGAAGAAGACCCTAGACTTCCATTAACAATAATTTTGATAATGGGAAACTCTTAAAAAGCTCTATATTCAATGCAGAAAGTGTCTATTAGGTCTGATTATTCTTTTCATTCTCAGAGACCCATTCAATGCATATGGGTCTTTTACAAACCACTGCTTTATCTTTCAAAGAAATCGCAGCACTAATTACTTGTTAATTACCAACTATTTCATAGTTACATTGAAGTCCTAAAATAATGATTACTATTAACATATTGCATTCATTTCCTGAGGAGCCCTCTGTGCACGCACATTTTATTAACAGACCGGCATGATTGCTACTTTGCTTATATGTTTTATTTATTTCCATATAGGTTTGATTCCATTGCAGTTTCTCATTTTTGCCTGTTGTATAATTCATGATTTGTACAATACTCTAGTAGGTATATGACACCCTCATTTTATTAGCTACACTATAATTTCTACAACCATGTAAAAATGAAGTTTGGTCTTGGAAAGTTTTATTTATTTATTACTTTTTGACATAAAACACATTTCTTCAAGACACTGAAATTGCATCCATGTTTTGAAGTTTCTTTTAACCTCCTTGGATCTCAAAGAACATTTTATTTATTTTTATTATTTTTTAAGATTTTGAGAGAGAGTGCATACATGAGCAGGGGGAGGGGCAGAAGAAGAAGCAGACTCCCCACAGAGCCAGAGACTGGTCTGGATCCCAGGACCCTGAAATCATGACCTGAGTGGAAGTCAGCTGCTTAACCAATTGAGCCATCCAGGCGCCCCACAACATTTTAAAAAGCCAAACAGCTGCACTAATTCCTGGAGTTTCCTAAGTCCTATTGGTACCTAACAAGAAATTAGAAAATAATCCTATAGCAGCTGGAGTGGGGAGCATAGTCTAAAACTTGAATCAGATGGAATTTGATGTCCTGGCATTGGAAATACAGTCACGCTTTGTGAATTTATTTATGACATTTAGTCAGAATTGGCATCATTTTGTACAATTCTATCAATTGGGATGCAAAGAAATTTATTTGTCCAATAGTAGCTGAAGTACCACTAGCTCAAGTGAAATCAATTTCAAAAGGTTAAACATAGGGATTAAATTCTCAAATTATTTTAGGTTTTAGAGAAACTGTTCTCAAGATTTGGGCAGAATTCAAGTTAAGATGTTACTGTGACTATAAAATATCTGAACCTAATTTTAAACAGTATCTGCTCTTTTTTTTAAAATTAACCTTCTCGATTTGTATTCAGCCCTCCACTACCTGCCAGGCAGGTACGTGCTAAGCCATAAAGATAATCTGAACAGGGGTCAGGAGTAAAGAACACAGACTATGAGAGTAATGCTTCTAAAATAGCCAGATGGGTTTTGATGGAAGCATAGTCTGTTGGAAGGGGGATATTGGACAGAAGGTTGGGAAGGGAGCTTACAGCCAGAACGTGGGGTGCATTGAATGTTAGGCTAAGGAATTCATTTGGATCAATAATCAATGTTACCAGCTTCCACCTGGACTATTGGTCTAGCTTCCTAACTGATATCCTTGTTTGAAGGCTTATCTAACACTTATCTATCCATCAGAGTAAGAGTAGTTTTCCAAATTGCAAATCTGTTCAAATCACTCTATTATGTACTTTTCTATGGTTTCTCTTCTTTCAGGAGAAAATCCAAACTCCTGAGCTAAGCACACAAGACCATTCATGATCTATCACCTGATTCTCCCACAGCTCATTTCATTTATCCCTACTGGATCTGTCAGTTCCTTAAGTTTCTTAAGAGCATGGTACTGCCTTGCTTTACAATAAAGCCCTCTCTGCCAAAAAGGTCTTCCTGATGGGATTTTCACCTACTTTTCCTCTCTAAATGGAGCATATAGAGCATTTTCTTTTGGAGGTCCACACCCTGCAATGACAGTGTAGCTTAGATCTTTCTCCCCTGTGTTATTGTAGAACCATGGAATTATTTCTGTTTTGACAGTTATATTATTTTCCAATTGCCCCCTTGATTACAGATTTTCCCCTTTAGACTGTGACCTCCCTGAGGGCGGGGGTTTTGACTCTTCTTTTTATCTAGCAGTCTTACAATGAATGTTCAAATATCTGTTGAATAAATGGATGCTTAAGCCAGTGTGTGGCATGATTTGGGCTGTGCTTTAGATCTAATATAACAGCAGTGAGAATGGATTAGGGGAGAAGAAAGAATACTGAAATGTGGTGAGCAGGGCAATGACACAAACATTTTGGTCTTACCAGTAACTAATAATTACTATGTCACCATATAGACTCTACTGCATGGATTTCTTTTCCTCTTAGGACTCCAGCTGCTACCTATAGTTAGATGACTTCTAAATCAATATTTTCACTCTTGATATATCCCCTAAATATCAGTAAGGCACTGAAAAGGAGGAGAAATATGGGGTTTCGATTCATATAGATCTGCATTCTTAGTGTGACTCTGACCTTCAACATTACTTTTGCATTAGTCTTAACTGAAATATTTTAAAAATCAGATCATTGGTCCTGAAAGAATAATTCTTGTCATGAAGATTTAAAAGTTACAAATTAGAGGCATCAGGGTGGCTCAGTAGGTTAAGCGTCACACTCTTGATTTCAGCTCAGGTTATGATCTCAGGGTTGTGAGATTGAGCCCTGCAGACGTGGAGCCTGCTTCAGAGTCTCTCTCTCTCCATCTCCCTCTACCCCTCCCCCCTCCCTCTCTAAAAAAAAAAAAAGATGCAAATTAGGTAAGGTTTACAGTAGGGTAACATTTGGTGTCTGGTAGGTTTTCATGGATTGCAGTCATTTCCATTTGCTCTCTGGAGTGTGCCACCTAGCTACCACACAGGTATATATTTGAGATTTAGTTTGCTGTATCTTCCCCCATCTTGGATGCTTCTCATCCGGTTTTCTTTTTAGAATAATAGCAACTCTAGCCCCTAGTCTTATAAGGCATATATCTAGTGGTCATTCAAGACTTCTTGTCCCCCAACTGCTTGCATGCAAATGGCAACAAAACATTTTTGTACTAACACCTTAATAGCTCTTGAATGTCTAATATCCCACTCATGCTCTTTAGTCAGATTCCTCCTTTATCTCCTAATAGTATCATTCTGTCCACTCTTAGCTTGTCCTTCCAGTCTTAGAGTCCCAAGAATGATTCTTCTAAAGTGCAAACATAATCTTGGCAGCCCCAGGCTTTAAATACTTGAACAGTCTTCCTTAATGTGTAGAATAGAGTTCAGATTTTCTAGTCCAGCCCAAATGATTAAGTCCTTGCGTTTTTTTTTTCCAGTCTACTTTCAGGCTTCTACCTACTGCACACTATGATCAAGCCATGATCTCTTCTGTATCCCAGATTGTGTCACCACTTTCTTAAATTTGTGACTTTGTGTAACTTCCTCTCACTGGGGTACATTTTTTTTTTTTTCCTTTTTCTTCTCTCAGTGAACTCTTCTTTTTTCAAGATTGGCCTCAGTGTATTTCTTTGGGACAATTTCTGAATCTATTATTAGAAGGGCATTAATTTCCTCAAAGTATACATTGAAATGTATGTTAAACTACCCCCATGCTTAAATTAATATTCAGCTGCAATCTGCAATCACGTGAAGTAAATTGCTGGTACTGAGAGCTACAATGGTGAGCAAGACATACATGATTCCCTCTTCAAAGCATGCTGTGGTAAATGCATTGAAGAATATTATTAATTCATTGTGTATAAACTCCCTATGTTTAGGTAGATATTTGACTGAAATTTAGTTGGAAGATTCTGTATAGTTCATGAGGTGCTGGCGCTACATCAGTGACCAAGACATTACCTGGTTTCCTCCTCAGTGTGGTTACATTCAGTTGCTAAAAGAAGGTTCAGCTAAGTCAACTGAACTATTTAAATCGGGGCAGACAGAGATCTTCCAGATGTTTGACTTCTCCCTTGTAGTGGAATAGAATAGAGATAATGCTTATTGAGCTCCAAGATTACAAGCTAGATAAAAGATATTTGCTCTCTCAGTGCCAGACTCTTAGGGGGGGACAGATGAAGCAGCAATGCCTTCTGGGTAATATCAGCATCAATGCTGAGCATTCCATGCAGACATATTGTAGCATTCTGACCAGAAGTCAGTTTCAAGTCTGTATCCCAGAGTGGCAGAATCTTATTTCTAGTGCCTGAGGATTTCATAGCCATGAAAGTTAAGTCACTGTTCAAAGTTCTGCTTCTTCAACTCAATTGAAAGAACAGTTCAGTGAGAAGGGTTTTTATGTGGTCCTGGGCAAAAACCAACAAGCAAAAACAAGGTAGATAGATCCTCAGTAAGAACAAGTTACTTGACATCAGTTATCCAGGAGGTTTTGTCCACCCTGTCACCAAGTGAGAGAAGAGGTCTTGCCTTGAGCTATTTGGAGAAAAATAAAACTTTGCACTTCTAATAAATAATGAAAATACTTCCCGGGAGTTTTTGAGCCTATTCTTAAATTTATCTGTTTTGGAATATAAGTACCTTCAGGGCAAATATTATGTTATGTATAACACCAAGAAATGATATATGCTTCATAAATATTTAGAAACCCCAGGAGCTAATTGCTGGGGGGAGGGGCTCGTTAGTTATTATTTCAACAGGCACAGGCCGCTGTTGCAGGCGTGCCCATGTGTAAGATGACTGGAAACCCTTCATCTCAGAGAGAAACTGAATCAGATTGTTGGGGTCTAGGACAGGAATGGAAATCAGGAGCTATTCTCTCTTCTCCAATCTTTCCAAAAGATACTCTTCAGATACGTTAGCATATTTATGAAAATGTTTCAACCAAGGCTGCATATTCAAATTACCTGCAGAGTTTATAAAAGATACTATGGTCAGGCCTCACTCCTAGAGATTCTGGGGTGGGGCCTGGACATTCTGGGGTATGCAACCAGGGATGAAAGCCACTGCTCTGGTATTACTTAAATGTATTTTTTTTTAGATGAAACATATTTTATGGTGACACAAAGATCATTTTTATAGATCCCTGCCACTCTGGCTTAGCTTCCCACTTCCTCACGGGATTAAATCACTGCTCAAATCCAGGTGGCAATTTCCACCCTACAGATATTAGCAAGTCCTGAAATTAGGATAGCTCAGGGAAAGTTCTGCTGCTGCTATTAAGATCCAGAGATTGATTCCTATCCTCTATTAACCCAGATCTTTTCTTAATTTAGGGTCTAGGGACTCATGAAAGCTGCTTTTTTTTTTTTCTTAAATTTTTTTTTAGGTTGGAACAACTCAAGATTTAATGTGAGGATTCAATCAGATAATGTATGTGAAGCATTTAACCAAAGCCTAGCGCACAGTAACACTCAATATTAGGTTAGCTGTTACAAACAAAAAAGCATCTTGAATCTGTTTATCAATGTTCATGAACTAGACACAGAAGAAAAATATCTCTTATTAGTGTTATTCGCTGAATTGTGTCCCCTCCTCAAAAAATCTGTATGTTGAAGTCCTCATTCTCAATGCCTCAGAATGTAACTCTACTTGGAGAAAGGGTCCTTAAAGAAAGAAGTTAAAGTAAGGCCATGAGGGTAGGCCCTAATGCAACATGACTGGTGTCGTTAAAGGAAGAGTAAATTTGGATACAGACACGTATAGAAGGAAGGTGATGTGAAGACACAGAGAGAACACTACCATCTATAAGTCTAAGAGAGAGGCCTCAGACTCTGTCTCAGACTTCTAGCCTCTAGAACTGTAAGAAAATAAATTTCTGTAAGCCCCCCAGTCTGTGATACTTTGTTATGGCAGCTTGAACAAACTAATGCAATTGGTTACTCCAAAAATTATTCTGGTAGGCATTTGCTGGTATCCCACTACCACCTTTTTTGGGATAACCTTTTTCCAATAAGAATACCTTGATTTAGTTTGGAAATTAACCATTTTTCTATCTTTAGCCAATTAGTTCTGTCTGACTTATCTCCCTGCTGAGTCAGTGAACTCTGGTTTATGCAATCATAGCCCAATCTTCTGTTTTTTGGGGCAGGTGTTTAAAATGACCAGAGCCAGTAATATTCTTCTAGGTTATTCTAGTGAGCTATTTATAGAGCTTCTAGGTTAGAAAAGTTTCCTTTCCCCATGAGATTGTAAAAAGAGGACATCCTCTTTCTCCTGGACACGTTTAGAGAATGATAGGTCTCTGGGTACTCCTGATGGTTCTTTCATTACCAGGACAGAAAAGTTTGAGGATGGGGCCAACAGGCTCTCAGTGCAGACACATTCAGGGAAACTGAATCTTAGTTACATCTTTTAAACTCTCAAACTCCATCTGATTGGAAAACTTCTGGGATATTCTGTTTATAAAAAAATAGCTTTTAATGTTTAAGCCAAATTGAATTTTTCTTTTTATATATGTGTAAAGATTTTTATATAGTGTATTATACTGTTTTCATTATGAGTTTCTAGAGCATACTCCTCAATAATCCATAGCGATAACCAAGGTTGCCATATTATAATTGCACAAAATCCAAGTATTTACTATGGCCCACAATGTTCTACACTGGTTGGAGTCTTGCCTATTTCTCTGATTCCATCTCCTATTACTCTCAGTGAGGTTCATTCTGCTTCAGACACATTGGTCTTCCTAATAGGGAGAAGTTAATTTCTACCCCAGGATCTTTGTAAGTGCTCCTCCATCTGCCAGGATGCTCTTCCACTAGATCTACACATGGTCTGCTCATTTCTTCACTTCATTCAAATACTTTATTTTGAAAGCAAGGATTGTGTTCATGTCATTTACTACTCTATATCAATATTGAGAACACTGCCTGGCATATAGTAAGCATTCAATAATATGTCTCAGATGAATGAGTTCTTAAACAGTGAAAAATGCATTAAAGTTTCTTCATAATGTTAACTAACTCTATCTCCCACCGTTGTGATTATGAAGACATGTCAGACATTTTCCAGGGAGAGACCTGCCTTGAATTGTGTGTGTGTGTGTGTGTGTGTGTGTGTGTATGTATGTGTATGTATATCTATATCATCTATATCTATCTATCTATACATATATATATATCTGGAAGCACAGAGGTGGGGTTTGGGGACAATTAATATGCTTGTTCCCCACATGAGTTTAAGATCTTCCAACAAGTCAAGAGAATAGATGTTAGGTAGTTCTGCTAGCAAGGAATGCTCCCTGGCTATTACAGTTTCATGAGGCCCAAGTAATGCAGTCATCTGAATCTAACTAAATACTCCCAAACCAAAACTTAGGATTGCAATATTTGGCAATTGCTGTTCTCAGATAAAAGAGCTAGTGAGACTGTGAATTATTCCATAATTCAGGAACCCGGTGATTTTGAATCTGATTTTTGACCATGCTAGCCTTTAGCTATTAAAGAGAATAAAGTCTTTTGTGGTTTGCTGATGCTTTGACTATGATTTGTTAAGAATTTCAAATTTTTAGTTTATAACTTTTTCTTTAAATGCAAATAAAAGCATGTTCTTTTTCTGAATTTTTATGTAGTAGTTTATTGCAATAAATTCTTGATATGCTAAAGTTTCCTTTAATAGGCACTTCCTTCTAGGTGATAGCACCAAAGGAAACAGTTTTAATTTTAATATTTTAATAAGTGTCTTAATGCTGTATCTCTTGGATGATTATCAATATCATATTTTCTCCTGACCTCTGGATTTCACTTCCTTGAAGTTTAAATCTGATTAAATATGACTTAATGTGATTAATATGATTTAAATCATAATATGTTAATATTATATACATCATAATATATATCAATACATTAATATAAATATATGAAAATATAAAAATATAATCACACATACACATGTATAATATATATATCAGAGTCTAGTTACAGAAAACTCCTATCATTTTAGATTTTTTAAGCAGAAAGGGATGTAATATGGGGAATAGGGAACGGGTGCTGGTGCTATTGCTGAATGATCAAAGTAGGATCTGGTCAGCTTTTCCAGGAATGATTCCCGAGCACAGTCACTGAGCTAGTCAACTATGGGAGTAGCTGCATCTGTCATAATCTGTTTTCCACATTTGAACCCAGAGTGACATCTTTCAAATGTAATATAACCACTCTACAACAAAAGTCCAAAGAATTCAGTTGACTTCCTTTGCTCTTTGAGGAAAGAACAAAATGCTTAGTGTAGCCTTTAAGACTCTTTTGTAGTGTAGATCCTCCACTTTGCTATGAACTTACCTTGCACCATTTTCCCTGGTTTCCTACACATTAGTCACATTAACAAAGAGTTTACCTACTATCCTCTCCACTGCCAACTGCTTTTTTTTTTTTTAAGATTTTATTTATTCATTTGAGACACACAGATACAGAGACAGAGAGAGAGCATGAGCAGGGAGAGGGAGAAGCAGGCTCCTCGCTGAGCCAGGAGCCCCATGTGGGGCTCGATCCCAGGACCCTGGGATCATGACCTAAGCCGAAGGCACACGCTTAACTGACTGAGCCACCCAGGCGCCCCCACATTGTCTTTTCTCAGTGCTTTTTCCTTTCCTTCATGCCAGAGGCCTTGGCACATTTGGGCAGATATGATCAATTTGCTTGCGCGTCACTCTTCAATTTTTATTTGTTTTTTCTTGATTATAGATGATGGAAAGGCAAAAACTTTCTTTTACTGGTTTCCTTGTAGGTAAGCTTTATGATGTGATTTTGGGTTCCAGCACTTAAATCTATTTATATAAGATTTATGTGGTGGAAGGGAGGTGAAAGCCATTCTCCTGCTGTTTAGGTGCTTTCTGTGGTAAGTAAAAGGCACCGAAACATGGGTGTTTTAGTGGCAGTGTTCTAGGTCTAGTGATTAGCTTCATGGGGGACGCTGAATAATTTCTTACTTTTCTGATTATGTTTATAATTTTGCTTTTGTTCTGCTGGGTTCCGGTTTCATTTTCTAGATTAAAATTATTTTAAGTAAAATAATTTGTACATTGCGTTCCATTGCTTACTAGCTTCTGTTGTGGTTGGTTTTGATTTCTGCTGTTCTGATTTTATTTCTTTTGGAAAATCAGGGTTTTTTTTCCCTCTCTGGTTGCTTTTTAAAAAATATACCTATCTTTGATGTTCTGCAGTGCATGACAACAGGTCTAGAGAGGAATTTCTTTTCATTTACCCTGTTTTATATCGGCTATGATTCCTAGTTTTGTGGATGTTATATACTATTTTCATTAGTTTAAAAAATTTTCATCCATTATATGTATAAATACTATGCCTCCTCCATCTTTTTTTCCTGTGGGACTCAATTTGTATATACCTTTCACTCTATTTTGTATATGCTTTTTTGTTCTATTTTGCCTATTTTTAAAAAATATTTTTAAAATTTTTTATTTTGTCTCAATGTGCTGCATTCTGTATTTTATTGGACTTTTCTTCAGAGGTGTTAAGTCTGCTGTTTAACTTATTTATTTGAACAGCTATATTTTGCACTTCTAGATGTTTTTATTTTTTCACATCTATTATTTACTGATAGTTTCTTATTGCAAACTTATCTTTGAGATTATAACATTCATTTTTGTATGTGTTCCACATGTAACTGTCTATATTCGGGTCTAATAATCTCAATGTTTAAAGTTCTTAGTGTCTAAATTTGTTACTTGTTTCTTCTGACTTTCACAGTAGCCACTTTCTTAACTGCTTGACGATGTTGAATTGTAAACAAATGGTTTGATCTTAACCTAGATCACCTGAATGGAGAATTTTATCCAGGCAGGGACTATTGCTGATTCTCCTTAGAGTCAGGTTATACAACCCACCTGGGATTACTGCACCTGCTTTAAGAGTTTAGCTTATCCCAGATGTATCATGCTTAAGCGGTCCAGTTTGCAGGAGGAATAAAATTTTGTATCATGAGGGCTATGCTGCTATTCACATCACCTTCCAAGTAAGCCTGTCACTTCAGACATCTAGCCACTCTAGCTACAATTCCTTGATGCTATCTTCCCCAGATCATATTTTAGAAAGGGAGGAATATCTTTGGACAAAACTCCACTACTGCTGGTGAGATTGGTTCAGAGTTTTGTCAAATACAGGATATATTTATTTTTTCTGAAGTAGAATAATTCCATAAAACACCCAGTCATCTCTAATGCCAGAGCCTGAGACTACAGTTAATTTTTTGGACTGATGATGTTATCCAAAAGTATAAGAAAATAGAAGTGTTTTGCCTTTGAGTTATTTAGAAATTAATATAGTCTTCTCCAAAGTGACTAGAGGTACATAGTTTAGAGTTTTCCCCTTTGATCTTTTTTTTTTTTTAATAAGGTTTAATGTTAAGCTCAAGCAGAAAAAGCCCAGTGCAGCCTTACGATCTTTGTTTCTTCTCTCTTGCTCCTTCCTCTTAATTCTATTCTCAATGTCACATCTAGAAGTCCACAGTCTCATGCAAACTTTTCCTTTCTCCTCCCCAAGTCAAATGAATTTCCTAATTGCAAATATGTTTGTTTGTTTGTTTGTTTTTTCCTTTGTTGTAACTCTGGGCTTTTTTTCTCCCAGAAAACCCATACATAACACTTACTATTTTTCCCCTTCTAATTCCCATGGCAGATAATGTTATTTGATTACAATGTTTTGTTGTTTTTGTTGAGTATAAAGATTTCATAATCCTTCCCAACATAGAGCCCCAAACATTCAAAGCAGTTGGATTGGAGTTGGTGTAGGTGAAACCTGCTCCATTGCAGGATTTATTTGATAGGTATGAAGGCCATCTGGGGGAATACAGAGTAACCTACCTGGGGAGAATTTTCAGTGTTTCTTCCTCTGCTTTATATCTGAAGGGACTCTGTCTCTGTGGTGGAAAAATGCATATATGCAGCTAGCATGGAAATTTAAGTTTTTAAAATGAAGTAGTATTACACATACAGAAGACTGTATAAAACTAATGTACAGTCAAATTATTACTATAAAAATGATCACTACATCTATACTGTATATATAAATGTAATTTTTTTTCAAGATTTTATTTATTTATTTGACAGAGAAACAGCGAGAGAGGGAACACAAGCAGGGGGGAGTGGGAGAGGGAGAAGCAGGCTTTCCGCTGAGCAGGGAGCCCGATGCGGGGCTCAATCCCAGGACCCAGGGATCATGACCTGAGCCGAAGGCAGACGCTTAACGACTGAGCCACCCAGGCACCCCTATATAGATGTAATTTGCTCATTTTATTGCTATATCATCTGGTCTGAGATGGTGACATATGGAGCTCCTAAATTCACTTCCTCCCATGGACACACTGAATCAACAGCTACACATGAAATAATTCAAAGAAATCCAGAAACTAGCTGATTGATTGCTATAAATCAGGTGAATGGGAGAAAAACTCACATTGAAATGAATTGTCAGTGTCTCCCTAGAAAGAGTTTGTGCACACATCTGGTATCCTGGCTTTTGTAGTTGTCAGAAGATGTACGCCTTGATAACCTGGTCCTGGTGGCTAGTGGAGCTTGCATTCATGAGTCCCTCACTGTAGCAAACAAGGAAATAGTTCTTAACCAGCTATTCCTCCAGGGCTCAGTGCAGAGGGATCAGACAGAAATGCTCAGCTTCAGGGTGCCTGGGTGGCTCAGACAGTCAAGCGTCTGCCTTCGGCTCAGGTCATGATCTCAGGGTCCTGGGACTGAGTCCTGCATTGGGCTTCCTGCTCAGTAGGGAGTCTGCTTCTCCCTCTCCCTCTCCCCACTTGTGCTCTCTCTCTCTCTCTCAAATAAATAAAACATTAAAAAAAAAAATAAAAAGAAATGCTCAGCTTCTAGTGTTTCTCTGAAAGAGTTTTACTTGCATACTTTAAAAGCTGCTGGCCTGAGGGTCTGGCTTCCAATCAGCCCATATCTAGGTACTGACTAAGATCGTCCCCTTTGGGACACTGACAGCGTTTGGCACCCTTCAACTGCTGGGGGAGCCACTAAGTAGAAAGATGGCAGCTTGTACAATTACAAAAGTTTGAGAGATGACCAAGATCTAGGGTCAGGCTGAATTTTAAGGTTTATCTCCTATATGAGACCACTCCCTCAAGCCTGGGAGAGGTGGTGGTTTTATCTAATGTGTAGAAAGCAATACAGAGGCAAGAAAAATAAACAGAAGAATATGTTCCAAATTAAAAAAAAAAATTCTAAAAACAAACCTTAATGAAATGGAGGTAAATGATTTACCTGATAAGAGTTCAAAATAAGGATATTCACCAAGGTAAGGAGAGCAATGCATGAACCAAGTAAGAAAATCAGTAAAGAAATATAAAATACAAGAAATATACCAAACAGAAATAACAGAGGTGAAGAATACAACTGAATTGAAAAATTCAATAAAGGGGTTCAACAAAAGACTAGATCAGTGGAAGAAAGGATCAGTAACCTCAAAGACAGCATGGTAGAATTCATCCAATGAGAAGAGAAAAATATAAAAAGAGAAAATAGCTAAAGGGATTTATGAGACACCATCAAGTGTACTAATATGTACATTATAGGGGACTCAAGAAGAGGCAGAGAGAAAGGGGCAGAAAATTGTTTGAAGAAATAATGACTGAAAAGACTAATTTGTAGAAAGAAACAGATATTCAGATCTAAGAATCTCAGAAGATCACCACCCAAAAGACACCTATTGTGAGACATGTTATAATTGTCAAACATTCAAAACAAGAGAATCTTAAAAGCAGCAAGAGAAAAATTTGTTACATACACGGGAACCCCCATAAGAGTTTGAGCAGATTTTTCAGCAGAAACCTTGCTAGCCACAGGAGAATGGCATCATCAAATACATCAAAGTGCTGAAAGGGAAAAAACGGAGGTGGGGGGGGGGGAGGGAGAAAGAAAGAAAAAAAAAACAAAACCCAAAACTGTCAACCAAGAATACTACTCTCCCTGGCAAAGTGGTCCTTCAGAATAGGAGCGATTAAGAGTTTTCCAGACAAGCAAAGCTAACAGAGTTTACCACTAGACAAGAAAGGTTAAAGGGGCTTATTCAAGCTGAGACAAAAGGATTTTAATTAAGAACATCTAAATCTCACTGATTAAATATACAGTTGACCCTTTAACAACATGGGTTTGAACTGTGCAGGTCCATGTATATGTAAATTTTTAAAATAAATATAGTACTGGGGCATGTGGGTGGCTCAGTTGGTTAAGTGTCGGACTCTTGATCTCCATGCAGGTCTTGATCTAGGGTCGTGAGTTCAAGGCCCACACTGGGCTCCATGCTGGGCATAGAGCCTACTTATAAATAAAATTTAAAAAGTACTGTAAATGTATCTTCTCTTATGATTTTCTTAATAGAATTTTCTTTTCTCTAGCTTATTAAATTATAATATAGTATATATACAAAACATGTGTTAATTTTGTTATTGGTAAGGCTTCTCATTAACAGTAGACTATCAATAGTTTGTTTTGGGGGAAATAAAAAATTATGTGTGGATTCTTAACTGTGTAGGGGGGTCAGTGCTCCTAACCCTGTTTGTCCAAGGGTCAACTGTATAGTGAAATTCAGAGTACTCTAGTGTTGTAACAGTAGGGGGTAAATTGCTTATTAATCTAATATGAAGGTTAAAAGACACAAGGAGTAAAAAAAAATATATAGCTATAATAATTTAATGGATACATGAGATAAAAAGATGTAAATTATATCATGAAAACCAAACTATGGGCTGTGGAGAGTAAAAATAAAGAGCTTTAGTATGTATTCAAACTTGTTATCAGCTTAAAGTAGACTATTACCACATTCTGTTGAATTAAGTTACCAGGAATTACTTATATGTCCACTGCGATGGACCTTAGGGCTGTTTCTAGTACTTGCCAATTAAGAATAGTGCTGCTATTAACATTCTTGTTCATGTCTTTTGTACCATATATATATATACATATTTTGTACCATATATATATATATGGGTACCATATATATATATATATATGGTCCATATATATATATATGGTACCCATATATATATATATGGTGTATATATATATATATATGGTGTATATATATATATATATACAGACACCTTTTGATTGACTACATACTTAATTGTGAAATGTCTTTTGTACCATATATATATACATGGTATATATACTATATATACATATGGTATATATATATACCATATATATATATAAACACATATGCCTTTCAGTTGACTACTTAATTGTGAAATATCTAGGTTATTGGTAGAATAAAATTTCTCATCTAAACCAGTACCTTTTGAGAGGAGAAGGAGTTACTATTAGTCTTTATACTAGAAAAAAATAGGTATGCATTGAGTCTGTCTTGTGTAAATTAGGACATCTGGGCCTTCTGGTCACAGCATATGTATATGTCCACATTTGGCAGAAAATGCTGAATATTTTCCTAAGAGATTATATAAATTACACTCCCCCCAGGAGTGTATGGGAGGTCCAGTTCTCCATATCCTCAGTAACACTTGTTATTAGAGTTTGTGTAGTAGTATATTATTTTGTTTTAAATTAGCAATTCTGTGATTATTGATGGAGTTAAGCAGTTTTTTTTTTTTTTCAAATAGATAATGATAGTTTGGATATCTACTTTTGTGAATCCTATTTTAGCCTTTCCTCATTTTTCTAACTCACTACCTATTCTTTTTTTCCTACTGGTTTGTAGATGTCCTTTTTATATTCTAAAGAGAAGTCAGAATATATATATATATATATATATATATATATATATATATACACACATACACACACACAATCTATATGGATATATATATATAAAATCTATATGGATAGATTTTAAAATTAGTCTGTCAGATGAACAACAGCAAAAATTTTCATTTTGATTGGAATTGCTTTGAACCTATAGATCAAAATGCACAGAAGTGGCATCTTTATAAATGAGTTATCTGTAGTCTTTTGACTCCTATAGTTTCATAAGAGATTTATCTCTGAAGAAAGAGAATAAGGAATACCTGATAGCACTGTGTTACTCTCCAAGCCTCGCTTGGAGCAGAGGGTGATGACAGAAGAGAGATTGGAGGACTTTTGGTCTTTATTTCCTGTGGGCTTACTGATCTCCAAGGTAAGAATGGTGCCCATTGTTGGTAGAAATTGCTTCACCTCCTCCACAAAGAAAGAGGATGAAATGTCATTGCCCCATTTTCTTTTTCACTAACATAGAAAGAAATCACTCTAACAATATGTTCCACTGATCTAATGAGAAAACCAGAAATCAGTTAGTCATCTGGAACTAGTTTAAGCTATTAACAAAGAGTTTACCTACTATCCTCTCCACTGCCAACTGCTCTTCTGATATCATCTGTTTTAACATCTCTCAGTATGAAGAGCCAACTTGATCCACTTTTATAGTTATAAAATTCTTTGTTTTTTCCCCATATTTGTAAATCTCTGCATTTTTTATGACCATCTGTTCATTTTCCGTTTCCCAGGATACAGAGTAGAGTTCAATCCCAGATCCCCTATTTTTTTTTCCTCCTTTACTCAGGCAAATTCTGTTTTGTTTTTTTTCTAACTCCTGGAAGAGCCCATGACCTAATAGCATTCCATCTGAAGTGATAGCCACTTATTTCTCTTATATATCATCAAGATTTTCTTCCCTATATTCCCATGTCCCAGTTCTCATTAACACAGCTCCAGATGTCACTCATGCTGGTGTAACAATTTCTGTCAATCTTCCTTCAGTAATTATCTTAATTCCCAGAGAAAGCTTTTTATCCTAAAGGTTCAGAGACCCATTCTGTGGAAATGATTGTGATTTCTTTGAGATTTCAAGTTGTTTTGTTCGCAGTTTGCTGGCTGACTATGGGAAGGCTGTTACAGCCAGACCATCATATGATTAAGACAGAGGCTGGGCAAACACTCTGAAAGCATCTCTATTCTTCCACTGCTAAGACACGCTGCCCAAATATTCCACTGTTTTATTCTATTCACAAATTCCCTGGGACAGGCTCTTCTTAGCTCTCCTTAAAAATCTGAGTTTCTCAAGTAACTAATCAAATATTGTATCTTTATCAAAAGCATAAGTGCTGAGCATTTAGATAGGGAGCTGCATAGTGTTGCCATTGAACTTGAGTGTTTTGAAATAAGAAAACCTGGGTTTCACGGCGCCTGGGTGGCTCAGTCAGTTAAGCATCTGCCTTCAGTTCAGGTGATAATCCCGGGGTCTGGGATGGAGTCCCTTAGCGGGCTCCCTGCTCAGCGGGGAGTCTGCTTCTCCCTCTTCTCTTCCCCCCTGCTCGTGAGCGCTCTCTCACTGTCTCCCTCCCTCTCTCTCTCAAATAAATAGATGAAATCTTAAAACAAAAAAACCCCTGGATTTCAGTCCCATTGCATCAAATGATTGTGTGTAATTGTCTTCATCAGGGTGGTCAATACACACTAATGTAGCAAACCACCTTACAATTTCAGTGGCTTAACAAATAAGTATATTCCTAGCACTCATAAAATGCAGTTCGGGTGTTCCTTACTGAGTGACTTCCCTGGGTAGCTCTACTCTAGATAGTGATTAAAGTTTCCATGCCCCTTCCATTTACTGGCTTCTGGCATCCCTTAGGTGCCCTGCTGAATATCTACATTCATCTGGTTGATGAGTGTGTAGTAAACCATAAAATATCACACAGAACATTTGGGGGACAAGGAAATAACATTATTTCCATTAGCATTCTATTGGCCATCACCAGAAATATGGCCCAAGCCGTATGCAATTACACTGGGACTTGTAGTCTTCCATGTTCTGAGGAGAAAATTGAATGGTTAATACTGGGAAAGTTCCTTTATTGCGATTTCTTCAAATGTAAGAGGGAACTAATAGTGGCACTGACATCCTAGGTTGGCATGAGTACGCCTGACTGTGGGAAGTATGTGGTAAATGTTGGTTATTATCCTTGGAAATGTAATATGATGGCCTTTTAGACCAAACTTTATTTGCAGTAACAATAAAAATCCTTGAAATATTGGGAGGCCCATAGACTGAAAGGGACCTGAGGAAAGAATTTTTACTTTATAGCCATAGAAGATGAGGAAAGAGAGACGGTCTGCCTCAGCTGCCAACTCAACCATGGGTATCTACAGATTGTTACCAGACTGATCCAAAAAAACCAGATTTTTATTATCAGATCATTTCCATTTTGGCTAAAATAGAGGAGCTCCTATCAATCTGATATCCTTCCATTCCTGAGAGATTGGTTTGGGGATGGGGAAGGAGGGCTGGGAACACCCTGACACTGTATGAAAATGAAGGTGTGATTCTAAACATGTTTTTCCTGAGGGGAGAGTCTCTAGTTTCATCACCTTTTCAGAGGGTTCTGTGTCTTACAAAAATCAAGAATGATTGGTCTTAAAGGAGGAACTAGTGTCTAAAATAGTTTATGATGTCATGGTTGGGATTCAGCTAATTACCTGGGGGCCTCTATTTTGACTGGAGAGGGTAAGAAGGCATTTAGTAAGAGGGAAGGTAGAATCCTTACCAGCTGTCTCCTGTGGCCTCCCCATCCTGTTGCAAACTGCATGCATGGAGGACAGTGATGTCTTTATTTTGTACTTTTCAAAGGGGGCTTTTTCTGACTTTTTTTTTTTTTTTTTTTTTACAAGGGGTACTGCATTTCTAGACTTCTGGTCTTGCCATAGATTTTGTCTACTAAAAATCTGCACCAGTGATCTTCATATGCTGCTAACCCTGTTGGAGACCATTTTCTTTAATTGAATTATATTGACTAGATGCTATCACAGCCTCTGTTCACCTTATGGAACATTTTGGACTCTTCTGATGGTACAACTTTGGATCAGCTGGAACTCACTTCTCTACTCCATTGCTAAATGGACTTTTTTTTTAATTAGTAGAGGACACCTTCAGTCCTTTATCCTGCTAGCTTTCCACTTTTCATTCCAGTGGGCCTGTTACAGTGATGTTGTTTCCTATTGATGTTTATAGACCCAGGGCAGAAACTGACCTTATATGTTGAAAGAATTTCACTGAATCTAGTCTTTGTATCAGCTTTAGAACCTATTGGTTATATAGTCAATATTATTGAGAAATGTAAAATCCTGTTTTCCAGTAACCAATATAGGACAAATAAAGACCTGTAATTTTCACTGGATGGTAAAAATGCAGAGGGAAAGCTTTGTAGAGTTATCTACAAAGACAGAAAGACAACTGTCTTGATTTTAAAAGGCTGACCCCAGATTCCTGCTCTCATCTCTATTACTTGGTCCTCTCGTCTTCCCTCTTCTCTCCCCGCAAGCTTTCCATTTCAGCAAATACCACCACCATCTACCCAGGTGTTGAAGTTGGAGATCCAGAATCATCCTTATTTTTTTTGTTATTCCCCTCAACACTCATAACCATTAACAACTCCTTTTATTTCTATCTTCAAAATATATTTCAAATCTGTCCATGGCACTCCATTCCCACTGTTACCTCCTTTTCCACACCATGTTATGTCTACAAGTCCCTAAGCCTCTTAGTTGGCCTGTTTCCTTCTGCTCTTGCCCACTTAAATGCATTCTTCACACAGAAGCAATAATAATCTTGCTCAGATGTAAACCAGAGGATGGTACTGCCTGTTTAAAATCTTTCAATGCCTATCATCACCTCTTAAATACAATGTATACTTTTTATGCTGGCCTGCAGAGCCCTGACCATCTATAATCTTATCCCTTCCCACTCTGTGGTTAGTTCAGTAAACTTTGTTATTTCTGGAAGATGCCAGATCAGTGATTACTTAGGGCTTTTGATTATGCTATTCCCTCTGCTTGGGATGTTCTCCCCTTTCCTTCTCTGCATAGCTCATTTCTTTGTCTACTCAGTTTCTCAGCTTGCTCTTCTCAGATATTTTTACTGATCACCGCAAGGACACTCCTGGTCTTTGACTTATCCCATTCTCTTATGTATTCTCCTTTTTAGCACTGATCACAATGTGTATTTTTTTTTATTTTTTGCTTATCACACTAGAACATAAATTCTCTGAGTACAGTAATCATAACTGTCTTGTTAACCTCTTTTTGGAAAAGGCACAGTAAACATTTTATGAGTGAATCAATAGTTAATTTTTTGCATCCTGATCTCAAGTCCATTTCTTTCTTCTTATTTATTTATTTATTTATTTATTTATTTATTTATTTATTTATTTTTAGATTTTATTTATTTGAGAGAGCAAGAGACAGTGCAAGCTGGGAGAGGGAGAAGGAAAGAATTCCAAGCAGATCCCATGCTGAGTGCAGAGCCTGACATGGAGCTTGAGCTCAAGATCCTGAGATCATGACCTGAACCAAAACCAAGAGTCACGTGCTTAACCAACTCAACCACCCAGGCGCCCCTCAAGTCCATTTCTAAACTTTCTTGCACTTAGTGAACAGTAGTGGAATAAGAGTCCAGAGAAACGTAGCAGAAACCATCCATTCGTGAAATGGATTTTTATTATGTGCTTAGCATGTGCCAAGCAGAGTGCTAGATGCTAGAGATTCAGATGTTTCTCATATATTCAGGAAGTGTACAAACTACTTCAAAAGAACAATAGTAAAAAAATTTTATAAATCTGAAGTTACAGTGAAGGCTACAACTGCAAAGTCATAGGTGCCATGAGAGTGCCTCATCAGGAGGAGAAAAGAGAGAGCATTTAGGAAAAGAGCATCGTGTGCAAAGGTGGGAGGGACCATGACAGGTACAAGAAAATAAGGAGAGGCTAGTGTGACTGGACTGTTAAGCAGGAAGGACTCTGGTGTGGGGGCACCTGGAGGGGTATGTACAGACCAGAGGCAAGAACCATAAGACATCAGCATGTAAGTATTTTGTCAGGGCTGAGAGAGGAGGATAGGAGAAGGTGGGAATCAGTGAGAACTGACATAATCAGACTATGTTTTGAAGGAATCCATCTGTCTGCGTAAGGGGACATTATGGAGTTTAGTCATGGGGAGGTCATTGATAACTTTAGCGTGAGCTTTAGTGAGGTGAGGTAGGTGGCTATTTGAATGCATGAA
This sequence comes from Leptonychotes weddellii, assembly GCF_054177405.1. NCBI lineage: Eukaryota > Metazoa > Chordata > Mammalia > Carnivora > Phocidae > Leptonychotes > Leptonychotes weddellii. Next base: position 26,171,970 of record NC_138370.1, read on the forward strand.
GTCAAGGAGGAATTAATAGTTAATAGAAAGACATAGCACATGGAGGAAAGTAAGAATTCATTAAATATAAATCTATTGTTTATTAGTCAATTCCAAGAGTAGTAAATTGTGAAATAATTTGTATATGTTTAAACAATTGACCAAGTAATTATATATGGAGAAAATTAATTCTGATTGTATTTAGGCTTGAGTGCCATGCTCATTACATATACTCAATCTAATGTTATCTAGGTGTTTCACTACCAGCGTTCATAATTAGCCAAATAATGATCAATATGATAGTCATATGGTATGTACCAAATATAATATGGATAGCTGATCTAGCTGATCTGGATTTTTAGACCAGCCCTGGTGCTTACGTGAACATGCTTCCTCCCCTGGAGGGGCTACTCTGACCCTACATATGAAATTTGTAGTTTACTTCTGTTACATATAAACACTCCAAATCTATAACTTTAGATTGTTGCAGATATCCCTGAAGGGAAGACCTATCATATTCATAATTTGAATTAAACATGGAGGTGAGGATTAATCTTTATTTTTAAAAATAGACTTTCTCTTTTCCTTTGACCCCACCACAGTCTGAGTGACTTTAAATGCATGGTTATCTATGTATGTAGAATTCAACCTTTATCCAAAATGGACAAAGGCATGAAGCATCTCCAAAACCTCTCCATCTGTTTTTCTGTGAGATCAAATGTATCAGAGCTAAATTCTTTCACCATTGCTTGCCACAGATAATAGTGTGTTCCCATGCTGAAGTCAGTATAAAAGTTTATGATGTTATTGACTTCACACAGCTCCATCAGACCTCAGTATTATTGATTTAATGACTCTTTACTCTTCCTCTTTTTTTTTTTTTTTTTTTAATTCAACTCCACAGTTACCCCTTGGTTTATTAGAGTGTCAGTGCTCAGGGCTTTTTATTACTTTGTTACTGCAGACTTATTCCTAAGGATGCCTGCCCACAAATTACCAACCGTTCTAATGCAGAGCCAGAATATAATAAATATCAAGAAATTGGAGGAGCAGGCCTAGGTAGATCTCCGATTTCTTCTTGCTCTCTGTTTGTTGAGCATATTTCCTAGTAAATAAAAAAAAAAGTGGGGAATTTAAAGGAAAATGTCACCTGCCATGTGCTATATCTGTGTCTCATAGCAGATGGCATGGTTCTGCATGGGGAAAAAGATGAAATGCCACACGCATGGCTGGAATGGAAGGGTTTTGAGCAAGTGGCATTCCTGGGAAGCTAGCCGGCAGGCTCTGACATTAACGGTTTTATTAAGTTCAGCTGTGGGCTGGAGCAGCCTTGGCCCCGGTGTGTGTGGTAGTGTTTTAATGGCTGTGCCTCTGGTTCATGCAGGGTATATGAAAAATAATTGTAGCAGGTGGCAAGATTGGTAGGATTGAGGTGGATGGGGAGATAATACACTTTTTTTCCATCTTTTCCATTTATTTAAGAAGAAAAGGAAACATGGATGAATTACTCCAAGAACGGAATTTGCTTTTTAAAAAGGAATTAAATGAAAAAGGTGACAGCGTGCCCCATTTTGAAAATTTGCTAAATTATAATTCCAATGAATCCTGCATTGTGTACAAAAATTGTACGCCCCACTGTGAAGTCAGTCAGGAAGAAAGCGAGTTCGCAAACACACTGGCCTCTAAGGAAGCCTAACATGCATTTAGCAGCATGATATTTGTGAATATTGGGGTGTCATCTGCAAACACCAGGAGTGGTTTTTCTCTTCTATTTCAAATGACTGTCCGAAGGAAGAGCTGAAACCGTACGATTAGAGTTTATGGTGGCCGTGTTTACCTGTTGACCCCATTACGTAGGAATACCTGTTTCCTTTCTAAAGAGGTTGTTCTGATGTTTTCCAATTTTGTCATTTTAAGACAGCCTTGGGTGGTAATGGATTGTGCTTGCAGCAGTATATCGTCTGTTTGCTCCACTAATCATTTCCCCGAAGGACTATAAACAGCATACAGGGGCTCCAGTGCCACCTCCTGACTAGCATAAATAGATGTTTGCTGGTTCCTGGTTATGGTATCCTCATGCTCTATTAGGCTTAAAGAAAACAGATTCTTCTGTGATGGGCTAATAATTAGGTGTCTATTTAGTAGGAATTTTTTTTTTTCCCTCTACTGCTTGACATCAAACACCACCAAAATAAGTTGAAAATCATGTCTGTGTTTCTGTGCCATGAAGCTTTTCTCGACACACTAAAGTAAATAGTTAATTCAATAAATTAAATCAAACCAGTTATATGTTCATGGAAATACCCCAATAGCGTTTACTACTGAGCTACTGGTATTAGTGTTATGTCAGCATAGTCTGCGACAAATTCGTTTTATTTTGTACAGTGAAGAAATGTAATATGGAAGGTTGTTGAAAGCCATATTTAGGTATGTAGCTTTCTGTAAATTCAGATTCTCTGCCCCATTTCTCACAATCATTTTAATCTCTTTTCTGTTTTCTTATCCCTTCTTGAAGCACAGCATCTCACATTAATACCTTTAAAACTATGACAGAAGGCAGTTTCCAAAACGTTTATGTTGTTTTCCCTCTAAAGTAGAATAATAATTATCTTCAAAGCAATGATGGTTAGCTGTAAATAAACTTTAATGGGTATGGATGGACTGCAGCGCACACATTACACTCCACTTCCAGACTGCCCCCAGCATACTGCATATGGAATTACTTTTAAGCGACCTATTTTCTTAGTTCGAGAAATGTGCATTTTTCCACATTACCATAATATATTTTTCTATATTCTACTCCATTCTTTAGTGAAGCAAAGATGTCATGTGGTTAAACATGTTAAAATGGGAAATGAAATTAGGAACATAAATAACCAGAACAAAATTTGGAGCTTTGGAAAAAGAAAAACAATCCTACGACTATATATATAGAATGTTCTATTTTTTTTAACACATATATATATTTATTTCTATCAAGAAAATTGCCTAGAAATTAAACTCTGACAATTTTACATTATGATTCCTGAGGAGAGGAGACCCTTCTCAAAGCCAAATTCATTGAATTAAACTATAAAACCTCTAATTCTGTTGATCTCTGGAGAGTAGTGTGTTTCCCTGTACCTCCCCATCCCACACCACCTTTAAGTACTTTGACATTCACTCATGATTTCTTTTTTCTTTTTTTTTTTTTTTTAAGATTTATTGATTTTAGAGGGAGAGAGCTGGTGGGAGGGGCAGAGGAAAACAATCTTTCAAGCAGACTCCCGGCTGAGTGCCAAGCCCAACACAGCTGGATTTCATGACCCATGAGATCACGACCTGAGCTGAAACCAGGAGTCTGATTCTTAACCAACTGAGCCACCCAGGCGCCCCTCACACATTATTTCTAATTTGAAGCCACCCTGCCCCCACCTTCTCTTTCAGATAGCCGCTTGTTTGCTGCACTGTCACCAAAAGCTGCCTTTTGCTGGACACTTTGGTAGGGAATGAAATTGACCAGATAGATAATTTTGACAAGAATTGCAGACTAATATTTTTATTTTATCATCAGCTGATTTCAAACTCATTGATAACTTTTGATTCCTAAAAATAAACTAATCGGTATTGCCGGTATTAAAATACAAAAATCAGGAGTTAGTACTAGGATACCCTTCAGGGGATGTTCATGCTTGTATCGTGGGAATGTGGCTCAGTGCCTAGAATAGACCAAGAGGGCTCATCTTTATATCCAGCATCGTCTAGTTTCTTGTTGCTGTCATAAACATAACTTTCTTTGATCTTCATAACATTTCTGTGAAGTCTTCAGCAGCCCGTGATGGTTTTAAAAATATTAAAAACAGAAACTGTGCCTGCACTAAAAAATCAGAACAGAGGAGGTAGCAGTCAGCACCCAAAGGCTCCTGTAGTAGGTAAGCATTGATCCTTTAGTTGCTAAAGATAAAGGATTCAAGGGTTCCAGAGGAAAGGACTAGATGGGCACAGGCACTGGTGGGGAGAGCACCTAATGGCCGGTGCAGGGCAGTGGCTATTTGTCAACCAGTGTGGAAAAATTTAATTATTGTAACAATGGGTATAGCACGCTGGTACTTGGTGGCGACTACCTTGGTAGTATCTCCTGAATCTGTTATCTGCTCATGTGTCCTGTTCTCTGTAGTTGTTTGTCTGTCTGTTTGTTTGTTTGTTTTTATATTGAGGGGAAATACATTCATATGACTAGGAGTTTGAAGGTATTCTAATTCCAGCACCGTCACAAAATAAGTGCTGTGAATTTGGTCAAAGCACTTCGTCTCCCTAAAGTCAGTTTCTCTTTCTATAGAATGAGGGTCATAATATTTGTCTTGGCTATTTAAATATGTTGTAGAAGTTACTAGTAGCTAACACTATCAATATTGTCCTAGGCTTACTGGGGATACTTAAGAAATAACTCATTGAAGTTTCATAACATTCTGATGATACGGCTGCTAATATTTTCTCCATTTTATAAACAAAAGAACTGGGGACGTAAAGAGGTGAGGAAACTGCCTGAGATCACATATCTGAAAAGCTACAGGACTTGCATTGAACCCAGGTACTCTGTGTCCAGAACCTCTTAACCACTATGCTCCAGTGCTGTCTTTTCCTTATGAGAAACCCTTTTGAAAACAACAACATCCTATGTGCATGAAGAATGCTGTCATCTTCAATACTGTCTTTTCATCATTACTTTTGGTTGATTTTTACAGCCAGAAACAGAAACTAAGAATATTCCTTGTGCCTTTAAGAATGATTATCAGCTCAATTTAGAGGTTTGGCTTTGAGAACTATTTTTGATTATAGAATCTGTCGGAGTGCAATTGTTACACTAAGTTTTTATCTGTAGGTTGTTGCTATGGCTGTATGCTTAGTTCATTTATATTAGAATCAGTGCTTTGCTCCATAGAGTATAAATAACCATACTGAACCAGCATAGAGTTTTTCATCAGGAATCTCTGATTAAGTATTGGTACATAATAATAGGCTCGACAGTGATACTAATGGCGAAACCTTTAACATCTGAATGTTTAGCATGTATGGAGACCTGTGCTAAGCACTTTGAATGCCTTCTTTCTAAATCTCCCTAACACTGTTGTAAGATATGGTTTTTTTTTTAAAGAATTTATTTATTTATTTGACAGAGAGATAGACAGAAGAGCACAAGCAGAGGGAATGGCAGAGGGAGAGGGAGAAGCAGGCTCTGCACTGAGCAGGGAACCCGATGCGGGACTCAATCCCAGGACCCTGAGATCGTGACCTGAGCCGAAGGCAGACGCTTAACCATCTGAGCCACCCAGGCGCCCGATATGTTTTTTTTTTTTAATTACTGATAGTTTACTAATGAAAAACCTGAGACATAAACAGCAGAAATAACACATGCATGGCAGGGCTTGACTCCAGGTCCAGCCACAAAGAGCCAGTTCCTAATTACAAGCTATATCTCACACAAGGTGTCTACTGCCTATGAACTAAAAGTGTACAAAAAATTTCTTAAAATGATGGACATTGGGGAGGGTATGTGCTATGGTGAGCGCTGTGAATTGTGTAAGACTGTTGAATCACAGACCTGTACCCCTGAAACAAATAATACATTATATGTTAATTAAAAACATTTCTTAAAATAATGTATTCAGTGAATAAGTGTGGTCTGTCCATGAAGCTATCAGCAAAGTAGCGCTAATGGTTTAAAATGTGCCCAGAAAATGAAATTATCTTTAAAAAAGTTACATAATGAGTGAGATTATATTTCTGGAAAAAGAACCTATTCTAAAATTAACCTGTGTAGGTAAAGGTGCTTTATGGGAAAAAAAAAAATTTAATCAAGAAAAACATGATTGGCTATAATCAGGAAGAAGAAACCCTGAAGAAATATTCTGTGAAATTTTGCTAACAGACCAAAGAATTGCCAACATGGTACCAGGAAGAATTTGTCGGTATTTCTCTACTCTTCTGAGGAGAGGGCGCTTTGAGTTTTCACTGATTTGACAAAGTTTATTCTATGCTTATCCTATGAAGGCCATGGTTAAGGAGCTGTTAGCAAAAGAGAATCCCTGTCCTGGTGGAACTTAACATTTTAGGAGGGGTAACAGAAAATAAATAACAAATATTTAATGTAAGATACTGAAAAGTGCTTTGAAGTAAAATAAACCATGCTAAGGGGATAGAGATGACAGAGGATGCTATTATTGATAGGGTAGCTCAGGAAGGTGGTATCAGACGAGAGATGAGAATAAATTAAGAACATAGGTCAGGAGGATCTGTGGGCGAGGAGCAGGCTGACAAAGGGAGCAGAAAAGGCAGAGAGTCTGAGGCAAGGGTGCATATGTGTTTCTGAGGGGTAATGAGAAGACCTGGGTGGTCTAGAAGTGTGGGAGATGAAGGCATAGGGTATAGGACAGATAAAAAAGAGTTTTCTAAATCTAAAGTTTTCTAAATCCATGAATTTAGAAATTTTACATTTTACATTTTACTGTGTCATGCGAAGCCATTGGGTTTTGTTTTTCTGTTTGTTGAATTTTTTTTTTTTTTTTTTTTTTAGGGCTCTTAGATATCTTTTTTCATTTTTATGTAAAGCTGTCCACATGTAATGTATACAACTTGATGAGCTTGGAGATCAGTATGCATCCATGAAACCATCACCACACTCAGTGCCATAAGCATACCTATCACCTCTAATGGTTTTATGTAGATGAGTGATATGATTTGGCTTCAGTTTTGAAAGAATCATTCTGGCTATTCTGTGGAGAATAAATAACTCACGGTGAAGAGTAGAAAAAGTAAGGCCAGTTAGGAGGCTATTGCAATAGTCCAGGTGAAAGATGGCATTGAGCTCGTCCGTGGCATAAGTAACAGAAATTGTGAGAATATTGGATTTGAGATATATTTTATTTTCTTATTATTTTTGAAAGATTTATTTATTTGAAAGAGAGAGAGAGCATATGTGAGTAAGTGGTGGGAGGGATAGTCTGTGAGCCAAAGGGAGAAGGAGAGGGAAACAGACTCCCCACTGAGCGGGGAGCCCAAAGTGCGGCTCCATCTCCCAACCAGGAGATCATGACCTGAGCAGAAACCAAGAGTCATACACTCAACCAACTGAGCCACCCAGGCACCCCTGGGATATATTTTAACATAAGAATTAATAGGACAAGGGCGCCTGGGTGGCTCAGTTGGTTAAGCGACTGCCTT
>NC_138370.1:26179648-26205609 GCF_054177405.1 Leptonychotes weddellii
GGATTATTTATTCCATATCTTTGAAAAAAGTTGGTGGTATTTTGATAGGGATTGCTCTAATTTAAAATTCTTTTTGTTGTTGTTATTTTAGTTGGCATGAGTTATTCTCCAAGAATTTGATCATTTCTAGGTATAAGGATAAAAATGGGTTGTAGACATACCAAGGGCCAGATTTTGGGCTGTGGTGACCCTCCAAGTTAGTGATGATACTTTGGCAAGAATCAAGAAATAGACTCAGTTTAATTTAAACAATACAAAATAGTTTTGGTCTTCCTAAAAATGGAAGAGTTAGTTCTGACTTTAGGGGAAGCTTGTGGCTTCCTTGCAAAATTGGCCAGGACTAGGTTTTTCTTTCTCCCTCTTTAGTTCTGCTCCCAGGAATTCATACCATTCTTAGCAGCCTTCCCCCTATGGTTGTCTTAAAATGGCTACATAGGAGCCTGTTCCCTCACTGTACCCTGCAGGGGAGAGTGAATATTTCCACAAAGACCTGGATTTCCATCACACTGAACCAACTTAGGTTATATGAATAACTTTGAACCAGGAAATGGAAATGTCACAGTTAAAGTTTTGAATATTAAGATATGATTCTGAGGGTTTCACTTCTAACATGTTCTTTTTTTTTCCCTATTAAAACAACTTCTAAAGTTTGTACTTTTTCCCATTTTTAGTAAGTTCTATTTTTATTACCAACCTGTGCTTCTTCAAAACTAATTTGATTTGTAGCAAATTCTCTAAGCTGTAATAGTCTCACTTATGGAAAGTAAAATCATTTATTATCCTCCCACAAAACACTTTCTAAGGCAAAATAATATCTTAAAAGTTAAATGAGACTTTTATATATCAAAATTATCCATGTCCATGCTCTAGATTATTTCTGATTAGCTTTAGCCAGTTGTTTTTGCTATACTTTAACATTTCATAGGTATGTGTATATGAAACCTTATATGTTTATAATAAGGAGCCTAAAAACCTCTTTTAATCCACCAGGGTCATGGATGGTATGGAAAAAGTTTTATAGTCTGTGAGGCCAAGAAAACCGTGCTTCTCAAGCTTTATTTATTTTCCTATATAGCTTGAGAAGCTATGCCATCAGTAGTTCAGGTCTTGTTAAAAGTCACAAAGCAGACAAGGATGAAGCAAGTTGGAAAGGACTGTCCTTTACTGGTATATGATGAATCAATTCAAACCTTTCTATTGAACTCCAAATCACTGAACCATGAAATCAGTAGGACAGTGGACCAATCCCCCATAACTGCATATTTTCCCCATGCCTACTCCTGCAGGACACACAATTCCATCAACATGGGTTATGGTGGTGTCTACACCCCAGGAAACCATATACACATTTAAGAAGAAACAGAAGTATGTGCCATGTTCAAGGCACCTCACTAACTAGCAGTGGGCACAAGGATGAATAAGGATGATATAAAGATAATTCATTAGGAACATGAGGAAAGATGTTATTAATACCCTTGAAGTTAGAAGGATAAATAAATATGCTTTTAAGAAAGAAGTAGAGGAGGGGCACCTGGGTGGCTCAGATGGTTAAGCGTCTGCCTTCGGCTCAGGTCATGATCCCAGGGTCCTGGGATCGAGTCCCACATCGGGCTCCCTGCTCCTTGGGAGCCTGCTTCTCCCTCTGCCTCTCTCTCTCTGTCTCTCATGAATAAATAAATAAAATCTTTAAAAAAAAAAAAAAGTAGAGGAGGGTAGGGTAATACTAGGATCAGGGTACCTCATAGTACAGCCACTACACGTATAATAACCTCAGCTATGTCACTTAACCTTTCTGGATAGTATTTATTCAAGAGGACAGAGGCTGTTTATTTCATCTGTGTATTCCCATCACCTGGTACATTGCCTGGCAGATACCAACCACTCACCCCCCGCTCCAATACGCACACATACAAAGAGAGGTTCTCAAGGCATGTTTTTATTGAAATGAATAACTTCCTGTATTGGATGACCTCTAAATGCTTTTTCAGTGCTAGCATTCAATGATTCTAAGAGAATTTGGCATGCCTCTGTGTTACTGCATTATCTCTGGTGTTTGTGAGGAGAGCAGGCCTGGAAGCTAGGAGCAGAATGATAATTCATGATTAACAGGAAAACCACCTGTCTAAAGATGTCCTTCTTAAAAAAGGTCAGCTGTTGCTCTGAGTAAATATACTTCTCTGGCAGACTAAAAATGCTAGATTATTACTTTCTGCCTTCCCTCTGAATTTTTTTTCCTTTTGTACTATTGCCTTTGCAAATGTTGACTTCTTGTGAAAATGTGAAAGGTCAAAAGTGAGCTTGTTAAAGGGAGGTGGATGCATTTCTTTTTCACTTGTATTTCTATAGGCAAGAAAGATTGAGCTAGAATAGAAGTTGATCCACGTTCTTGAACTGAGGGCTCACGCTCTGCTGACGCTGCTGTCACATTGGATAAGGCCCTACCAGAAGAGGGAAGTTATACCAAAGTTTGCTCAGAATGATGATTCAGGGACAGCAGAAGAACATGAGTGATTATTAGGAGGCCCTGTGACCCATTAACCAGGGTCATTCCTACTTAGGCAAACAAAACTTGGCTTCCCTAGAAGTTCCTGCCTGGGAAGGAAAGTGGAGAGAAAACAAAACAATGGGGAGATTGATACACAAAAGACAACCAAGCAAGAACCCTTTAAGCTGTAGGAAACATTTCAGTTCAGCCTGAGTAAGATGAAATGGTGGCTCCCTCATAATGTTTTACCTTCTTTACTCTTTACCTCTTTAGAATGCAGCTTGCCTTATTTCTGTGTGATTCAGTCACTTACATGAAGACAACAGTAGCTGCTAACTAAACTCACTGAAGTATATGTGTACTAAGGCTATGTTGATGAGTTATTTTAGCTACTCAAAAATGCCTCAGCCAAACTTGGATATCAAGATATGTTGAAACAGAAGTAAGTTGATTCAGACAGTAGTTGCTAGGTTTTTGGATTTTTTAGAATAAGTAATATATAAACTACCCATACTTATACACACAGGCACTCTCATACACATAATTGTTCACTTTTAGTTTTGCCAGGAATTAAAAATAAGTAAATGGTATCATTTGGTTTAATCCTTTTAAATAGAGCATTTTAATACAAAACTTAGGAAGGGTGTGTTTTCATAATAAATGCCAGAGCTATAAATTGGACAAATTCGAATTTTGAAAAATTCATTAAGTTGACCTTACTTTCTTATGCCACACACATTTGAGAAATTAATTATGGATTGGCACCCGTCCTTGCATTGGCATTTGGATTATTATGACATGTGGAACAAGGATACAAACTAGGATAAATGTACCCTCTCTGCTTCTGTGTGTTTTTTTCAGTTTTCCTTTTCTTCTCCCCCCGCTTCCTCCTCCTCTTTCTTCTTGTCTGCCCATGCCTTGAGATACAATGGGCATAACTCATTTTGTACCATGAGGTTGTCAAGGTTGCTGATAGCTGGATTAGGAGCTTTTCTAGAGTTGTTTAAATAGATCCTATCTAGGTTGCCTATCCAAGTAAGCAATGAAACAAGCTTTGAGTACTGGGCTGGGGAAGACCAAGTGAAAATCAGTTGGGGTAAAGGGAGGGAGATCCTTAGCACAGAGAACAGGACTGAAGGGCCAAGTGTAAAGTTGGGGTGAGGGACACCTGGGTGGCTTAGTCAGTTAAGCATCTGCCTTAAGCTCAGGTCATGATCCCAGGGATTGAGCCTCATGTCAGGCTACCTGCTCATCAGGGATTCTGCTTCTCCCTCTCCCTCTGCAACTCCCCCTGCTTGTGCTTTCCTTCTCTCTCTGTCAAATAAACAAATAAAATCTTTAAAAAAATAAAGTTGGGATGAGGGTGTGGCCATGTCGGAATGTCAGGCGTCAAAAGACTAGGAATTGACACCAAAAGCCACATAAAAGAGCTTCATGGTAGAGGAAAACCATAGGTCTGGTGTGGACAGTGGGGCTGAGGTGAAGACGGGAGTCATAGCCTTGGGAAGTGATTGGTTATGATTGTTTACATGTATTTGAGAATTCTCAAGGTTTTAGGTATTGTTGATTATGCTCCCATTTTTGACAAGGGCTTTTTCATATGTCAGACACCATAAAACTAGCTGTATCTATTGGAATCAAAATGTCAGGGAGTATATTCTTCTATGTTTTCAACTAGTGCATAGTACTTTTTCCTTCTTAAGTGATACCGTAGCTTGTTAGGCAAATATTAAAGGATTCTTGCATAACTGTTTGTTCATGCTCATCATTCATTGCCTTCAAAATCACATTATAGGGTCATCTAAAACTAATGATGTAATGTATGGTGATTAACATAAGAATAAAAAAAAAATAAATAAATAAAATGCAAAATCACATTATAGGGAAATGAGCCCCAAATCATTGGCTGTTTTTATTTTAATGTGGTTTACTAACCTCTTATGATTTTTAAACATTCACAACAGCCCAAGATTTTTTTTTTTTTTTTAAAGCTAATTCTCTTCAACACAGTGATTATTCTCCACTGCCTATTAGAATGTTCCATGTAGATGCCTTTGAGCACAGCTACACTTGCCGAATTCAACCAGTTACCCTGGTCCACGACCCACCCCCCCTTACCAATTTCCCTATTTCAATGAATACTTCCATTATTCTCTCAATTGCCCTAGAAACTATTTTCATAGCAGAAGATATCTATGCATGTTTAATCTATTCTAAGTATCATTTTTAGATCTGAAGTATGGAGACATGGCGGCAAAGAGATAACAAGGAAGGACTAAAGAAAAGGGACTGTGAAGGTGGATTGTGTAGAAAATGTGTGAGGATGGAATAGTTTACCTGTCAGCTCCAGAAGAATAAACATTATTGAAAAGGATCAACAGGGTCTAATATAAAGACCATGGACTTTGGAAACAAATGCTCCCAACCCACAGTATTTGTTATGTATGCCAGATTCTGTTTTTATAAAATTAGGAATGCAGAGGGAAGGTGATTTAAATAATGTAATTTAGGCCACTATTCTCACTATAGCCTACATTTTTAATAATACTAATTTGTGTCAGTTTCAAACATGTTACACCTGCTGACTCCGGTGTGTCCTTATAGCCTTTGAGACAAAACTCAAATTTATTAACCTCATATTTAACATCTTGAGTTGGTTTTATCTTCTTCCAATTTTAACTTGAGTGGATGATTTTCATCATCACATGAACATGTTTATATTTTTGCATCTTAAAAAAAAATGTAAAAGGAATCCTACCTGGGTTTCTCTTCTTCCTCTATCACCTGCCCCATTACTTTTCGTCTAGGCCCTTCTTAACAGGGTCTATACTGATCATCTCTACTTTTCTCTTGACACACTTACTTGAACACACTCCAATCAGATTTTTCCCTGACTGTGTCCCCAAACTTGCCCTCCTTAAGTTCATAGCTTCTGTGTTGCTAGATGCCATGGTTATTTTTCAATATTAATTTAACTTGATCTGTCAAAAGCATTTGAATTCCCCTTCTTGGAACACTTTCTTCTCTTGGCTTCTACACTCTCCTGATTTTTCTTCCACTTGTCTTATCTCTCTTTCTTAGATTATTTTCACTGGTGTTCCATTACATCTCCAGCTCTAAAATGTTGGGGAGCTCCAGGGCTGAGTCTGTCACACTTTCCTTTTCCACCTACACTTATTTGTCAGATCATCTTTCATGGTTTTACATCACATTTATGTTGTATCTATATCTCAAGTTGAGACTTCTCCCCTAAATTTCAGTCTGATATATCTAACTGCCCAAGAACCCTACCTGATTTCTGATATCCATATCAAGATGAACATGTCCAAATTGAGTTCCTGACATTGTTCCATCCAAAAGCTTAGCAACATGAAACAAAAGGTAATTAATTCCTCTCTGTCTTCCCATGTCAATCATTTGTCTTTCTTTTGGTTGCTAAGGCTAAAAACCTAGAAGTCTTATTTGATGCCTCTCTGCTTTTTGCACACCAAATCTTCAACATATATCCAGAATTTGACCACTTTCTCTCTGTTAGGTTACTGGTCTAGCCTTCTAACCGATCTCCCTGTTTTTGTTCTTGCTTCCTGCCTTTTCTTAAACACAGTGGATAGATTTGTCATTTAAAAGTACAGATTGACCCAAGCTCCTCTTCTGGTTAAAACCCCTGAATGGCTTCTTAATTGTCTCAGAATAAGTATCCATGCACTTACTGTCTTCTATAGACCCTACAGGAACTGGTCCCTGGTTACCTTGTTCCCTTCATCTTCTAAGTTCCCCTTCACTCTTTTTTCCAGTTATATTACCCATCTCTTCCTGGCTTATTCCCATTTTAGGATCTTGGCAGAGGTGTCTTTTTCCTCTGATGAGGATGCTTTTCACCCACAGTTTCATGTAACTTGTTCAGGTTTTGATTCAAAATTCACCTTCGCAGTGAGGCTTCCCATTCAATTCTCTCCTCAATATTCAGGTTTCTATTTTTTTTACTTCTTTTTCTTTTTATATTTTAGATGCATTTTCATCTTGTCCACAATCTTGTGTAGTATCTGTCACCTCATAGAATGAGAAGAATGTTTTTGTCTATTTTGTCCATCACTGTGCCCCTGGCACCTAGAACACCTAGTAGGTGTTCAAAAATTAATTGTTGAATGAATAAATGTACCTTCCAATACTTTTCGGCCTTTGCTTCTAAAAAAAAACCCTAGATATTCTGTTCCCAGGTCTACATTATGCTCTCTTCCTTTCCTTCTTTTCCTTTGCCAGGAACATCTTTCAGCCTGTTCCTAAATCTCTGCAAGGCCAAATTTCATAAACTCTTCACATCCCTTCAAAAAGGTTGCATTGGCCATTGCCACTTTTCAACACCTTTACAACCAAAGAGTTCTTGGCTTTATTCTGATCCTTTTCACAGATTTGCCACAGTTGGGAGTAATCTCTCTCCTTCTGAACAACTCTAACATTCCTCCACGGTGTCCATCCCCCACCAGCAGTGAGCTCTCTCCATTTTTATTCTCATTCTGAGCACTGTCTGTAAGGTCAGTAATGTCATCTTGAATCTTGACACACCTTAGGTTTGGCTCTCTTGCTATAGTATTATACCACTTATCTCTATTTCTTCTTGGTTTCTTTTTCATCACTCTTTGGTTCTTTCATTTTTTGTAAACAGAGAGCCCCTGGGAGCTTCATGTATTTCTATTTTTTTAGATTCCTCCCCCTCCCCATAACCTTCCCCTTCTGTCATTGGAATAATTGCTATTTGAAGGTCTTCAGAGACCTGGGGTTTCACAGAGTTTCTTGTTGTAAAGATAAAGAAGGAAATCAGGAACTGGGAATTCTTAGACTTTTTCCACATTCACAGCATTAGCCCCCACACCTGTTTTTGCTATACCTGGTCAATATACGTGCAAACACTCATACATATTTGCACATGTGTGCATGTACACATGGATACCTTTAACAAAATTATTCTGTTTTTAAAGATTTTTAAAATCAAAATAGATGACTACCCATTAGCTCATGAATTTTCAATTTCCAATTTCCTTTTGAACCACACTCTGAAGCACATTTATGACTCCTTTTTCAACTTTGTGAGCCCTAAGTTATGGTCATTGTCCAAGTTCTTCTAAATAAAATTGCAGATAATAGAGCTTCAAGGATGTTTTTTGAACTTCTTGTACAGCACCTGTTTTCACAGATGATGAAAATAAGCCCTAAGAGGTATTGATTTGTTCACATTCACAGTGCTACTGAGCACAAAAGTCAAGAGATCAAAAATCAGAAATGGGTTTCAAGAAAAATGCACATTTTCTACTCCATCTTGCCAAAATAACTAGTATTTTCTTTTACCTTAAGTTAGTTTGAAATATTTCTTAGTCCGTAGAGCAGTGAAACTCGACTCAAGGTAAGTCAAGGATTTACCAAGTATTGTGCTTTGAACAGGCTTAGGTTCCTAACAGCTATTTCCATAGCAGAAGATATCCACAAATGTTTGATCTATTCAAAGTGCCATTTTTAGACCTGAATTATGGAAACATGGCGGCAAAGAGATAATAAAGAAGGACTAAAGAACAGGGACCATGAAGGTGGATTGTGTAGATGTGTGAGTAAAGAATGGTTTACTTATCAGCTCCAGAAGAATCAATATTATTGAGAAGGATCAATAGGGTCTAATAGAAAGATCATGGGTTTTGGAAACAAACACATACGAGCTCAATATCCTGCTCTGTCATCAACAGTTGTGACCTTGGGCAAGCTACTTACTACTTCTGAGCTTTGGTTCCTCATAATACATTAACATGGCAGCAATAATAGTATTATTATATATATTCAATTAGATAAATTAGGTAAGAAACACTGCCTCAGAGTAGTCTTAAAATAAATGGTAGATATTAGTAATTGAGTAATGACACAACTAGACTAATGACATAAAATCAGCAGATAGCATATTCCATTATTAATATGACTTTTAATGTCAGACCCATAGACTGAATTATCTGGCTCTTGTATAAATGATCACATCAATTGAATATTTGTGATGGAACTCTGAAGAACCCTAACACTACACCGTATACCTGCCTCTCCTAGTCTTAATGGGGAGGTGCCTGGCACACAGCATATAACAATTTTTTTTGCTTTTCTCTATTTTGGAGTTGATATAAATGTGGCCTCTATCTTGTAATGTTCCTTGCTTGCAGTCTTGTACAGATCCTCAGATGATGCGTGACTGCATTTGATTTTATTAAGTTTAAGCAGAAGGAACAAACCAGACAAGACTACCTATATCATCATTTCTTCTGAGCCACTATCAAATGCCTCAGTGAGATTAATGTGACTTAGATGCAGATTCTTGGAAGGAAGGGGAACTGCTGACCTCCTGTTCCACTGCCTGGAATCTCCCTGGACTCCAGAACAGGGATTTTAAAATATTAATACTTTGAATAATAAATTAGAGTACATAGTAAATGAGGTATGAGCATAACAATTTTAATTAGTTTTAGGCACATTTTAATGATTGTTTGGCCATTAACTCCAGTAAACATAAAAATGCAGGGGAAAAAGATGTATGAGTTTCTTATTACTTAGCTTTGTTTTAACTGAAGCCTTTGCAAAGATGTATATCATTTTAATTTTGGTTCCAGAGGCTTTTATGTAAATTAATTGCATTGGAGAATTGGCAAGAACATTTTATTCAATTTGGAACAGCAGTGATTATAAGCTTTACATTAATATAACAACAATTTCACAATGGCTGATAGATGGGCCACAGCCATGCAATTATCAAAAGTAAGCCACTCTCTTGATCTCTAATTAGGTCTATAAGCAAATAGAATTTTGCCAGCACTAATTGCCGTATTAAAGCTGGCAGTGAGGTAGCAAGTGAGCGGTGTTTAAGGTAGTCAGGACAGGGTGCTGTATATCCAAAGATTTTCCCATTTTCTGATTAAATCAGGTATGTAATTCAATTATATATGTTGTATAAATAGACATTTAACTGAATTGGAAAGCTTTCTCCTCCTTGCTCAATACAACCATACGTCTTGTTAACTGCAGACATCAGTGCTTCATGTCTAAAATATGCATTAGGTTAAATGTTTTCCCCACCCTCCTTACTGTCTGCTCAGATGCATGTCCTCCTCTAATAGCTCCGACTCTAATAGTACCTAGGATATTTAGTGCTCCTTGCCAGACAAATACATAGATGGAGAAAGATATACAATTCCTTGACCTGCTGCTCCATGTTGGTAGGGATTAAAAAGCACTCAAAGGGGATTTGGGAGGCATTTGAGCACCAGGCTAGATATTATAGGACCCATTTTTAAAGAAGCCTGGAAATCCCCTTTATTTCTTTCAGTCTTTGACTAAAAGCTTGATCCATTATGCAACGAAGACTCTTTGTTTTATTTTTCGCTCCATTTTATTCCAGTGAGCACATCAATAACATTTAAAAAGAAAGGAATTTTAGTTTAGACATCAAGTTGAGTTTAAACTAGATCTAGAAAAGGCAAATTTCTAGTGAAGAGCCTGTAACATGTCAGCCCAGAGAGAAAAGGCCATTTAACTGGATTTCTAGAAGGAAATTTACTTCTTTAAATCCTCCTCCATTTGGAAACAAAATAAATCCTTCCCATCCCATACCAAATAGAAATTGATGAGCACGAGTGTCCATGGCAAAGAACTTCATATAGTCCTATCACAGAATTTCAAATCTTTGACCAGGTCTTTGGTACCCACAGGCGTGGCTATTAAGAGAAATCATATATAAAGACCTGAAAGGGCAAAATTTGAAAAGAGGAGATAATTATTTGTGCAAAAGTATGTAAAATATTTACACCATTATGTAGAGAAGCACCTTGAAACATATGAGACAGAAAGATATATATTATTTTGCCTTTGATGGGTTTAAGCTTCACTGGCATTGATAATTACCATTCTGGGAAATTCCATGTGTTTGTGTTGGCATGCATGTGCACTTGACTTCCCGGTTATTGGACAATTAGGATGATGAATAGGTGTGCCCATAACTCACACAGAACACTGATCTCAAAGAGAATCAGCCTCAATGTTTCCATGTCAGGTGTAGAGCGTTCTGTCCCACTGAAGATGGAAAAGCCCTCCTCTGAGTTATTCTTGAGATTTGAGGTGTCCGTGAATAGCTATGACAGAATGTGAAGCCTGACCTTCACCCTGTTCATTACCCTGACTTAGTAACTCAAACCTGTGGAATCTACTGTTACCCTCAGTATAGGAGATAGACATCCCAAAAGATGAGCATCAATTTTTACAGTGCAGATTAGAAGGAAATGCTCTCTGAGCAGAGTCCTTAAAGCAGGGGAGAAAGGTTAGGAAGATGAATGTACTCAGGAAAACATTCCAGCAAAGGATCGGCTTCTTGGGTACTTCTCCAGAACAGTGGGAAAAACAATAGTTGGTACACAGTTTGAATTTTTTCTTTTGTTATAGTTCATCAAAATCACTGCAATCCTTCAGTAAAAGCATTAATACCCATAGAGCTTTGTAAGACTGTGTTGTGGGGAATAAAATTACAGAAATAGCAAAGGAAACCATGGCCTCTCCTAGATCAATCTGTGGTCTGGTACTCATGAAAGGAGTACCACATCTTACTAGGGACTGTGTCCAGAGGACATTCCAGATGCTAACTCGCAGAAACTATCAACTGGCTATGCAGCTGGGAGAGGAAAGGCAGGACAGCTTCTGGGAGAATCATTCTTGGGGGTTGGGGGTAGGGGTCCACTGCAGTGAGGTCACCCTTGCAAGTGGTTGAGGAGAAGGGTGATAATTGTGTTTCTCTCCAGTTTTCATAATCTCCCTACTTAAAAATGAATTTTCAGTGTGTGTGTGTGTGTGTGTGTGTGTGTGTGTGTGTGTGTGTGTGTGTGGACTGGAAAGGGCATCTGATTTGGGACAAGTGCCATTCAAAGTGTTATCTTTTCTGGCAGGTTCAAATTGGATAGCACCGCCAAGGTGGATGAGTGCGACTAGGAAAAGGCTGCCATTTGTAGTTTGGTGGCTATTCAGGCAATTCACCCTTCACAATAACTAAGAAAGCTTTTTCCTTATACTTTAATAAAAATTAAAAAAAAACCACAATAATCACTCTCCACTATCTACTGCATGCCAAAATCTTTGTTATATATGTGTATACATAAGTATACATATGTACATATAACACTTTTTAATTCTCATACCATTATTATCTCCATAGATAAAGATACTGAGGTGAAATGAGCATAAACAGCTGTTCAAGAAAATGATGAGGCCAGCATGTATACTCAAGGCTAGCTGGTCCCCAGAGCTGTGCTTCTTTTTAGTAGGCTATATTCCTGCTAGATATTGGGTATGACTTGAGGCATATTAAGTCCCTAAGAAGACCATGCTTGTACTGATGTATAAATGTTCCCAATATCTTTTGCTTCTGTCTGCTAGCAATTCTTATCCACAGGTGAATGGAGACATTGGGGGTGATTGAAGGGGTATCAAATTGCTTGTCCTTCCCTCAATCCTGCCAGAAAGTCTAAAAATCTAATATTCTAAAAATCTATTATGCTAACATTATGTCTTGGTAAGGTGTCAGTTTGGGTTACTGGAAAGTGCAGTGTCACAATAGTCAGAATAGCCAGATGCTTGGACTTCAGGCTCACTGTGGGTGGGTGGGGGGGATTGGGGAGGGCAGAAGGTTCTAGAATAAATGGCCTTTAAGTTTTCCTTTCCTTATAAAATTCAATATGTTTTTGATGCTATTTGTATTAAGACTGTGTTTTTCTGGAAAGATAACATATTAGCCTCTCACAAATTAGTAGGATTAATATCTGTATATCAGTCTCTTATCATCTAGCAGCTGCCTGTTGAACAAATGGGGTAGAATGGGCAAGTAATTGTGAGGTTACAGTAGGGAATGGAAGAAAGAATAGTCTGTTGTTTGGGAGGGTAGTGAGCTGCTACAGAAAACTACACTTAGAGCCCTTTAGAGAACATGTGATCTCTCTGAGTGTCAAGAAGATGAAATACAGAACAGAGGAACAATATGTGCTGAGTAGGGCACCTGGGTGGCTGAGTTGGGTAAGTGTCTGACTCTTGGTTTTGGCTTGGGTCATGATCTCAGGGTCCTGGCATTGAGCCCTGCATGAGGCTCCATGCTCAGTGGGGGGAGTTTGCTTGAGGATTCTCTGCTCCTCTCCCCCTAAATAAATAAATAAATCTTTAAAAAATATATATGTACTAACTATAGATGAGAGGGAGAGATGGACAATAGGGATGCCATATTTAGAAATTGTTTCTCGAAGTGGCTCTGCCTAGTCCTAATACTCAGGGAGCCTAATAATACAGAGCTTTGGCTCTGAGTCTTGATCCCAGTTTTTACTTAATTGTGCCTTGCTTGATGTCTGCTGTTTTTTGAGTCCTTGACTTATGGGCCAGTAATAACTTGCAGAGGAAAAAAATCCCTGATTCTGAGAATCAGCCAGGAAGTCAAGAAGCCACTGAAAGTTGGACTCCTTGGTTTCATGCCTCCTGTTAGTACTTCAGAGTTCTAGCAAGGTCTTCCTTCCAGAATTCCATTGCCAATTTACTTGGCAAGAGATATGCATCATTGGACTAAGGTTAAATGGTCACCTTTTTAATTTTAATGTTCCTGCCCTTAATTAGTAGTTTAGTCTTCCAGACCTTCATTTGTTACACTTAAATGGATTTTGTAATTAGCTTTGCATCCCAGTCAGGTTTGTTGCCCCATCCCAGTTCAGAAAAGCAACCAATTAGATCTCATTTCCCATTCCTTCCTACTTTCTTGGGATAACTGCCCTATTGGTAATTGCTTAAGCACAACTAATACAATCCAACAAGATCATAGCTTGGCACTGCTAATACACTTAGTGAGAAGATGATTGAATTTATTAAGCATTTGGCCCAATATAACTCCTAACAAATGCATTTTGAGGATATGACAGTCCTGGTGAGTGAGTTAAAGACTTATTATTTGGACTGCTAGTGTCCTTGTATGGAAACTCTGATTCTTGTCAAGTCCATTAGCTGCTTTACAAAACAAGGGCTGTCATTTCATTAAGCTGCTCCACACGTATCAACAGCTCCAGGGTGAATTCTGGTCACTTCTTGTCTATGTCACAATTCCTTCTGAAAGCCAGCAGCCTACAAGTCTTCACTGTATAAGGAGGTACCATGAGTCTAAATGAAAAGGCAATATAATGAAATCAAAAAAATCATTAAAAAGTTAGGTTTTTAAAAATGTCTTTTTTTTTCTAATTTTCTTCATTTGTTTAACAAAGAACCAAAAAATATTGAAATTGGAACATTACCTCAGTCTACATTTTAGTTAAGGACAGAACAGGGATGGGAACCCCAGATCTTCCATCTTCCATTCTAGTAGTCTTCTGAGAAATCACTCTGCCCCTCTGGTGTTCTGCATATGTTAATTTCTTAAGTTCTCCATTTACCTAATATTTACTGAGCTCTTCTTTTATGCCAGGTGCTATTATAGTGCTGGAGTTAGATCAATGAATAAGACTAAGTCCTTGCCTTCATGGAACTTAAGTTCTAGCTAGGTCAACTAACAAATCAACTTAAAAGTATAATATCATATAAGATTAAGTAAACTGAGTCAGGATAATGGGGCTGGAGAATAACAGGGTGTCCTTTAAGATACGATGTTAGAAAAAAACCTCTTTGAGGCTGTGTTTATAAGAACAGTGATTTGGCTGAACTGAGGGTGAAAAACAAGCCACACAGAGAGGAAAATTGCAAAGGCCCTGAGGCAAAAATAAATGTTGTGTGTTTCTGCTCACAGAATAGCAATGAGGCCAGTGTGTCCAGAACAGTGAGGGTGGCTGAGAATAGTAGGAGATGAGCACATAGTTATAGATAATGATTATTTCTAGTTCCTATATAAGTAGAATTGCAATTCCAGTGACAAGAGAAGGAGAACAATTTATTCTATCAAGACTGATAAATGGCTGCATAATCTGGAAACATTAAATTTTCTCAACAATGAAAGAAAAGCCAAATTCAGTCCAACACAGGCCAGGAGTGTGTCTTAATTTCAACCTAAATTGACTAAGCACTGATTGTATGCAGGGTTCTGGAAGACCTACAGTGAAGCAGAGACTGATTTTGAAATGAATGACTTGAAAAAAAAAAAAAGAGTGAATGAAAAAAATAAGACTACTAAAAGAAAAGATTAATGAAACTGACTATGCCATTGAAGCTGGAAAGGGTGCTGGGGAAGTTCAGTGGGAAGATGGATATACTTTGCTGAAGGGTGCAGACATGGATGATCCAGAAGTGACCTACAGACTGGGAGTAAAGAAAGAGCAACAAAGTTTCCTTTAAAGTGTTCTTTCTTTTCTTTTCTGTGCTGACAAGTAGAGATGGCTGCTTGGGAGCCCATTACAAGCTGAGGATACAGCATGAGTCAAGATGGGAAGATGAAAATGGGGTAGTGGATGGTGCCTAGCACAAGTCTGGTTGTTTGGAACAGAGGAATAAGAGAATCTGGTAGATAAAGTTGAAAAGATAATGAAGAGCTTTGAATGCTTTAATTAGGAACTTTAACCTAATTCATTAGGTAATGCAGAGCCATTAAAAGTTTTGCATTAGAAGGTGAAGATGACAAAGATGAATTAGCTTCCCTTGAGTTCTTTGTGTAGTTATCATTGAGGAATTAAGATACATTGGTGGTTTTCAAACTTTTTTAAGCATTGGAACTCTTTTTACCAATTGATATCTCTGACTTCTTAACCTCTCTTCACATCTGAGGAAGTCCTAAAGGCATTTTTGAGAAAACCTAGGACTATGAGAAACAGTTTTGAAAATCATTGAGCCGAAACATCTTGAATCTACTTTCATTTTTTTTTTTTTTAACCATGCCAACTTTTAGGAGAGATTAACATTTCACTTGAAAAATAATGCATTACCTTTTCTGTGTCATAAAAGAAGCTTCTTTAAAACATTGGTGAGTTGTCCGCACACACAGCCCTATGCCCCATCCTTTTAATGTTTGAGATTGGGTCATGAAGCTGGCTGCTTATCTAGATAATTGAGAGACCAAATAGAGAATGAGTCTCTCAGAGTCAGAACTACTAGTCAACTAGTAATAGACTAGTATATAAGGCTTTAGAATCTTACAATTATGCAAATAATTTTTTTTAAGTAATTTCACTAATTCTGAAAAACATGAGGAAATTTCAGGCAAAAGCTAATGTGATCCATTCTTTTCAAAAAGGTGGTTTTCCCAGCAGGAGCTCACTCATGTTTTTACAAATATTAATCTTCTGAGTACCTGAAAATGGAAGTGAGGATGTGGTCAGTAGTGATCTCTGGCAGATTAAGGATATCAAAAAGAGCAGAAATGAATTCAGACTCACCTACTTCCCCACTACCCACAGGTCAACTTACAGTCGGGGTGTGACTTAACAGCGCAGCATTGATTTGTGCTTCAATCTGTTCCAATTCCTCACACTGGTTCAAAAAGAAAAGAATCAAGAAATTCTGAGTTCTGAGAAATGTTATCCTTTGCCTTTCCTCCAGTGCCTTCTATATACTACCTGACTGCTCTGACTCCCCCCTGAGACCCACCTCTAAAAAAGGATGCCCATGTGGTTGCTTCCAAGCCTCGGTGCTTGAGAGAACACCCCCCAATATATAAGCCTCCCCTGCAGGGTTGCCCTAAGACTGTGGAGGTGCCATCAGGAGATGGCATAGCTTCTTCAGGCTCGTGTGGGGACAGTGGGCTTGACGTGCAGTGCCCCACTCAGGTGCTTGTTTCTCCACATGAACACACAGTTCTGTAATGGGCACTGTAGTTAACTTCCCAAAATCCATGATACTAGTTTCTGAGTTTGAAACCGGAAGATGGCTTGAGGAATTGAGCCCAGGGCAGAGTGAATCCTCATTGGTCTGAGTCTTTCCCATGCCTGTATTGGTTCAATCTACCCAAGAGGGTGGGCTTATGGTTTGTGCACCTTTGGGTTATTTCAGTGTTCAGCTTATACCTGGCTTGAGAATTTGTTCTTTCTTTTCAAAGGTGGGATCTAACTGAAATTAGAGTGAGGTAGCTCAAGGAAGAAGATGAGAGTTGTGATTGCCTTTAGCTTTGCAGAATCATATGGTGTTAATAGATAAGGTGAGGAAATCCAGACTCAAGCCCTGGCATAAATTAATTCCATGATGTGTTAGGTAGTTTGAGTTTCCTGATCATCTGATTCTTTATCAATGAAATGAGAAAAAATAATCCCTACCTTTCAGGATTCCTGAATATATTGTATGATTACGCTATATGAACCCGTTTGGAAAAGTCTACAGTTTAGATACTTAATTTTAAACACACTTAAACACATGTGGTGGTATAGTCCTGAAACACCTTTCAGCAAAATACCAGAAGCTTAAATGGAATCACCCATAAATTCTCTTCTCTCCCCTCAAATTGGAGAGTGTCAGGAAGGAGTTTGCAGATGAAGTAGAACAAAATGAATGGATTCTCACAAAATAGACTCAGATGGTATCACTGTATGCTACAGGAAGCTGAAAACTGTCAGCCCTTGGGCCAGGGGCGAGGTAAATCAAGGTGGAGAGGAAGAGAACATTGCCACTTTGTTGATCCATAAAAAACAAGACTGACACTAGTGGTTTTTGAATTGTCCCTGTGTTAGTGTTCTCAGAAGCCTCCACGGTAGGTGGGTAGATGGGCAAGGGGGGTATGGGGATTCATGGAGGATAAACCAGCAGAGCTCTGGGAACCCTCTGGCTTCAATGTGGTGGGTTCTTGCCAATCAAAATGTCAAAGCTTTAGCAGAGATGTCACTACCTGTGTTTGGGAGCTAAGGGGTGAAAAGAACAAAATTGTTCTTAAGGAAATGAGGAGTATGTGGTTTGTTGCTGAAAGGGAGAGGACAATGAGGAGAGAAGGAAAAAGCCTGGGCCAAGAGGACCAGAGACTGAAGGTCTCTTGGAAATGACTGAGGGACCTGATTTTAGACCAAGCCATATTTTAAGGTATTTGCATTGTTTGAAGCAAATCTCTCCATCCACTGAAATCTCAACAAAGTTTCCTTTAAAGTGTTCTTTCTTTCTTTCTTTTCTTTCTTTCTCTTTCTTTCTTTCTTTCCTCCTTTCTCTTTCCTCCTTTCTTTCTCTCTTTCCTCCTTTCTTTCCTCTTTCCTCCTTTCTTTCCTCTCTTTCCTCCTTTCTTTCCTTTTTCTTTTTTTTTTCGGGGGTTCTTACCTATGGAAGCAGCTGTTTTTCAGGTACATACTAGTGACAGAGCCTAAGTGTGCATCACATATTTTTATGGTTACTTAATATTTTTATTAAACAAATAAGCATACAACTGAGTGCAGAGTTTCACCCATATTGGGAGCAGCCTAAGATTAGACATGCCCAGATAGTGTGAAGCAGTCCCATGGGCTGATTTGGATTTTAATTCTCTGCCCCTAGCCACATGTTGATGAAGGGATTACATGCGGTTGACATTAGGGAGGCAGCAGGAGAGAAAAGGAATCAGGAGATTGACTAATTCTCAAATTGGATAATTCAGCCATAAAACAACTGATGCTAGCACATCTCCTCCATAGTCTCTAAGGAGCTGTAGAAATAACTATTCACAGCACTTTTTCAGAAGCACTACTTCCAAACCTGCTGTAACAGCCGCTCGGGCCGTTCAGCAGGGAAACCCAGGCAGATGTTGCATACCTTCATTTTATCACCTCCTACAGGAATGTAATATGAATTAAAGGGGCATTTATAGTAAGTCCACCAAAAGGAAACCCAGTCTCCAAGCCTCATGATACAGAGGTACAGAGGCAAAGAACAACTCGATTTTCTAACTTAAGGGATGCTCAGTATCTACCTCAGATCTTTAGGCAGGGAAGACAAGGAAAAGAGATCACTCAGGAAGAAAAGTACACTCAGGAAATAAAGTATATACAGAGAACAACAGTAATATCCTAAATTCACAAACCTGACATCAACTGAAAGGAATGTCTCTCTTGCACTGGTCTTGACTCACTCTTGTTTAAGCAGGGCTCTGCACTCAAAATTGTAAGCCGCATCAAGGGAGTCTTGCCCTGGTCTCCATGTGCAGCACAGACCCCCAGGGGCCATGCTTGATTGTTCCCTGGGATGAGGGAACACTACAACTGCTATTTATATGTACCTTCAACCTCATCTATCACATTTAAACTGGAGTTTATTTTTAATGTACATATCCAATATCACACTTACATCACTTATGAGTAAGTATACACACACGCACACACACGCACACACACGCACATTGAATGCTTTTTTTTTTTTTTTTTTTACAGTTAGGAATTTATAATAAATTTGGATACCACTGCTCTAAGGGTTTATAGATTCCTCAGGGATCTGTTTACAAGAGAGATTCAGAAACCCCTAGGGGAAAAGCTCAATATTACTTTGACTGTGTCTGACAGTTGGCTAGAAACTGAATGGCAAATACTTGAGACCTGGCCTGGGTCTCTTCTCAAGGACTCCTACAGAGAGATCTCTTTGCAGATACCTGACTAGCAAAGACCTTTTTGTCTTGAGAAGATAAACAGCTGGAGAAGAACGTGGTCTCCTGGGGTGACCCAGGAAATTGGAATGCTACAGAGGAAGAATGCTAAAGCTAGGCAAGTTCTTTTCAAATTGTAAATGGCCAATTTCAACAATGGTTTTTCTCTGCCTTATTGAGTGGTTTGCTATTTGAACACTCTCAACCTACGTATAGAATTGAAACCCTGAGAATCATAAACCCATATTCCATGGCTCTGCAGGATCTCTATCATTGTAGATGATGGAAGGACAGACATGTTATGATCTACGGAGGTGGGCACTTTCTTAATTATCAGTTCACCAAAGAAAGCAGATATGTCTATAGGCATAGCATGCTGATGTGACATCTAATTTTTAATTTTAAAACTACTCACAATTAAAGCATCATAGTCTGTTGCCATTAAGGTACTTCTGCAAAGGATGTAAAGTAATGGGACATTTTATTATGAGCTTCACGTCCAGGCTTAGGTCAGAGCTTTAGTTTTACTTTTTTTGGACAAAAATATTTGGGTAGAAATCTGCTACTTCCCCCCAACCTGCAAACAAAAGAAAAAAATTCAGATCACTTCAGACATCCAAAATATTTTTAAGATAATCTTGGAGCGAAACTTGATTTTTGCTTTGAGATTGGAACATTCTTAAGCCTGGATTCCCCCCAAAAGTGAAACAGGCAGTGACTCTAGGGTTCCATGAAGGCAAAACTCATGAATATTTGGGCTTTGTGACATTTTTACGCTCACACCTGGGGAAAAAATCAACAGAAATTCAAAATTGTTTTTCTCTGCTATGAAATAATAAGGGATTTGAACGCATCTACCCTGACCAGTACAAAATCAAATAAACTAAAAATAGCTTGATTGGGAGACAGGTGCGGAAATCCTATGGGAAGGACTCCCCCTACCCCCCTGCCCCCATGGAAGTCTTTTGGGCGTGAGTGATGGAACTGTCACTGTTTTATAGCTATGTCTTGGAAGAGCCAGGCCAGACCAGCTGTATCAAGTTATTTAATCACATTCACATCCTTTTGACTTTTTTCAATGATCCTCACTGCTTATTTTGCATTGACTTTAGTTTCAGTGCCAGTATTCCCTCAGGACTTAGGTGAAAGGGGAAAAACAGAAACCGAGTGAGCAGCTTTACTGGAGCTTGAACATGGACTAGCCCTTTCCCAGCACCCCAGCGCTGAGTGAATTGTAAGTGACTCAGGAATAAACTCTGACAACAGCCAGACGTTACCTTGTCCCTGAGTCATCCTATCATCATTTCAAAATTACATCCTCACATACAGCAGATTTTCATGTGTTAAGATTCAGTTAGAAATGGCACACGGACACCTGCAATTTGGCATTCCAGTTAGAACCCCAGTGTATCAAACACTTGATTAATAAACTCTGAAGTGTTGAAATGGTTCTCTGTCATTAATCATATTCTCTTCTACCTCTATATTACCTGAAATTATTAGAGGAGAAGAAAACCTGAAGTGCAATCAGCCACTAGCATGTTAATGCAATGACTAGACTCTTAGCTCCAAACAGGCTAAAGAAATTAAGTAAGTGGGAAATAACCTGAGATGTGGTTTTCATTTTGGGAGGGTTGGTGCGGGGGGAATCCTGCTTTAAGGCAGGGGATATCTTATTCAAATTACATTTGAATAACATGGGTGAGAATTTAGGACTATAGACAGACACTGTTTCACCTATTAGAGTAAGAGTCTGAATTGCTTGTGGCCCCCAGCAGCAACGCAGGACTTCACCCCAGTTTTTTTGTGGAGCTATGGAAATGTGACAGCGGGAAACTCTTCTGCTTTATGAGCTCTCTAGTTCATAGGTGCACATTCCATTCATGCACCAATCAGCACCTACCAGGAAGAATGCTGTCTCTTTGAGGAGGGGTTCATGTTGTCTATATTTCATTAAGATCTGGTAGCCTTATAGTCTAGATGTTTAAAAAGATTGCAGCAAAAATTGGATATATCAAGTGCCATACAATGTATATCGGCTGGTCAATGTAGACTCTTGCCCTATTAGAAATGCACTGAATTGCTGTGCACTTAAAAATGAATGTTGACCTGAACAATTGTAAAGGATAAAAGACTTTTACAAAGCAAAGGCAAAGAAAACTTGAATCAGACGAGCTGAATCACTATGAGTGTTGAATTGTAATATTGAAAGAGATTTTAATATTCAGACTAGAGTTGGCAAGAGATATTTACCTTGAATTAAATAATTCTTATGGGCACTTTGTTTCTTATAATTTAAATATTCAATCTTTCTAGTGTCAAGGATCCTGAAAGAGCAACCCTACTCTCTAACTTTCAAGAAGTGCTGTGTTGGCGAGGTTATTTCTTAAATGCTCTTAGTTAAATAGATCACACAGCTTGTGATGTGCTGGGGTGCTCTTCTGGGTCTATACATTGAATAGTTAATTGGGATATGTTATTTTCTCCTAATTAGTTTAGATTATTGAATTGTCCCTGGAAATTACTGAGGTGAAGAATGGAAAAATGCCATTTTGGATATGTACACACTCTATGCTCACACTTAGGCACAAATTCATCAGTTCAATCTGGTAGTCTTCTCTCATTATTTGTAAAGTGAGGGGTGTGGGGCAGGTGATCTCTGGATGGCCTCTGGCTCACACCAGGAATCTTCAATGAATGCAGAGATGTAAGCTCCATGAGGGCAAGCACTTTGGCTTTCCTGTCCACTAAAATTTTTTCAAAGAACATTTATATCCATTACTTTACTGGTTCCCCACAGCAATCCTATCAGGCAGGAATATCAGCCTGATATCTTTGTTTTAGGGTGTATAACAGGACATTTATAAATCATAATACAAACATGCATTACTCTTTATTGTAAATTTCTATAGCCCGTTGATTCCTGCAGAATGTTTTTTTTTTTTTTGATCTATGCCAGATTTTTGTATTTGAAGCCAAACTACATTTAAACCATGATTTGACAAATAGGGCTTCTTCTTAATTTACTAGCTCTTTCTTAATAAATTTATTATCATTAAATCTGATATGTGATGTACTATGAAGCTATTTCTCACTCTTCTGTAAATTATATTAGTTAAATAGAAACCTCTTTCAACTTTAGCACTAAATCAATCCTGATTTGTTGTTTTTCCTGATTTCAGTGGGGTTAATACTCCACAGACAAATTCAAGCCACCAGTAATGTGACATTATTAAACACAGAGTTGGAAAGAAATGCACAGTGTTATGGAGTATTTCCACTCTACAGATATAATAGACATAAATAAACTCAACACAATTTGTAATAGTAAAATATAGTAATTAGGAAGTGAGGAGTTTCATATGTTTATTACCTTTGCTTTTAATATGTTATTTAATTGTAAGCTTTTATAATTGAATTTTTAATAATGACTGTGTATAACAACCAGGTTGCAAAAATTCCAGAAAATTTAACAATTCACTTTTATAACCAAGACTACCAGGGCCTGAGCATTTTTTGCTTCCTAATTCATTCTGTGCTTTCCAGACCTTGCTGTTTTAGAGTTCAGGTAGGAAAAGTACTTTGTCTACCTTGAGGTAGGTATATTCAGCCTTAAGAGCTTCATGATATTTTTTGTTTTGTGGTGTGAATTATCTGACTGAGGTTCTATTAGCCACAGTAAAAAATACCTGCATTTGCTTCTGCTGTCCTGCCATCATCCTGACTTGAGATGTTCTCTGTTCACCATCTGGATAGACTCCCTAGCCTCTTGGCTAGCTTCCTCATTCCGTACTCACTCTCTGGGCATCACTGACTTTCCTGCTTCCTGCCCTTATACCATTCCTCCCACCAGTCCTTCTGACTCATCCTTCGGAGACCTTGTATGCTACATGTATCAACTGAACTTAGTAAATCTCTAATGCTAAAGCCATGTAAGGACACAAACCAAGCCAACAAATACTGAAATGAAATATTGTTTTGATTGCATCTCAGTGCAGCATTTGATGAAATTCATAATGAAGCTGAGGTCAATGAAAGTCTGAGAATAGAATGATATTTACAAGAGTGTCTGCATCTCCTTTCCTATGACTATAGGCCATCCTTATTCAACGTAGTCTCTTCCTACAACTGGGATTGTCCGCCATGTAATACTCTTCTCAAAGCTCTATCTTCATTCCCCTTCCCAGGTAGATAAGGCCAAAAAACAAAGAATGGTGAGGGGTGTTCATGCCTGTTTCCATTAAGTAATTTACTATCTGGTAGGCAGGATTCTAAGATGGCCTCCCAAATTTCCACCCCCTGGTATACACATCATGTGTAGTCCCTTTCTTTGAGACTATGAGAATTCTATGAATATGATGGGGTAGCACTCCTAGGATTAGCTGCTAATCAGGTTACTTGAATTAAAAAATTATTCTGGGTAGGCCTACATGATCAGAGGATCGTTTAAAAGAAGGTGAAGTATCCTAAAAATGTACTCCTGCTGGCCTGGAAGAAAGCAAATCACCATACTTTGAACTACCTATTAGGGTCATGTGGTGAAGAACTGTGGTGGCCTCTAGGACCTGAAAGCAGTCTCTAGGAACTGAAAGCTAGGAAGAAAACAGGGATATTGGGGCACCTGGGTGGCTTAGTCGGTTAAGTGTCTAACTTGATTTCAGCTCAGGTCATGATCTCAGGGTTCTGGGATCAAGCCCGTTCAGGCTCTGTACTCAGCGCGCAGCAGGGAGTCTGCTTGAGGATTCTCTCCGCCTGCCCCTCCCCCTCTCTAAAATAAGTAAATAAACAAAAAAAATGGGGATATTGGTCATACTGCTTCAAGCAAATGAATTCTGCCCACAACCAGTGTTTGGGAGAGGACCCTGGACCTCAGAAGACAATCACAGTCATGGCTGAAACTTTAAATTCCATCTGCCTGAACCCTGAGCAGAGGATCCAGCTAACCCAAATCTGGACTCCTGACCCAGAGAAACTGTAAAATAATATATTTGTCTTGTTTTTAGCCTCTAATTTTGCTTATGCAGCAACAGAAACTAATACACTGAGACTCTCATAGACCTTAACTCCACTGATACATCTAACAGTCTGGGAAGCCCGAATTAGTCTGCTTCTTGCCCCTCTCTTTAAATGGACCCGTTATCCCTGTATGTCTTTTTAATTATATCATTCTCAAATCAATCACAAAATTAATTTTAACACAATCTAAAGATACTTTTATGGATGTATAATTCATTATAATCTTGTGTAATCACCTATAGTAATGTATTTTTAGTATAAAACTAACTATTTGAGGAGAGAAAATATCTGTATCTATCATTCATCTGTGAATGGGCTATACACGTTAAAGATACTTACCTGCTACTGCTTCCTAATCTCCTTATGGCATCTCTCGACAGCTCATTTGCTAGCTATTCACATTTAGAACAAGTATGCACTAAATGTCATAGCACCTCTTTAACTAAAGGACATTGGCATTGTGCCTGGAATTCTGCCCTCTCTCTCACATCATCTTTTACTCCCTCTCCTCTGTGCCTCTTATTAATGCACAAGCATATTGTCTCTCTCTCTCATCTTAAAAATCAACAACAATACTCTCTTGACTCTGCCTCCTTCAGCTACTGCCCCTTTTTTCTGCTTCCCTTACAGTGAAACTGCTCACAAATGTCTAACCTCACCGTTGCAATTTTTCTCTTCAGTTCTCCTTTGGAACATACTCCAGTCCCTTTCAACCCCAATATGCTATCTGATATGCTCCTATCAACTGGACCTATCAGCAGAATTTGACCAATTTCATTACTTAGCCCCCTCCCCAGACCTCTCCCTACTCAGGTTCTGGTAGACAACTCTTTCCCACTTTTCTCCTTCTATCACTGACTTATTGTTCAGTCTCCTTTGCCTATTTCTCTTCATTTCCCTGACTTCTGAAATTAAGTGTGCTCCCATTTCTCAGATCTTGAGTTGCTTCTCCTTTCTGTCTACATTTGGTGATCTCATCTAATCTGTATACTCTGATGACTTTCAAATGTTTGTCGCTATGGATCTCTCTTGCAGACTTGCATATTGTATTACTTGTGGGTAGCTCTATTTCAATATCCAATAGACATCTCAAACTTAATGTATCTAAACCCACACTTTTGCTTTCTCCCCAAACCTGAATTTCCTGTGTTCTTTCCCATTTTGGCAAATAGCATCTCAGTCATTCCAGGTATGCAGGCCAAAAAACTTAGTCACCAGTGCTGCCTTTTTTCCTAACATCCACATAGAATCTGTCAGCAAATCTATCACTGCTGCCTCTACACTATCCAGAACCTGGCCTCGTATCAACACACCCAGCATTGTGATCCTGTTTCTACAGTTGTTTCTCACCTGAATTACCGCAATGGTCTGCTCAGTGATTTCCACCTTCTTCCTTCATCCTCCTAAAACCTATTGCCAAATACAGTGGCCAGAAAAAAATATTTTTAAAGACATAATTTAGATTATTTCACTTTACAACCTGAGATTCTCCACTGGGTCTCATTTCCATAAGAATAAAAGCCAAAATCGCTGGAATGACCCATGACCTCATAACCCAACGTGATTCCATTCTGCCCTGACTTTCACCTCCTCCTCAAATATTCTCCTTGGCTTCTCTCTCTCAGGCCTCCTTTCTGTTTTCTGAACCCTTCCATCTGCCTTACTGTTTCCTCACATACCTGTATATCTTATCTTATTCCCTTTTCTCCTTCAGACCTTTGCTTCCTTCTTGCTGAGTCTTTTTAACCATCCTATTTAAATTATCATACCACTACTCTCTGATACCCCTCTTCTCCTCTCTTGTTTATATTTATATATTTATCACAATCTGATATGCTAAGAACTTAACTTACTTATATACTCTCTGCCCCCACCCCCAATTAAAATATAAGCTCTATGAGATCATTCATGTTGGCTTATTTGGTT
>NC_138370.1:26206109-26241094 GCF_054177405.1 Leptonychotes weddellii
ACTTGCATTCCCAGTGTAAGAGGGTTCCCCTTTCTCCACAACCTCTCCAACACTTGTTGTTTCTTTCCCTGTCCATTTTTGCCATTCTAACTGGTGTAAGGTGGTATCTCAATGTGGTTTTGATTTGAATTTCCCTGATGGCTAATGATGATGAACATTTTTTCATGTGTCTGTTAGCCATTTGTATGTCTTCTTCAGAGAAGTGTCTGTTCATGTCTTCTGCCCATTTTATGACTTGATTATTTGTTTTTTGGGTGTTGAGTTTGAGAAGTTCTTTATAGATCTTGGATACCAGCCCTTTATCTGTAGTGTCTTTTGCAAAAATCTTCTCCCATTCTGTGGGTCGCCTCTTTGTTTTGTTGACTGTTTCCTTTGTTGTGCAGAAGCTTTTTATCTTGATGAAGTCCCAAAAGTTCATTTTTGCTTTTGTTTCACTAGCCTTTGGAGATGTATCTTGAAAGAAGTTGCTGTGGGCAATGTCAAAGAGGTTATTGCCTATATTCTCCTCTAGGATTTTGATGGATTCCTGTCTCATATTGTGGTCTTTCATCCATTTTGAGTTTATCTTTGTGTATGGT
The DNA here is from genome assembly GCF_054177405.1 of Leptonychotes weddellii. Lineage (NCBI taxonomy): Eukaryota > Metazoa > Chordata > Mammalia > Carnivora > Phocidae > Leptonychotes > Leptonychotes weddellii. The sequence goes on from NC_138370.1 coordinate 26,206,688, forward strand.
GTTAGAGAATGGTCAAGTTTCTTCAGACATTTTTTTAAGTCCCTTTTAACATGGAATCATAATGTCACCAATTGGGGACTCTTGAGTTTTGATAGGAAGGATTCCTGCTGACATCCTAGTGTTAGAGAGGTTTCTTTTGAATAATTTGGAATTGAAGGCATTTCTGTGTGGACAAGTACTCATTCCAAGAGGAGAGAATTACATTGGAAAAATTGTGCCTAGATCAAAAAAGGACTTGGATGGCTGTCCCATTTTTTTAAAAATATTGGGATAGAAGACTGAGAGGTTATAGTTTGAGGAAGGCAGATGCATTTTTAGATGTAGAATCAAAAACTGACATTTTCAAGTGCAGAATTCACTACAGGCTTGAGGTGAAATTAAAAAATACATAATCATTAAGTGCTTCTCTTCACTGTTGTGAAGAAATAGCAATCCTATTTGTTATATTTGGAAGATCCCAAATGTGGGATCAGAAGTCCTGGGTAGAATCCTAGATCTCTTAACTAGCTGGGCAACAAACAAATCAGTTCTTCTCACTGAGCCTCAGTTTGCTTACCCATATATTGGAGTTAATAAGGTATTGTCTAATTCATACTGTTCTTTTGATAATCAGAAGGGAATAATACATGTGAAAATGTATTGCAAACTGTAAAGAGACATGTAAATCTCATATGGAATTGTCATTAGGAAGTTAAAAGGTGGTGAAGGAATAAACAGGTTCTTGAATGCAAGCTTCCTAATGGCCAGGACATTATTTTGTTCAGTGATATATCCTCAGTGCTGAGAGAACAGGCAGGCACATGTAAGTTCTCAGTAAATAACTGCTGAGTGCAGAAATAAATAATTGTCTCACTTCTCTTTAGAAGAGCTAGGAACATAGTCCTTTTACTTTGGGATTCTTAAAAAGTCCATGCCTTTGCCAGGAATGCAAAACCAATCTAAATCTCTTTTTTTTTCCTTTAGTAAAATGAGGATATTATCTTACTTTCCATCCTCAAGGGAGAAGATGCGTTGTCAAATCTGATCTCTTTCAGTAATGAAATATTGCAAAAAAATTGTGTATTCATATACACATCAAGGCATCAAGTTAGGTCAATAGAAATGTTAGCAAAAATTCAAAATTTGTATCTGTTGTACCAATACTGCCCTTGTTTGTGAAGTTTAGCTCATTAACAAAATTCATGATTGCTAATGGCCTTGTTAATTATGAGAGGAACCAGAAAAATAGTTGACCTGTACAGACACACACACACACACAGACACACACACACACAAACACACACACACCAGTTCTGGTCTCTAACTTAAAATGTGACCTTATAATAACCACTAGGAAAAAAAAAAAAACACCTCAGTTTTAGGATTGGAAATGTCAAACCACTCCATCATACTTTTGACGGTTTTTCCCATTTTTTACTGTCTTTCAGAAATAAAAATCCATTGCTGTGGAAGAAGCTGTTTATAATGGTAACTAATCTTGCAGAGTATGAGTCATCCAGTAGCAGAGTATACCAGATAGCATCAAATAAAAATTTGTGATAATTTTTGTTAGAATTGGACTGAATTTTATCTTTATGCTAGCAGGAGAGAGAGGGTTTTCTAAATTATTCATTGTATAAATAAGTATGCTGGAAAGATATTTAAAATAGTCAAAAGAAATAATTGTTTTCAAAATCCCTCTAGTACTTGAGAAGTTACCATTTATAAACAATTAGTTGACATACTACAAAAGTGCCTTGAAAGCATTCTAAAATTCAGGGGTTTGTTCTGTTTGGGATTTATTTACATGTTCAGACTGGAATCTACACACCCATCCACACACGCACATACATCTACCCACACATAGTCTGAAATAGTGAGGATTTACTTTATTCTTTTCCCTTCCAGAGAAGAAAATTGTATGATGATTATGACTTTCTTTGTCTATGAAAAGGAAGAGTAGGGATCCCTACTGACTGCATTAGGCCCCTGTTCCTGGGCCTTACACAACTTGCCCAAGATAAGCAGTATGAGAGCATCTCCTACAGGCTGTGCCTTGTATCCCTGGAAGAGTAATTCTTAACTGTCTCTTACCTGGGTTTTGGCAAAGAGCAGAGATCACTGAGGCCAAATTTCCTTGGGGAATGGTCTGAATTACTTGTCCACTTGAGTGATGGTCCTGGTGAAATGTCTAATTGATGGAACTGCCTGGTGTTTATTGTTCTAATAGTCCTGAAGAAAGTCTGGATGACTCTCCATTAACCCACAATGAAACTCTAGGGGAGCATTTCCACAGCACTTCAGAGCTTGTTAACCTAAAAGTAATTGGGCATATAAATTTGGAGGGTCTTATTTGTTCTGCCAGCACTAAGTGGAAGAAAAGAATGGCCATATTTACTCTATTTAAATATTCCATTCAAAGGAAATATGCAGAAGTGATGCTAACTGTCCCAGAGTTCTAAGAGAGAGATCTTGGAAAGACACCACAGCGCACACATGAGCCATTATACCACTCACATTTGATCACAAATAGCCACATATGACTGCTCTAGCATTTGTACCTTTATTTGTAGTGGCAGATAAAACAACAAATACATCCAGTCATGAAAATACTTTCCTGGCTCATTTAACTATGGCTTTCTGCACTCTATGTTCAGTTGGTTAATATTGACAATTCAGAGCAAACTGGGTGTAGGAGAGTGGGGAAGGAACATGATAGAATTAGGCATTGGAATGATAAATCAATACAGAAGAACGTTTGAAGAATTTGGTGGAATTGATGGGTAATTGTTAGGAAGATAAGCATCAGGGAAGAGTCTTCAAGAGTGTAACCACAGAGCTGAAGGGCGAGAGCAAGGATGGAGAACAGTGGACGGGGGTTTGCCATGCTTCAATTCAGCTTCATTCTGCTGAATAGTCACGGTGTGATTACTGCTGCATTTTTCTCTGACCCACAGCTTTCATTTGGCTCCCAGCCAGGAGTGCTTTAAATAGTTGTGACCTTTGATAGTACAGCTTCTTCTTTCTAATCCTCCTTGCGTGCACACACACACCTTCAGATAATGCAGTAATAGACTGATAGCCACCCTACTGGGAGAGTCATATAGGTCAGAGTGGTTCAATTCTTTGAGCCATTAATACCGATTGACAAGTGTCCAGATTGGTTTCATTCTCTAGAAGAATTTGTGAGTGAAACAGGGTAAGGCATAAGCATCTCGCATGATGAAACTCGCTTGTTTTAACAAGCATTACTTGCCCTTTATTTTAAATCTTCTTGGCCTCATTTATCTCTGAACCCTTTGACTATCTTTTATAGTTCCAGAAACCATTGTGATGATCAACTTTATGTGGACTCCAAACCACATATGTGGGCATAGTCCAAAAGCCCTTTGCAGTACACCTGTCATGTACCCTTCACCTTCAGCCCTAGAGCTTTCCTGTTGACACTCAAGCATGCAGTTTTACAAGGTTGCTTTGCACCCATGCATGTGCAGGCAGGAGGTGTGGAGGATTTACTATCTCATGGCACAAAACTTTGACCAATGGGAAACTGTGCAGTTTATAAATTTTTCTCTCATTCTCCTTCAATGGACTGTCCAGTGACTTAAGTACTTGGAGGACATCTATGGATGGTGGGAAATACTAGGGATAAAATCTATATTTACTGGAAAAAATGAGATTTGATGTTGTATCATGGACTGGGTTGTTGTAGCAGAACATTACAGAGGACTACTAGATAATTCACATCTTCCTGTTATAAAGTATAGCATTTTAGGAATTGTCTGAAGTCCTATAAAATATATGCTTTTATTCTCAGATTTTAGATAGTTAACAATGTAGATGTGCCTTCTGGTTTAGAGAACTTCAGAAAGGGTCTACAACAAACAAGAGAACATTGGTGTCCAGTCTAAAATAATCTAATCTCATCCCATGTGAAGCCTGAATATTTCTTGCATAACAATGATGGCTGTCTCAGCTATGGTACAGCCTGAGAATAAAGTGCCTCATTTTGTATGATAAAACTGTTGAGGTCCAGGATGGCATCATGTCCCTGGGGTGAGAAGAAGAGTTGTAATCAATTTTTATGAAATATTTCGCAGAATACTGAGAGCTTGGGCTTTTTGGTTTTTCAGAGCCAAGTTATGTTATGAATTGGTGGTCATGCATTATATTATTTTTTGGACATTCCAAAAATTTTAGTTGACCTCATTAAAGGCATTATGCACTTATTTAAGACATTCCTTGGAATATATCATGATACCTTTGGAGACTATGAATTCCGGGACCCTAAAACTGTATACTGGGGAGAATAATCATGTTGAAGGTAATCTTTAAGGAAGAGTCATCTAAGTCTGACAATGGATTGACATATAGTCAGCCTTAATGTGTTATATGCATGTTTCATGTACTGGGGGCAAGAGTCTTTTGTATGGAGCAAAGATTTCAGATTATTTCCTCTGTCAGTGGTTCTGTGGCTTTTCAGTATAGACATTTTCAAAAAGAAGATCAGTATAGAAGTTGTGATTTTTGAACATTTAGATTTTCTAGATCCACGTCTTATTTATAAAGATGGTTTGCTGATGTAAGAAACTCAACTTCTTGGAAGTATAAGTGCGAAGATGAGGTTACCCATTAATCTTGCTTTCAGTTAGTAGGCCTTATTTAGGAAATGGTTTCAGACTTCTGATGCTACACTAATAGAAATTCTTTTCTTCTCCAACATCTATCAGGAATTATTCTTTGAAAAATAGATTTTGGAAGCCAGTATCAAGGTCTTATTGGGAAAGGATGGTGTTGAAGACTATCTTGGAAATAATCATCTTGGGAGATCAGGTATTCTTGATTGGGGCATATCAGGATAAGAGCTGTCATAAAGTAATGCTTGAGGTTTCCGAAGCCACTGGGGACTTAAGGAATGTATGAACATTCTTCAGGGGGCTTTTTTTTAAGGGGGAAGAATGAAAGAGAAGTGGGACATTAAATACTAGAAATAAGCAGTAAATTCTAGGAAATACTGATTTTTCCTGAAGTTCTTGTGAGTTAGTTAGTTAACCAATACTAAGATTACTTTTGTGAATAGTATTTGTTTCATTTAAAGATCACAGAAAACTCAACACTGGCTAATGAATTTCACATTTATAAAGGTTAATATTCAAATAATTTCACCTAAAATAGCACCAGTGCTTTCCCTTCATTGCACCCACCTCGCTTCTAATTATCTCTCTTCTGTAAATATTTTTCACTAGATCATAATTACGTAAGTGCAGTGACCATGTCTGTCTTGCATAAAGTTACATACCTGGAAATCTGTTATCAACAAGTGTTTGTGAAACTAATGAATGAATGAACTGAAATAATTGAGTATCCCTTTGTTAATTGTATTAAAATTGGGCCATTAGAAAGAAAAAAAAACTTATCCCTACAGAAAATTATTTTGTTCTTCAATTTATCCATTTTTGTTATTTACCAAATATGTGTTGAGAATTTTGTATATACCTAATGTCATGCAATGTACTAGGGATTTTCAGGGAAACAAAAACAACAAAAGACAAATATCCAAAAATGTTTCCTGACTGTATAGAGATCTCATTTCCTAAATTTTAGGATAATATAAAGGAAAACATTGTCCACAATTTCTGTAACATAAAACAAAAGGAATCATAAAGAATTGACATATAATAAAGTTTAGAATGTAAATTCACATACCACCTTCCTAAATTTGAGAAGATTATTTACTTTTTATAAGGGAGAAAGCAAACTATTCTCCAAAATATATTATCTTCCCCCAAAATAATAGGGGACTCGGTTTTTAGTGAATTACATGGTTGTCCAAAATAAAAGCTATTTTTTTCTTGCAGTTTGTATGTGTTGCTCTGAAAAATAGGATTTTTTTTATTATGTTATATTAGTCACCATACAGTACATCATTAGTTTTTGATGTAGTGTTCCATGATGCATTATTTGTGTATAACACCCAGTGCTCCATGCAATACGTGCCGTCCTTAAAATATAAGCAATGCGTACAACTCTCTGTGTAACCTAAAAAGAAAGGGTCATGCCCTTTTCTTCATCTGTTTTCTCTTTCTTCTGTCCTGGAAATGGATATGTTGTTGAGCTATCTGGGTTGATAAAGACAAAGGACATATTCTATGGGTAGTGGAAGAACAAGATAAAAATGACGTTTGACCTTTAACAAATTCATAAAATAAACTAGCATACATTTTACGTGATAAAAGGGGAGAAGTCATCTTAGAAAAAAAAATATATGTAGATGAACCACAATTGCCAAGATTTAAAGGAGAAATAGAGAATCCATAATCATAGACTCATTAGGAGATAAAAAAAAAAAAACACTTCCTCAAGTAACTGATAAAAAAAACTAGAAAAATATCAGTACATCAAGAGAAGAAATGAACAACACTATTAACCAATGTCATTTCATTGAATTTCTAGAACACTTCGTCCAACAACTGTAGAAAGTACTTTACTTTTAAGTACACGTGATACATTTTCCAAAGTAGATCATGATCATAAACTAGATCATAAAATAAGTCTTACAGATTTAAAAATAAAAGTGTTCTCTTACCAATATATGACTAAAACTAGAAATCAATAACAGCAAGATATCTAGGAAAGCTCCAAATATCTACAAATTAAACATCACAATTCTAGATAATTCATGGACTAGAGATGAAATGACAGAAAAACTAGAAAACATTTTGAAATTACCAACAAGGGAAAAAATAAAAATTTATGGGATGCAGCTAAAGCAAGACTAAGAAATTTATAGCTTTGTTTAAGTGGGCCATGTTTTATTCTTGAATTTTATCAAGTTTTAACACTTTTTTAAATCCTTAACTCATAATTTTATTACTATTTTATCATTTTTAATGTTTAATTCCAGTGTAATTAACATATTGTTATATTAGTTGCAAGTCTACAATATAGTAATTCAACAATTCTATATATTACTCAGTGTTCATCACAATAGGTGTACTCTTAATCCCCTTCACCTAAGAAATTTATAACTTTAAATGTGTATTTTAGGAAAGAAGACAGATCTAAAATGAATGACCTAAGGTTCCAACTTAAGAAGCAAGAAAATAAGTAACAAAGTAAAACCAAAGTAGATAGAATGCAAGAAATGATAAAAACAAGAGAAAAAGAAATAAAATAGTAAAATTAACAAGATTTTTAATAGAGAAAATAAGCAATGTCTTAAGCTAGTTCTCTGATAAGACCAATAAAATAAAATAACCTAGATTTTCTAAAAATAAACATAAATCATCATTGTCAAAAATGAAAAAGAAGTTATCACTATACATCTTACAGATATTAAAATAGTAAGAGAACACTATGAACAATTTTATACCAATAAACATAACTTAGATGAAATGGACTAGTTCTGGGAAAAATAGAAGTTGTCAAAATAGGCAGAAGAAAAAAAGGAAAATCTGAATAAATCTAAATATATTTGTTTCTATTTAAAAATTTTAATTTATATCAAATCTCTTCCCCAGAAGAAAACTCCAGGCTTAAATGGCTTTGCTAACGAATTCCATCAAACATTCAAGGAAAAGATAACTCCAATCCAATGACACATTTTAAAAAATTAGAAGAAGACACTACTCAAAATCATGTTATTAGACCAACATCATTCTAAATTACAAAATTCTAGAAAACAACTAAAAAAAATTACACACTGATATTCCTCATGAGTATAGATGCAAATATTCTTTAAAAATAATAAACCAAATTCAACAATATGTAAAAAAAGGATCACATTTCATGGCTAAGTATGATATATCCCAGTAATGCAAATTTAATTTTACATAAAAAAAATACACAACAATCAACATAAATCACCCATTAACAGAATGTAGGGGAAACAATAAGGTTATTTCAATAGATTTTGAATAGCACTGAAAACAATTCAACACACAATGATATTCAAAATGTTCAACAAACCAGAAATAGTAGGAAAATTCTTCAAATTGATAAAGTCACTCATAACGAATCATAGTATCATAATTAACAATAATTGACTAACTTGGTTACCTGCAAACATTAAAAACAAGGCATGATTGCCCACTTTAACCACTTCTATTCAAAATTGTACTGTAAGTCCTAGCCAGTGCAATAAGGCAGTAAGATGATATAAACAGAATAAGTTTTGACAAAGAAGAAGTAAATATTTATTGTGTCTAGATTATAAAACTTCTTATGTAGAAAATTTCAAGAACCTACAAAACAAGTACTAGAACTAATATATGAATTTAACAATGTTTCAAAAATACAAGAATTATATTGCAATACCAAATACATTCTTATAGATTAGCAGTAATTAATTGAAAATGAAATTTAAAATAAGTATATTAATATATACTTATTAATATTAATGTATATGAACACCCCAAAATAAAAAATACTTAGTACTCAACATAATAAAATGTGTCCAAGATCACTACATTGAAAAGTGGGAATAATCAAAAAAAAAATACATGGAAAGATATACTGTGCATATGGTGTGGAAGACTTAATATTGTTAAGATAGTAACTCTCCCAAAATTGATCTATAGATTCAAAATAATCCAATACAAGTTTCCGAAGGATTTCTTTTAATATATATATGTATATATATTAAAATGTATATAAAATATACAAGACTTGTGACATTAAGCTTAACATTATATATGTGTGTGTGTGTATATATATATATATATATATATATATGTGTGTGTGTGTGTGTGTGTGTGTGATGACAGTGCCAGGATTCTGATGCTTTAAGGTCTTTGATTAAAGAATAAAAAAGCAAAACAAAATACAGAAGCCAAAAGCAAAACAAGGAAATTTTAAGAAGAACTTGAATTATATTTCTATCTCAGCAAATTTTTTTTATCCTATTTCTATTATATTTTAGTTTCTATTAGTTCATTCTCCACAGCAAAGTCTGTAATTCTCAAATGAAATCTCCATTCAGTTATCTTAAATTTTATATATTTTTAATATATTTCTTTGTTTATGCTTTCCTCCTGAATTGTGGTATTTCTCAATCTTGTCTTCTAGATCACTGGTTTATTTATTTGCTTATTATTTAAAAGCTATTAATTTAAAACTTCTTCCTAATGCACATAACTGAGTAGGGTTTTTTCCTCCATAGGACAGATACCTAGGATAAAATTTCTAGGACCATAAATAAGTGAATCACTAATTTTCACAGATATTGTCAAAATTTTAAAGTTAAGTCAATCAATAAGCCCTCTGAGAATTTGTAAGTACCAATTTCCTGCATTCTTAATAACTTTAGACATTAACATTGTTTAAGTTTGGTCTAACTAGTGGCAGATAGTCCATGATCGTTTATATTTGCTCTCTCTGATGTCTGTCTATACTCGCATGGTGTCCTACAGTATCCCAGCATGCCCTGCTTACTTTTATTTTATTTTTTTATCACTTTTCTTGTATATGAGTATTTTCTTTGACAGGAATTTCAGAATTTAGTTGACTCAGTGAACTTCCATCAAGCCAACTCAACTTGCTTTGTTGAATATTGTGAGCTGTTGAGTCTCAACAGTCTGTTAAAATTACGGGGGACATGTGGGAAAGAATAGCTGTAGCTTGCTCAGAAATTGTTCCCAGACAGCCGGGAGTTCAACTGTCTGTTCGGTGTTTGTTTTTCTTTTTTGTTGTTGTTTTTGTTTGTTTTGTTTTGTTGTTTTTTCTTCTTTGCTTTTTTTTTTTTTTTTATTAATGCAGGACCTTTATCTGAGATTTCAGGACAAATTGTCAAAAGAGTAAAATTATGTCCCTCCTGTCATAGTTCAGAAGGTAGATCAACTGTAGTGTAAAGCAAAAGTGTTTCTTCACAGTTGTGAAAATTTCTTTGGAACTCACTATATGAATTCTCTTCCATTTTTTAGTTTACAGTTCTGTTCAATTTCCTTTTTTGTATAGGTCTTGAGTATTTTTATGGAACATTTGGAGGTTGAATGTAAGATAAGGTGAAGGCTATTTATTATCTCAAAATGCTGCCTTATCTGTTTTTCTCAGTATTTCCCAGGACTTTCATAAGGACATGTAAGTGGAAAGTGAGTCTTTTCAAATATTGTGCCAAAGGTCTCATAACAAGAAGGAGGGAAAGTTACAGCTAGAGCCAAGATGGTTTTAAATTACCAGTTCTCTTCATTATATCATGGTGTTTTCTTTAACGTGGTGATAGGATAGCTCTCAAAATGTACTTACGTTTTCAAGCAATCTTTCAATAATGTATCCATATCATAAGAAGAACTCTAACAATAGAAGGGAGAATGCAAATCTTTCTGGGGTTTTAGGTAGTCTCATGTCCTTTAAACTGCTTCTTTGTTCAGGGGCACCTCTGGGTGGCTCAGTCGGTTAGGCGTCTGCCTTTGGCTCAGGTCACGGTCCCGGGGTCCTGGGACTGAGCCTCCCACTCCCCCTACTTGTGTTCCCTCTCTCGCTATGTCTCTCTCTGTCAAATAAATAAAATCTTTAAAAAAAATTAAAAAAAATATATACTGCTTCTTTGTTCAACACCTGGGAAGTTCCTAATCCTGTAGGCAGAGCCTGAAAACAGAAAGCAGCCAAGCATGAACTAGTGCTCTGTACTGGTCCATTGGGCTAACAAATGAGGAGAAGGTAAAGTGCCATTCTTCTACTCTTCTATTTGTGCATAGTAACTCATTGCATAGACAGGTAAAAGTGTGTAGACAGCCTTGATTTTATAATCTGGACATGAGGAAGAGAAGACCATTTCTTGCTGTTCAAGTGACTACACATCACATGGGGAGCCTGGGAGAAGGAGGTGGTGTCTCTCTCCACTGTGCCTCCTTTGCTCAATGTTTTAGGAATAGAACACACTCATCAAATGCTTACTGAACTGAACCAGGTGCTTTAAACTGCACACACATCACAATTTTTTCATTGAAGTTACTTCTTCATTACCTATGATTACTTTTCAAAGAAAATACATTTCTGTGGAAGAAGCTAAGAGGATTTTATTCTCCTCTCTGTCACAGACTCAACTGACTTTATACAAGTGGGAAAACCTTTAAATTTTTTTTTAATCTGTCAAATGGGAAGAATACTCTCTACCTTGACAGACTGGAGTTGTATATGAAAAAAATATTTGGATATAAAATTCCTTTGATAGTGATTATGACATGATACCTATTTGAATAACTATATCAATATTAAAATTGCATGCTTTCTGTGGTCTGATCACGTGTGTTTTAAAATGTGTGTTCCAAATTGTCAAAATGATAAAATTAATGGAAGTCGGTTCATTGAGTACCAAGAATATTCATTAGTGTCTGATAAAGATGAGAGTAAATATCAAGTAAGTCAGATAGTTATGAGTTAGTTAAATATTGGAGGGGGTCACTGTGTAAATGATTCCTCTAATTATGGAAGACTGACACTGAAAGTCATTAGGCCCCCACATCCATGTGGGAAAGAAAAAAAAATTCCTTTTTTTGGCTTTTAACTTATATAGAACTGAAATCAAAATGAATAAAGCACTTTTCTTGTAAGTGGAAAAACCAGACATCAATATGAACAAGGAGGTCAATTAGAAAAGCCAAAAATATATATTTTTTAAAAGCTTAAAGTCTTTTTATTGTGAGTTATAAATATGTGGGTCACTAAAAACTACTGACAGGGCTTTTGATGTCAGGCAACTGTGCTTTCAAAGCCAGAAGTGACTCCTCAGGAAATTAAAAAAAAAAAATAGAAAAGGATAAAACAAATTTCTCCCATCTTAGGATAATATAAGTAATATTGAAGGTAGAAGATTAGTGAGGAAGGAACAAATTATGTTCAGGTGCTTTTATTTCACATCTTGACTATATTTGCCTAATTTAAAAACACCTAAAATGCTACTAACAAAAATTTAACTTTTTACTTCAGATGGAGCTATTTTTATACAAAACTATAAATAGCAGGCATGTAAAGTATTCTCTTAGACTATATTATTCACACTGGATATGTAAAAGCTTTTGTAATACAGTCGCAGTCTTAAACTTTCTAGTTAGAAATTGTTATCCAATAGTAAACATGGAACTTATAAAAGAAATTTTAGAAATAAAACCCAATGGATGTCATAAAGGCCAGTATATTGGCATGTAGCAAACCATGGCTCCTTCCCTTTTATCTTTTAAATGCAGGTTCACCCAAAAAGCTTGTAAGTAGGAGCTCCTTACTAAGGCCATTTGCTCCCAGATCTCCCTTGTCACCCTAATACTGACCTTTCATCTATCTTGACTTGAGTTATAATGCATTCTTAGAAAGACAGATACAGGCTGATTTGGAGCAACGATACTTTCGCAGAGTCCCCAGTTGGTTTCTAATCCTTCCAGGGGAATTAATTCTGTGAGGAAGACTTATTGGATGGCAAAACTAGAAAATCATCTCTGAATACAGAAATCACAAACTCTGGCTGTCTGCTTCAGAGTAGCAGGTGTACCTGTCCCAGGTGACATTAGATTGTTTGATGTAAATGAAGGACTTGGCACACAAAAATTCATGTATCTCAGCAACGATAACTTTTAAGAGAGCATCTCATCTCATCCTAGAAGAAGAGAGGAGTGGTAACCATGTCAACAGCAGAAGCCACAAGCTTCCTTTCTTCCCCTCCTCCCTTCCTCCTCAGTCCTGAAGTCGAAACAGTCACACTGCATTTTCAACAGGGCCAATATTGTTCCCACAGGGGAAAAACTTGGTTCTTCAGGGGGGAAGGATCTTAAATGTTACTCTAAAAACCCACATGACATAAACATTTGTGTATTAAAATTATATGGGCAGGGGATAATTAGGGGAAATAGTTTAAATGAATAAAAGGTTGAGAGGCACTGCTGGAGTGTAATAGGGGGAAATGGCTAAACATTTATTTATCTTGTTCAAGTTTTAAAATTAAATAAAATGCAATTTAAACATATAAATGGCTAATGCAGTATGAAGGTCAGGTAGGTAGGCAATAAGTGGGGAAAAAAAAAGCTGGAGGGGAAATAATTGCCATTTGTTAACAATGATGAAAAGCTGCATGTTGGTGGGAACTTGAATATTGCTACAAATTGGATGCTTTCCAGTTTGGAGTATGCAGGAGGCTATGGAACTCTTTCTCAGAGTATGATAGAGGCACACACAATGTGGTCAGTAAATAAGCTGTATTTGACTCTTTTAGGGGCTGTATCAGGAGAGAAGAATCCAGAGCCATAGATATCCCTAATCTGTGTTGACTGGGGCACACACTTGGAAAAGGCAAATAGGTGCCTTTAGTCATGAGATCTAAGTTTGCACTCAATTCTTCATAGAGAGGGAAACTCATGACATTCCACCAGAATGTCCCATGGTCTCTTTCAAGCTTGTCATTGATTTGGAGCCACTGAATGAAGACATGAATACTGAAATCTATTTGGCCTCAGTTTCCCACTCTGCAGGGTAATTGTGGAGTCTTCGTAAGTGAAGCTTGCTGATATCCAGATTGAAAGATAAAGTTATTACACTAATGTTTGGACTGGATAGAAAACTAAAAGTTTAGAAGCTAATACAACACAGGGTAATAATCACTTTGAAAATCCATTGTAACAAAGCTGTCATTTCAATGAAGTATGGGCAATTTAAGAACTTCATCTCCTACCACACTGGAAATTGATGTCCTGCTGTAATCTAAGAGCTATTTAGAATAACAAAAAGTTGAGAGAACCCAAGGCTTCTGATCCTACCTCATGTTTTCCTTTTCCTTTGAAAAGGACTATGAATAAAAATATGAAAATGAGAGGACTCTAATGTCGAACTGCCTACTCAACTCTCCTTTTGGATGTCTAAAGGGCACCTCAAGGAACATACTCAAAACCGAGCTCCTCACTTTCTGCCTCCTTAACTTAGTTTTTGCCATCTTTCACATATCTGTCAATGACAATGCTATTCCAGCTGCTCAGGCCCAAATCCTTGCTTTTCATCGTGACTTTTCTTTCATAGTCTATAGTGAGTTTATCATAAAAGCCATAGACTTTACCTTCAACATCTCTCCTGAACTTACCATTTGTTAGTATCCTTATTGCCACTCCTTCAGTCCAGGCCACCATCAGCTCACACTGCATCATTGCATTAATCTCCTATCTGGTCTTCTTGCTTCCAATTCTCCCTAAAATTTGCTTTTGACAGAACAGCTAGACCGTTTGTTAAATCATATCAGATCATGTCACACCTCTGCCAAAACTTATAGATAGCTTCGTCTCATAGTAAAAGTCAAAATTCTTAATATGCCCATAAACCCTGCCCCCTAGACACAAACATATCTCATCTCCTCAGACTCCCCTTAGCTCTCTCTATTCCAGTTCCACCATCTTCCTTGCTGTTTCTCAAACTTTCCAGTGGTGGAGGGAATCCTGTTTCAGGGCCTTTGTATTTGCTGTTCTCTTTTCCTGGACTGATCTATCCTCACGGGTAGTTCCCCTCTTCCTTCATGCCTGCTTAAAATTTTACACCACCTTTCACACAATCCCACTCATGGAATTTTATGCCCTCTTCCATATTTTAGTCACTTTCTAAGAGGTATATAGTGCATCTATTAATCTTATTTACTGCTATTTTTCCGATATTGGGCTATAAGTCCCATGAAGGTAGGAAATTTTGTCTATTTTATTCACTAATATATCCCCATCCCCTAGAACTCTGCCTGTCACATAATAAATACTTTCTAAATAATTAAATAAGTAGGTACATTTCCAAGGGTTTTCTTTAGTAGCCCTGATGTCAAAGTTTGCTCAGCTGATGTAACAGAGAAGAGCCTGCAGCACTTAGAGACAATTTTGAAAATGGTTTTACAGTCTCTGATCTGCCTTATCTGTGCTCCAGATTCTAGTGTGCATTAATTAGGGGCTTCTGCCAGGCAAAGACAACTATCTTAATTACACTGGGCTCTGGGTCCCTGGTGGGCCTTCTCGCCCTGCTCAGTCAGGGACAGTGAAATCACTTCAGTCTCTCTCATCAATTTCCACCCAGAGCATCAGGAAGGGACCTCCCCCCTCTGGCCCTGGAAGAGGGCTGGATTAACTGCTGTGCCCAACTTTCCCAGGATAAAAAACTTAATTAACAGATGCCTTTATTTCCAAATGTTCTTTTTCTGCCCAGGGAGAAATGATGCCTTTGGGTTTTAAAACTGGTCAATGCAGCCCAAATCTTCCACAACTCCTTTTTCTCCCTCATCCCCTGAATGTATAACATGGAAATTGTCAAGTGAGCATGAGCTGTACAGAGCTCCCTATGTCTGTGCTGAGGGCACAGGAGGACTGATTTGAGTTTTAGAAGAAACAGGAATAAAGGGTGAGAGGAGCATGGATGCTATGCTGGGGTCTCACTTCTCACTCAGAAGCTTGAGTGAAACTGGCAGATGGGCTGGGCTTCAAAGGGGGAAGGAAGCTGTGCTGAGCTAACAGATTCAGAGACTGAATCACATCAGATTGAATGTTCATCCTGAATTATCTGAGATTATATAGCTAAGGAGCAAGAACTTGAATTGTGATCGGAGAGCACAGCTGTGATCAGAGCCAGGAAAACAGTATCAAGTTTCAAGTCTTTGGAGTGAAAATGTAAATGGAAGAACAAGGAGAGGTCAGATGGGTAATGCGACAAAGAACCGAAACTTTAGAGAAGGCAATTCCTAATTGAGAACATGAATGATGAGAGGATGCTCAGGACCTGCTTTTATGAATACCAGTATTAGGGCAGCTTCTCTGCTCTTTTACTGATGAAAGAAATCAGCGATCCCTTCCGGAATTAGGTGGGAAGAATGCCACTATTCCTGAAAAACCCTTATACCAACAACTGAAATCCAGTAGCACAGTAATTGATTTCCAGTGTATACAGAGAGTGCAGGCCAATAAAAGCCCTTTGGAGGAGGCTGAATGACTGCATGTAAGAAAAGACATATTTTGTTTCCTCCATTAGGCAGGTTACCAAAAATTCTCACTCTGCCTCCTAAAAACTGGGGGACTTGATTGGTCAAAGTATTTTGCATAAGGAATCCAAGTAACATTCAGTCAAAAGCATCAAAGATACTGATGGAATGTAAGTCGATGACTAGAATGAAAAGTCGATGACTTTTCACCCCTTGCCCAACAATTAATTGCGTGATCCATGCTTTCAGTTTGCTAGAGAGCACCTTTGCCAGGTACGTTGATGGTTACTTCAAGCTTATTCTTGGCTAGTTGGATGGGCTTTATATTAAAAACTCTTTGGGTTTGGTAAAAATGGCACCCAGGGGCCGAAGCAGAACATAGTGGAATACTTATTCAAGGTGAACTGAGTAAATGTAGCTCATCGAATAAGGTAAATAGCATTTGAGTATAGAGTCAAAATCATAATAACAAGGATAATGGTCAACACAGCAGTCCTGGTTCAGACTGTGTGCATTAAATTTCTGGCTCAGCCACTTAGTTACTACTTGACCTTGGTCAAGTCATTATTATTATTGTAGCTATAAAAATAATCCAGGAATCAAGTATAAATTCAACATGGAAAATAGGTATATGAGGAATATATTCAGAGGCCAATGGTACTGCGAGATGTTTAAGGTATGGTACAATACTAAACACTAAACTTAGCTAAACTCATGAGATTCAGGGTTGATGTTTCATTTATACATGGTACTAGTTCTATGCCGCCAGACCAGATATTGCAGCTTAATGAGTCCAGAAAGAACTGGATATAGAGGAGTTAAATGTGTGCAACTGATAACATGTATAAACATTTACAGAGCATTTGCATATGTGCCAGGACCTATGCTAAACTAATTCCATCAATTCTATGAGATAGATACTATTATCCTCATTTTATGAATGATTGATGTTTAAAACATTAAGTAGCATGCCCAAAGGCTACAGCTAGTTTTGAAAGAGCTGGGAAAAAACAGGTTGTCTGACTCAAAAGTCCATGTTCATACCACATCACAACCATGGTCCATGGTTGTTAGAATTTGGTCACAAATTTCTCATGTGTTTTAGAGCTGAGAAAAAGTGATTAAAATATGGACTGTGTGTCCCAACCAATCAGAAATGAGGGTGTTATTTCTCAGATCATTATTAAAGTGAGCTCATTCCATCCTCTATGTTTCTCCTTAGAGAAGTTATATTTATAATATTCATTTTTAATAATCATTATTTCTTGCTTTTTTTTAAGTTTTTATTTAAATTCCGGTTAGTTAACATACAGTGTAATATTAGTTTCAGGTGCACAATATAGTGATTCAACATGTCCGTACAACACCTGGTGCTCATCACAACAAGTACACTCCTGAATTCCCATCACCTATTTAACCCATCCCCCCTCACCCACCTCCAGTACCCTCAGTTCTCTATAGTTAAGAAGCTGCTTCTTTGTTTTCTCCCTCTCTTTTTTTTTTTCTTCCCTTTGCTTATTTGTTTTGTTTATTAAATTCCACATATGAGTAAAATCATATGGTATTTGCCTTTCTCTGACTGACTTATTTCACTTAGCATAATAATCTCTAACTCCTATAATACTCTCTAGCTGCTATAAACAGTGGGGTGCTATCCCTTTGAATTAGTATTTTTGAATACTTTTTAGGTAAATACCTAGAAGTGCAATTGCTGCTAGTTCTATTTTTAACTTTTTGAGGAACCTCCATACTGTTTTCCACAATGGCTGTACCAGTTTGCATTCCTACAACAGTGCAGGAGGGTTCCCCTTTCTCCATATCCTTGCCAATACCTGTTGTTTCTTGTGTTGTTGATCTTAGCCATTCTGACAGGTGTGAGGTGATATATCATTATAGTTTTGATTTGTATTTCCATGATGATCAGTGATGCTGAGCATCTTTTCAAGTGTATGTTGGCCATCTGAATGTCTTCTTTGGAAAATCGTCTATTCAAGTCTTCTGCCCATTTTTTAATTGGGTTATACCTTTTATGGGTGTCAAGTTTTCTAAGTTCTTTATATATCTTGGATACTAATCCTTCATTAGATATGTCATTTGTGAATATTTTCTCCCATTCCATAGATTGCTGTATAGTTTTGTTGAACATTTCCCTTGTTGTGCAGAAGCTTTTTTATTTTGATGAAGTCCCAATAGTTTATTTTTGCTTTTGTTTCCCTTGCCTCAGGAGACATATCAAGAAGTTGTTGATATCAAAGAGATTACTGCCTGTGTTCTCCTCTAGGATTTTTATGGTTTCAGGTCTTACATTTATGTCTTAAATCCATTTGAATTTGTTTTTGTATTTGGTGTAAGAAAATGGTCTAGTTTCATTCTTTTGCATGTTGCTGTCCAGTTTTCCCAACATGATTTGTTGAAGACTTTTTCCCATTGCATATTCTCTCCTGCTTTGTCAAAAATTATTTGACCATATAATTGTGGATTCATTTTTGGGTTTTCTATTTTGTCCTATTGATCTATGTGTCTGTTTTTGTGCCAGTACCATACTGTTTTGATCACTACAGCTTTATAATATAACTTGAAGTCTGGGATTGTGATGCCTCTAGCTTTGCTTTTCTTTTTTAAGGTTGCTTTGGCTATTCTGGATCTCTCATAGTTCCATACAAATTTTAGGATTGTTTGTTCTACCTCTGAGGAAAATGCTATTGGTATTTTGATAGGAATTGCATTAAATGTGTATGTTGCTTTGGGTAGTATAGACATTTTAACAATGTTTGTTCTTCCAATCCATGAACATGGAATATCTTTTCATTTCTTTGTGTCCTCTTCAATGTTTTTCATCAGTGTTTTATAATTATCAGAGTACGGGTCTTCCACCTCTTTGGTTAGGTTTATTCCTAGGTATCTTATTGTTTTGGGTGCAATTGTAAATGGGATTGATTCCTTAGTCTCTCTGCTATTTCATTATTGATCTATAGAAATGCAACAGATTTCTTTATGTTGATTTTTTATCCTGCAAATTTACTAAATTCATTTTTCAATTCAAACAGGTTTTTGGTAGAGCCTTTTGGGTTTTCTATATAGAGTATCATGCTATCTGCAAATAGTGAAAGTTTTACTTCTTCCTTGCCAATTTGGATGTCTTTTATTTCTTTTTGTTTTCTGATTGTTGAGGCTTCTAGTCCTATGTTAAATAACAGTGAGAGTAACATCCTTGTTTTGTTCCTGAACATAGAAGAAAAGCTTTCAATTTTTCCCCATTGAGGATGATATTAGTTGTGGATATTTCATATATGGCCTTTATTATGTTGAGATATGTTCCATCTAACCCTACTTTGTTGAGGCTTTTTATCATGAATGGATGTTGTACTTTGTCAAATGCTTTTTCTACATCTATTGAAATGATCATATGTTACTTATCCTTTCTTGTATAATGTGGTGTATCACACTGATTGATTTGCAAATACTAAACTACCCTAGCAACCCAAGAATAAATCCCACTTGATCATGGTGAATGGAGTCTTTATCTGGTTTGGTATCATGGTAATGCTACCCTCATAAAATGAATTTGGAAGTTTTCCTTCCTTTTCTATTTTTTGGAATAGTTTGAGAAGAGTTGGTATTAACTCTTCTTTAAATGTTAGTAGAATTCACCTGTGAAGCCATTTGGCCCTGGACTTTTGTTTGTTGGTAGTTTTATGATTCCTGATTCAATTTCTTTGCTGGTTATCAGTCTATTCAAGTTTTCTATTTCTTCCTGTTTCAGTTTTGTTGTTTCTATGTTTCTAGGAATTTATCCATTTCTTCCAGGTTGTCCAATTTGTCGACATATAGCTTCTCATAATATTCTCCTATAATTGTTTGTATTTCTGTGGTGTTGGTTGTTATTTCTCCTTTCTCATCTGTGATTTTATTTATTTGGGTCCTTTCTCTTTTCTTTTAATAAATCTGACTAAGGGTTTATTAATGTTATTATTTTTTTCAAAGAATCAGTTCCTGGTTTCATTGATCTGTTCTATTGGTTTTTGTTGTTGTCATTGTTGTTTCCATACCATATATTTCTGCTCTAATGTTTATTATTTCCTTTCTTTTGCTGGCTTTAGACTCTGTTTGTTGTTCTTTTCCTAGCTCCTTTAGGTGTAAGGTTAGGTTTATTTGAGATTTTTCTTACTTCTTGAGGTAAACCCATGTTGCTATATACTTCCCTCTTAGGACCACTTTTGCACTACTGTGTTTTCATCTCATTTGTTTCCATGTATTTTTTAATGAATAATCAATTAGTTCCTTTATGTTTGTTATTAATTTTTTTATATACTTGGGTGCTTTAATTTTGGGTGCATATCTTGTCCCACAAACACAACTAGATAGTTTCCAAATCATCCTAAATAACCCAGATATTGACCTAAAGTCTGACAGAACAAACTCCACAGCTAAAGGGAGAGAAGAGACCACATTGAAGAAGGTAGGAAGTATATGGTTTAGGGGAAAAATGGATCATGGGTGCTGCAGAGGGGAGGAAGCTGTGGTTACAGAGAAGGGCAAGGGAAAGAGGGGCACACAGGGGAACACACAAGGAGAACATTTCCCCAAAGCCATTGGCTTGGAAAATGAGAGGGGCTGAATTGTGTGTTATTGCAACCAGTGGGTCTTAAAGCCTGCAGTTTTAAAGGTCACTGGGCTTGGCTGGGATAGAACCCAGAGGTCATTGCGCTTCTCCTGGAGAGAAGGCAGGCAAACAACCCAAGGGGAGGACAGCATGGAAACAGCAATCTGAAAAATGCCTAGGGCACCCTGGGGGGATTATTTGCTCTTCTTAGAGCAGGTCCCGAGAAGCAGCATTCACAGAGATGACTCTAGGGGAACAAAAGAGCTGGCAGGTGCCATTTCCCTCCCATGCCCCTCAATTTAACCATAGAGCCACCTGCTGGAAGCAGTGCAGGGCTGACACTGGCTGACTAACTTCCATACACCGAGCCCCAACCCCCTGGGCTCTAATGGGACTGCCCTTCTCAGTCAAGCTTGCCTCAGTCCCAATGCAGTGGGCCCCTTCACTTCTTTCCCAGAAGACCAGAACAAGCCCCTGCCTACCCCTTCTCTAAAGCCTGGAGTTTGAAAGTTCAGCAGGCTTGACTGGGATAGAGCCCAGAGGGCACTAAACTGTTCCTGGAGAGAAGGCAGCTAAAAAACCTGGGAACAGACAATGGAAACAGCTGCCTGAAAAGTGCCTGGGGTACACAGGGAGGAAATTATTCACTATTCTAGGAGTGCTTCCCTAAGAAGCAGTGTTCATGGAGACTCCTCTCTGGGGACAAAGGAGGTGGCTGGCACCATTTCTCTCCCACACCACTCAGCATAAGCACAGTGCCACCTGAGGGAAGCAGCTCAGCATGGACACTGGCTGCCTAACTTGCTTACACCAAGCCCCAACCCCGTGTGCTCTGGTGGTACTGCCCTTCTCAGTCAAGTTTGCCTCAGTCTCAGTGCAGTGGGCTCCTGCCCCAGAAGACCAGCACAAACTCCTGACCAGAGAGTTCTGCAGGGCCTCAGTTCTGATGCAATTGGTGTCAGGTCTCATTTCACAAGCGGACAGAGCACACCTAGTTAAAACTTGCCACATTCAGGCCAGGGACCAAACACTGCCTGCAGCAGCCAAGGAGAGCCTCTGCAGATGACTGGTCTGAGGGATAGAGCAGCTAAAACACAACAGAAGAGCATGCACAGCACACACTGGAGGCACTCCCTGAAGCGCTAGGCCCTGGGCATTACACGACCTCTTCTTCATAAGGCCATTACTTTCAGGAGCAGGAGACATAACTGACTTTTATAACACAGAGAAAGAGGCAGGGACTTAGAAAATGCCAAGAGGTGGGGAATTTATCCCAATGAAAGAATAAGATGAAGCCATGGCCATAGATCTAAGTGAAACAGATATAAATAACATACCTGATGGAGAACTTAAAGCAACAATTATAAGGATACCCACTGGACTTGAGAAGAGAATAGAAAATATCAGAGAGACCTTTACCACAGAGGTAAAAGATTTAAAAAAGAATTAGAGATGAAGAATGCAATAAATGAGATTGGAAACAGGCATGATGCTATGAACAGCAGACTGGAAGAAGCAGAGGAACAAATTAGCGACCTATAAGGCAAAATGATGGAAAATAATGAAGCTGAACAAAGGAGAAAAAGAATTAGGCTACCCAAGAATAGACTTGGGGAACTCAGTGACTCCATCAAAATAATAGCATTAGTATTATAGGAGTCCCAGAAGAATAAGAGAGAAAAGGGGGCAGAAAATTTATTTCAAGAAATAAAAGTTGTAAACTTTCCTAATCTGAGGAAGGAAAGAGACATCCAGATACAGAAGACACAGAGAACTCCCATCCAAATCAACAAAAGCAAGCCAACATCAAGACATATTATAATTAAGTTTGCAAAATATAGTGATAAAGAAAAAATCTTAAAAGCAACAATACGAAAGAAGACTAAAACTTAGCAGGGAAAACCCATAAGGCAAGCTAGATTTCTCAACAGAAGAAAGTGAAGTGATATATTTGAAGTGCTAAGTAGAAAAAACTGCAGCCACGAATACTCTGTCCAACAAGGCTATCATTCAGAATAGGGGGAGAGATAAAGAGTTTCCCAGACAAATAAGGGCTAAAGGAGTTCATGGCCACTAACCCAGCCCTGCAAGAGATATTAAGGGGGACTCTTTGAGTGGAAAGGAGAGGCCAAAATTGGCAAAGACAAGAAAGGATCAGAGAAAATCTCCAGAAACAATGATGAGAAAAGTAATAAAATGGCAAGAAATACAAATCTACCAATAATTACTTCAAATGTAAATGGACTAAACATCCCAGTCAAAAGACAGGGTGTCAGAATGGATGAAAAAGCAAGACCTATCTATATGTTGCCTACAAGAGACTCATTGTAGACCTTGAAAACACCTGCAGATTGAAAGTGAGGGTGAAGAAACATTTATCACATAAATGGATGTCAAAAGAAGGCCAGAGTAACAATATATGTAGACTTTAAGACAAAGACTGTAACAAAAGACAAAGAAGGGCATTATATAATCACGAAGGGGACAATCCAACAAGAAGATATAACAATTGTAAATCATCATCTCTCCTAACATTTTAATAAGGATTTAGTTATTAAGACACTGAAACAAGATACAGCCAGGAATATAAGAAGCTAAAATTTAAAGTTTTGCCTTGAAGACTCAGTCCCCAATCTAAAAGAGCAGAATCACAGAGAAGACATCCTAGAAAAAGCAACAAAACCAAAATTTCCAGAAACAATAATTCCTCTGAAAGGTGTTAAATCAAAGTCTTCACTGATTAAACATCTAATTTGGGACAACCCTAAAGTCTCATTCATGCCCAACCTTGGATCTTTAAATTTGTGAGTCATATGGCATGCTCCAAATGCAGGAAGACAGGGCTTCTGCTCAGGGGTCATCATTTGATGGGAAGAGAAAAAGAGAAAACTGGCTGGCCAGATCGAGCTCTTTAATGAAAGTTTATGCCAATTACATGCACACTGCAGTGACTAAGAATATGAGTTTTTATATCAAATACACTTCATGATTTTTCTAAAGAGTTTCCTGGAGGTTATGGAGGGTCTTAAATAATTGTATTATAACATGTATAATTTTATGTCCATTGAAATAAGACTGGAACATTTCTTCTCTACAGTATACACATTTACTAAATCACACACACACATACACACACACACACACCAATCTTTATAATAACTTTCAATGCCAACATTTTACTAATGTTATGCTGTTGACTCTTTTTAGCTATACCTTCAAATAATTTACTGAGCATTTCAGTTTTCATCAAACCTTTTTGAAGGAAAGTAGTCAATGAACTATATTTTCAGTTAATCTGACATGCTTGTAAAAGGTGGTATTCATCTTTGTCCACAGAGTCACCTAAGTGTTTAAACAAATGTTTTGTCTCTTTAAAAATGAGGCAGTCAAATCAACAGCTGCCCCCCTCAGCTGTTTGTCAGAGAGAACTCTGGCTGGGCTGGTGAAAGATAATGTACCTCATCACTCCGCAGTGTTTCTGCAAAATTACCAGCTCTCTGCACATGCTCATAAAGTCTCCATTTTGGGAACTTGCCCTTTCCTCCACACCATCTTTGTTAATCCTGAACTTTCAACTCTAACTCATGGGTTAAATTCTTAATTGCCCATTATTTTTTTATACTTACTTTCTGGGATCAAGCAGTTTTCTAGATAACATTTGTTCTCTCTTCTTACATTTATCTTAAGAAATTGATTTCATTCATTTTTTCAAACCTAAGCTTATGCAGTACTCTCCGTCATCCCAATATCCACTTATTTTGTTCTCAGAATTGATTTCTATAGGATGTATCTTTGATTTCTATCCCAACAATAGTCCCAACCTCATCACTTGGCTGCACGTTTTCACTAAGAACCAATTCACTCTAGAAGAGAGCACCTTATGCTTATATGTATCATGTGTACATATGGTGTATACTGCTATGGGTATATGTGCTCATACTAAAGCATGCTAAAGCATTTTAATGCACTAATACTCCTAAAGAATTTTACCTTTTAATCAGTGACCATATATTCTGCAAATCAGAGAAACCACTTTCTGGTTCCAACTGTAGGATAGGAAGTCCATAAACAGCAGCAACCTATTCTACTTATGTTCATTTCACTCAGTCATCAAACATCTATGAAGCACTAATTATGAGTCTGGTCTTGTGAGGCACTACTACTTTGGCAATGTGCCAGGTACAATGTGTAGCTCTCTGCCTGGCATTAGGGGTTCATGGCACACTTTTATAAAAGAAGACAAGAAACAATACAAGCATTACAAAATATTCAAATTTTGGAAAAATTTGATCTGATCAGATTCTCTTCGCTCTCTCTTTTTTCCCCTCTGAGAATTGGTTTTGTACTGCAAACTAGTATCCTGTGCATTCTTCATTAGAAGAACTACAGTAGGGATGTCTGGTTAAGCATCCCACTCTCGGTTTTGGCTCAGGTCCTGATCTCAGGGTGGTGAGATCAAGCCCATCATTGGGCTCCATGCTTAGTGCAGAGTCTGCTTGAGATTTTTTCTTCCTCTCCCCCTGCCCCTCCTGTTCATTCTCTCTCTCTCTCTCTCTTTCCCACCCTCTCTCTCTCTCAAAATAAATAAATCTTAAAAAAAGAACTGTTTAGCTGACTGAAATATTGAAAACCCTTTAATGTCTTTAGCACTTCTAGTTTAATAGGCGAAATCAAAATCATGATTTTTGTTTTTAGTTAAAATATAGGGTTGCAGTTAAAAATCATATATTCTAGCTGTGCTGGACTCAAATATCAGCTCCACCATTTGCTACTCTTATTACTCTCAATTTCCTCATTTATAAAATAGGGGAAATAGTCATACCTCCCAGTAGGTAGTTGTGAGGAATGAATGAGTTTCCATATGTAAAGTGTTTTGTACAATGACTCACAGAGGAAGTGCTATATGTTTGCTGTTACTATTATTTTTTTAATTTTTTATTTTTATGTTAATCACCATACATTATATCATTAGTTTTTGATGTAGTGTTCCATGATTCATTGTTTGTGTATAACACCCAGTGTTCCATGCAGAATGTGCTCTCTTTAATACCCATCACCAGGCTAACCCATCCCCCCACCCCCCTCCCCTCTAGAACCCTCAGTTTGTTTTTCAGAGTCCATCATCTCTCGTGGTTCATCTTGCTGTTACTGTTATTAAAGAGGGTGCTGAAGAGTACATTTCCAAACAAATCCCTCAGTGACCCCTATTATCGTATTGGAGGTGTGTTTTTCATGAAAAAAATATAAGACTGGAGATATGACAAAAAGACATTTTTAAATTCAGCAAAGCTTTTGAAATTACATGTGTAAGGAAAAAGAGAATGATAATTTTTCTGATGAAGAATTAAAACAACACTCAAATCAAGTCATTGAATATGAATGAGGAAGTAGCCACGGTTGTTTTTCTGCCTGACAAACAAGACTAGAAGGGGAAAAAAAAAGCATAACTTATCACAGCGCTACATACTGAGAAGTAACTTAGAATCCATTACATGCCCTGCCCAACATCCCCCAGCAGAATAGGGACACTGAGTATTTCAGTTCTGCATCCTAGCAATGTCTAGAAATAAACAAAGTGGGCTGAAGGGAAAGATAGAAATGGCAACTTTACCAAGGTAGGGTTTCGACAGTAAAATAATAAAGGGGACACAATTGAAAACAAGGGGGGAGGGTGCCAGGGTGGCTCAGTTGGTTAAGTGTCTGACTCTTGATTTCAGCTCAGGTCTTGATCTCAGGGTCTTGAGTTCAAGCACTGTGTTGGGCTCCATGCTGAGCATAAAGTCTACTTGAAAAGAAAAAGAAAGAAAACAAACAATTTTAAAAAAAGTGATTTTTCTTTTCAAGACTCTTCCAGTGTCTTGGCAGAATCAGAAGCTTTGGATGAGACTAACAACACAAGGATTTATTTCTCTTCATTATCTCTTTTGCTTGTTTTTCTGCATTATGGTTGCTCCTTTGTGTTAGTGCATTGATTCTGCTGAAATATTGCTACAAAAACATACCTTCCCTGTAAGAGGCAAGAGCTAGGACTGCTGGCTTTCCCTTTAAGTCCAGCTAATGATGGCAACCACTTAATTTTTTGTGATTACATGAACCCTAAGATGGGAGTCTGCATTTAAAATCCATTCCCAGGGTGCCTGGGTGGCTCAGTTGGTTAAGCATCTGCCTTCAGCTCAGATCATGATCTCAGGATCTGGGGATGGAGTCCCTCATCAAGCTCCCTGCTCAGTGGGGAATCTGCTTCTCCTTCTCTCTTTGACCCTCCTTCCCATTTGTGCTCTTTCTCTTTCTCTGTTTCAAATAAATAAATAAAACCTTTAAAAAATAAAATAAATAAAATCTATTCCCTGTGAATTGTGCAAGACTGTTGAATCACAGATCTGTACCTCTGAAACAAATAATACAATATATGTTTAAAAAAAGGAAGATAGCAGTAGGGGGAGAATGAAGGGGGGGAAATCGGAGGGGGAGATGAACCATGAGAGACGATGGACTCTGAAAAACAAACTGAGGGTTCTAGAGGGGCACGGAGTGGGAGGATGGGTTAGCCTGGTGGTGGGTATTAAAGAGGGCACGTTCTACATGGAGCACTGGGTGTTATACACAAACAATGAATCATGGAACACTACATCAAAAACTAATGATGTATGGTGATTAACATAACAATAAAATTTTTTTAAAAAAATCTCTTCCCTACCTGTTTACTCTTGCCATCATTTTCCCCTAATTAATAAAGCATGAAAGTCTCTAGGTGAGCTGATTAAGTGATTTAATTTTTTCCTGATGGAAATGTCCCTGAGAAAGAGAGTATGGGAGGGCACGAGTGTATATATGTGGGAGTTTGAGGTGCCATGGAGGGAGGATTGAGTACTGCAAAAGCCTTGGGCTACTAGGGAAACACGTTCCAGTCTCCCATATTAACTATACCAGTGGTATGATGAGGCCAGCTCCTTGCAGCTCTTGCAAGCTGATTTGTGAACATCGTTTCCCATTTCCACATACTATTACATGATGGTGGTGGTTTGAAGTTGTGAGGGTATTTACACCATAGAAACTGGTGTATGCTACGAATCAGGTCTTTTTTTTCTTTTGCCCAGAATGCCAGATGTTAAACATTTACCAGCATCCATTGACTATGGCTGGTCATAAATAACATGGCTATAAGCTAATATGAACACTGTAACCTGGCTTAGTTTATTCTGAGGGAATGCAACCCAGGGAAGGTAAATATTTCATGGGTCACAGGTAATGTAGAATGGCAGTATATGCTATTGCTTTGAAGGGCAAATTTCCATTTTATATTCAAAAAACCCCTATATTTGCCTCTATCACTGTCTTATGTGAATATAATCTATTACCTATGTTCATCTTGTTCATGACATGGTGAGTTCCTTAGAGGTAGAATGATATATGGTTTCTTTTCATTTATTTAGTGTTCAGTTGTATATGGCAGAGTCCTGATGGTCTCTAGGCTTCCTACTTTCTGATTTCTTTACATCTAACAGAGTGGAAATACCATGTGTTCCAACAATGTCTTGAGATTATTGTGAGAATCAAATGATAGAGTGC
This sequence comes from Leptonychotes weddellii, assembly GCF_054177405.1. Taxonomy (NCBI): domain Eukaryota; kingdom Metazoa; phylum Chordata; class Mammalia; order Carnivora; family Phocidae; genus Leptonychotes; species Leptonychotes weddellii. Next base: position 26,234,755 of record NC_138370.1, read on the forward strand.
CAATATCAGCCACTCTCTTAGGTAGGGGCCTCACCCATAATTTTTAAAAGTGTGGGGCAAATACAGAGCATGATATGAATAACTGTATTTATTAGATGTAATTTGGAGACAGTGTAATGAATCAGAGGGATCTTCATCAAAACAATAATTTTCCACTGCTTAACAATATAACGTTTAAGAAAATCATAGCCATTTTGAGCCTGTTTCTACTTTGAGTTATAAACATATAAAGCCTAGCTCACAGGGTTGGCACGAGAATTACAAAAAGATATTATACAGGAAGCTCCAAACCAACACCATTGCTGGCATGGAGTAGACGCTTAACAAATATTAACTCCCTTCCCTGCTCTCCTATGTGATAGAAGCTGTATATAGACAAACTGCCTAATGCTGTGAATCTCGGTCACCTCAATCATAATGATCATCCTTGTTATCACAAGTGCAATTTCTGTGGACAAGAAGTTTTTCAAAGTGATGACCTTTCCATATATCAATAATCTCTTAGAAAACTTCCAATTCCAACCCACTTTAGAGGTATTTCTGTTCTATAAAGAAGAAACAAAATTCTAGTCAATTAATTACCACTATCAACACACCAGCAGATGAATGTCTTTCAGAGGAAGCCTTTGAGAAGTTTTAGGCAGAGCATAACTTAATTTTTATAGGACTATTGTTCAAAGTCCCCATGCCATTCCCTCTTTCTCAACATTTAGCATAATGTGATGCTCGTAGTCAGAGGCTGTTTCCGTTAAGTTTGTGCATGCATAGAGGATGCCTCCTTAAACCAGATGGGATATCAACCTGTGTGCCCTTGAGTGATGGATTGGTTTTCTCCTTGTGGGCCCAATTTATGAATTGAGTCAAGTGAAGCCCGGGGCTCTCATCTTTTCAAAACAAGTATATTAGATAAGACTGGAGCAGCAGCAGAAGAGCAGCTTTGCCAGACATCTCTATTAGCACCACTTTCCGGCCTTTGCTTTACTTATGGATATATACACCCTAAGTCATCTAACTACACCATTTTGAAATATGCATACGGAACTAGGACTGATGACTGATATCTCTTTGATATATATTTCCTAGATCTCAGGACTTGGTGACAGCTTTCTTTAAACCTCAGAATTAGGAAAGAGAACATCCTACATGCCAAAATCTTTACAGAGACAGCAGGTGACATCATTAAGTTTCATGATAAATGTTGATAGAGTAAGATCACATGATTATAAATGAATTTCTACCAATTCGAAAACAAGCACAACTTTCTCAGTTTGGAAAAAGCCAGGGTTGTTATCCTGTTCTTGGCAGCAGCAACCAGAATTTATTAGAGAATGATCTTAATTCTTGCTTATAAGCGCTTGGATTCATCCTTGCTTTTCTGGGCCCCCAAGGCCCTCGCATATATAATAATCTGTGTACATATCTGTCCTATTCATCAGACTTTAACCTCTTCTAGGCTAGGAGCTGAAAGGGTTTCCTCTTTCTACTTTCTGAACCTAGCACGGTGACTGGTACACAGCAAACACTCAACAATTATTTCACTCCTCTTAAATCCAAATTTAAAAGGAAGAGCCAAGGGAAAAGATGACACCCAACAACAATTGCACACAAGTCTTACCCAATCAGGTGAATGGAGCTGTGCTTGCTTGTATTTAATTTCTTCAAGTCGATAGTCACCTCCCAGGGTACCTGTGGACTAATTAGATTAACTGTTACTGTCAGGGCTATTTAATTGTACTGAAGAAAGCAAATTGCAGACAGTAGATATCAATGTAAAATCAAACAGAAAACAGGTGTTTGCTAATTAAAACTGAGATTTTAATGAATGACCCGTGTGGTTTTGGAGAATAAGTACCACTCCCAACATCTGCTTCATAATTAGACTCCTCTCTTCCTCTCTCTTTCCCTCGCTCTCCCTCTCTCTCTCCTTCTTCCACCCACTTTGCCAACATCCCAGTAAATAACTGTGAAGTGACAAATTTTTAAAAGCCCCCTAAATCTTTACTTTTTCCAAAGGGACAAAAGCAGATGTGTCTGTCCAAGTAACTGTAAACAAACCAATCAAAAAGAACTGAAAAAAAAATTGGCTGTGCATTTACTAAAGCATTTACCTAATAGTTTATTAGTTTATACATTAAAGACAATAATACATTGCTAAAAGAGGTGACAGGACTGGAAAAAGATCACATTAAAGCATTTTAATGCACAAATTGGTCATGATACACTGGGGGAGGCTTATTATGAGTGCTGGTTCATCTACCATTTGGGACTTTATTTTGAGTTAATTGGGCTTCTTGCTGAGATGACCTCATCTGATGGATGTTGCTTTTTGCTTTCGATCCATTTGAAAGTGAAAGAGGAGAAGCCAATTTTAAAATATAATAATAAGTCTGTGGGATGTACCCGGTAAGCAGGTTTAACAGAAATGCTTCATTTTTAGGAAAGCTAAAAAAATGGGAACCAACTTAGAATGATTTAACAGAAAGAATATGCACAAATGTCAGGGCATTTTGTTGAGATCATCATTGCAGAAACATTTTCCCACCATTAGTCTTTGTATTTTTGAATGTTCTAGTAAGTGAATTTCTAGTTAGAGCTGCTTTACACAATTAAACTCGACTGTAATGTCTCAGCCATAGGAGCTCTGAGGACCTGGTAAAACTATTGAGTGCTGTGTCAACTAATAAACAATCAAATGTATTGAAATCTGGATGAGTCTCTTCACTCATTCTAAGGCACCAGATCAGAAGGCTCCAGGCTAAGAGCATGATAGGCATATCCTACAGACAGGGGCTTTTGAGCACTGAACTACTTTAATTCAAGAATAGAACCCACAGAAGCATGACCATGAGAAAAAATATACACCAAGTCCTCATCAAATGTTTTGAATAATATATAAGAAACTCGATGTCCTATTTCAGTTGCTTTTAAATTAAAATATACGTATTTTTAGAGAACTCAAGAGAGTTGATTCTCCCTAAATTAAAAAGTCACAAAACATATACACACAATTTTTAAACGTTTGTGTCTGTTTTTGTGCATACATATATGTATGTCATATGTTAGCAGTCTTAAATGATTGTTGATAAATCATTTATCAACATCTAAAAATAGACTCATTATGGTATTTCAGGGCAGATTCTTACTCTTCTCTAAGTGCCTCTTTATGTGATTTTTGGCATTTTCCAAGCCTGTTCCTCACATGGTGGCACAAGTCCCAGGGTTCTGTGGCACCTAATGCATTCTGCCTCTCATGCCTTAACTGCTCTGGTTTTATCTGCTGCTTGGGAGACCCCTGGCAGGAGTTTCACACTACTCCTGCTGACAGTGTCCATCAGGAAAGGCCACTGTTGGGCCAGTGTTCCCCCCTGGTCTCAGCTGCCAGTTTTCAGGGTGTCCGGCAATGCCTGGCTCAAAACGGAATCTGACGGAATGTTGTCTCTTCATTTCTGTGACACAATTTGTCACCCAGGCCCTGAACCAGTTTTGCTTATACCCAGAGTCTCCTGAAATCTTTATGAAAGGAGTTTTGGTCCTCAGCTTCTGATTCTAGTGGCTAAAATCAGGTCTCTAAGATAGCTGGGGAATACTCTACGCCTCTCACTCCCATGAGCCTTCTCTCCCGCTGTTCCTTTCCCTGACTGAACCCCCTCCAGTTAAACTCCTTTCACTCTTATGCACTTGAATTTTAACTTTTAAAAATGAAATATCAATTACATACATAAGGTGTTTTATGTTGATATGTAAATTTCAAAATACAACAGCAAAAAATGCAGGGAATACTATCACCTAGTCTAAGAGAGTATCATCAATAACTCTGAAGCCCCTTATTTCATAGAAATTCATTTCTCTGTGTTTTGTTCTTTATCAATTTTTGCTTTTATCTTAATAGCTTTATTACATATTTATGTACCCCTAAAAAGTATCCTTTTTGCTTTTGCATGTTTCCAACCATTTATCAATGAATCACGTAAGTTCTCTCCTGTGACTTCGTTATTTTACATGCCATTTTTTTTTGAAATCCATCACTCAATCTTGATGTGTTGAATTGTATTAATTGGTTATCACAAGATAAATCAACCTTGTATAACTGGAAAACCAGTTTGGTCCCTATGTATCACCCTTTTTACATTTTCCTAAACTTGATTTGTCAACATTTTGTTTAAGATGTATTCATCCAAATTCATGAGTGAGTTTGGCCTCCAGTTTTCATATATTGTATTGTCTTTGTCTTGTTTTAGAATCAGTAACTGTCATATGGCTCCTTTTCTCTCCTACTTTGAGTGAGAACATCTTTTTTTGTGGTGTCTCTGCCCCTTTTTCATTATTGTATTTTAGGGGCAATGGAAGTTAAGCATAACTTGTCTCTTTCAGATAATAGTTTGGGAGAATATGAGGATCCATATATTTCTTAATGGAGAGTAATGGATATTAACAGAATCCTAGGAGCACCTAGGTGGCTCAGTTGGTTAAGCTTCTGCCTTCGGCTCAGGTCATGATCCCAGGGTCCTGGGATCAAGCCCTTTGTCAGGCTCTCTGCTTAGCAGGGAGTCTGCTTCTCCCTCTCCTTCTGCCCCTCCCCACCATTTGTGCTCTCTTTCTCTCTCTCAAATAAATAAAATCTTAAAACAAACAAACAAACAAACACAGGATCCTGGATTTCCAGGTCTGAGCAGTAAATGGTTAGGACTTTGAATTATCTCCCTTGGGGGAAGGCATGAGTGTGCTTAATGTGTGTGGAGAAAGGTGAAATACACATCTAATGGCCAGAAGTGTTGACTGTGACAAAATCTGCCATCAAATCTATTTCCTATTCTTCCTCGTGCTTAGCTAAGCTATATTTTTTTGACCTCTCTAGAAATTAGGTATGACCATACAAGGAAGTTCTAACAATGGAGTTGACCGAAAGACAATGAACATGATTTTTAGACCTGTATCAAAAAGTCCTTCCATGAGTGATCCCTCATGCTCTTTTCCCTTTGACTTGATGCCAACGAACACAACCACATTTGCAGTCATAGTTACACGATGGTAGAAAGTGCTGTAGTCCCAAGTCATAGAGCAGGTAATCTATGGTTTAGGAATACTTGCTTAGTACATGACATGATAGAGAGAGAAACTTGTTTCCTATTCATCTACAGACACAATGCAGTATGCCTGCAGGAACAACTAGCGTCACTTCAACTTACACACTCCTGTTTCTTTTTTCTCTACTTCTGCAACTTCAGAAGTCCAGGGACAAGCTCGACTTTCCGCCTTTAACTCACATTTCTCTTCATCAATATTTTTTAAATATACCTTCTGTTTTGCTATATTAAATCCTAGATAATTTATTCCCATCTTTCTCTCATGTCACTAAATATCTCTTTGTACATGTTTATTTTACTAATTTAAATTATTATTAGTTTCTAAAATTTTTGTTACATTAAAATTTTTTTCTTGGTCATTTTTTTAATTTCCTTCATATATTTCCTTAAACCTTTAAAAATTCTCCTTACATATCTCAGGGCTTCATATCTTACAGTCAAATTTTGAAAACTTTTTGAGGGTTTGATGCTGCAATCTTTTTTTCTGCTCTCACTTAGCAATAGCTTGTTTACTCGTACATGTTATGATTATTAGTATTTTACAAGCCTATTTCCCCTGTAACTTTTTCTGTTGCCTGAGTTTCCATATCTAAAGTGTATTCCTGGAAAGATGATTTGAATTTGCTTCTGTCTGGTGTCTAAGGAAACCAGCACACCTGGGTCATTTTGGACAAGCATTCAATTTAAAATTATTTTATTGTGGTGTTGCTGGGAGCAAATGGATGGTATGATGGTTTTCACTAAAAATAAATATGGGTGAGATTTTGGTAGGAATTCCTTTTAAAAAAAAAGATTTATTTGAGAGAGAGAAAGAGAGGAGGGGGAGGGGCAGAGGGAGAGATAAACCCAAGCAGACTCTGTGCTCAGTGTGGAGCCTGGAGCCCGAACTGGGGCTCAATTTCATGACCCTGAGATCACGACCTGAGTGGAAACCAAGAGTCAGATGTTTTACTGACTGTACCACCCAGGTGCCCCAAGTTTTTGATAGGAATTCTTATAAGACATGCTTTTTCTTTCCCTGCCCATCACCTCCTTCTTCCCAAAACAATACTGGTAGCCAGTTCTCTTTTTTGTCTTTTTCTGCAGGAAGGGTTGTGGTCATTACTTATCACAATGTTAAAAGAGTTTCTTATTTTTCTTTTTTTTTTTAATCCCCATACATTACATCATTAGTTTTAGATGAAGTGTTCCATGATTCATTGTTTGTACATAACACCCAGTGCTCCATGCAGAATGTGCCCTCCTCAATACCCACC
>NC_138370.1:26241594-26278580 GCF_054177405.1 Leptonychotes weddellii
AAAAAAAAAAAGAAGACAACGCTAGGTGCTTATATTTTCAAGCTAGCATTTCCACAGTAACACTGACATTATGAATACAGGAGGAAAGTTTCACTTTATTGCTTAAGCCTGTTATCTGAGGCTATCCCAGATTTAATATATCTAGAATCCACTTCATCTTTCTCGCTTTATTATTTCCACACACTAAATCTTAGCATTTATTTAGGTGGCAGGTAACATTCTTGCTAAGAACTAGATCCCATTCTCAAGGGTTGTAGCAACCAAGATGGCTTAAATATTGCATTTGGGGGTCTTCTGATTTTCCTGAGCTTCTGATCCATGGATGAAAAACTAGGAATAGGATAGTAACTTACACGTAAGGCCACCAGTCCACTTTTCTCAAAATGGAGACATGTTGATAAGTTGGAAAAAATATATATACTTATATATATATTTATGTATATATATTTATATATATATATATATACACACACACACACATTTTAAAAAAATGTAGAGGAAACTTACCCTTGCCCCATTTGGAGCATTTTCTGTGTTTTCTTTTCTTCTCCCTTTAAAACTCAGTGGCAGGTTTCCTAGGCTCCCTGAAACGGGACCCAAGAGTGACACAGTTGAATAGTCCCCACTTGATTACAGCATGTTCTTTTTAGGTTAAATGGCTGACAGCGTCACTAAGCATTGTGCCTTGTGTTATGAGCACAGCTGGATCTGGAGCTAAAATGCTGGGTCTCTGGGCAGCAGGGTAATTTCATCCTAAACCCAGGCAGCTAAACAATAACTAATAATGTGGCCATGGTTTGATCTGCCTTGAATAAAAGACCAGGGCTGTTTACTCTACAATGGAACACGCAGCAAGACTCTAACACTCCTTTCTTAACCAAATCCTCCCTCCAGCTTTCACAACTGTGGATCAAAAACAAGGGCAAACCTTTTTTTTTCCCCCCCGAGAGGGGTCTGGAAATAATTTTGAAATTTATTTTTAAATGTGATGCGATTAGCCAAAGGAGAAACTGGAGGGTGACACAAACTCTCTATCGGTATGTGTTTACGTATTTTATATTGTAATTTCTTGTGGCATAAGTGAATTTCTATCACCACATGACATTTTCTCTAGGGATAATGAGTGGACAGGCCTACCTAGCAATAACTGTATTCCCAATAAGTGTTCACTGCAGGAGACAAAAGGTCTAAATTAGAAGGCTTGAAAGCAACTCTTCACAATAGCAAATAATTTATGCAGCTCTGAGAATCAGATGACAAAATAGGACCTTGGAGTAAACACCATCGTCACACTTATCATAGGTTGCTTTCTTCCAGTATCCAATTAGAAAGGTACGTTTGGACATGATTTTTTTTTCTACTGAGTCTCAAGTTTTAGCAAAGACTTAAAATGTGAAATTTTGTTACTGTGATCATGGGCACAACTCTGAGAAAATACATATAAATCTGAAAGTCACAGAACTGGGTAGCAGACGCAGTGATATTTCCTTCATATATAAAGCAGTCATGCGGTGGTTAAGGGCATAGACTAAGGCTCAGACTCTGCTCTTCCATTTATAACTCTGTCACTCTAAGCATGTTACATTGATCCCACTGTGCTCCAGTTTCCCCATTCATAAAGTGGGGATAATAAGAGTAACTAAATTATAAGGGTGCTGTGAATATTAAATACATTAATGTATTCAAAAGATTTACAGCAGTATCTGGAACCTGACATCACCTCAGTATTTGTTCTTGTGGCACTGTCTGTGGTTGTAGAGTTATTATGATTATTTTATGATAATTCAGTTGTCTAACTTCAAGTCTTGTGTTTTATGTTTTAAACATCTTAATTTTCTGCCTCCCTTCTGGCATTTTTGTTTCCTTGTCTCTCTCCTCTTCGATTTTTTTTTTAATATTTTATTTATTTACTTGAGAGAGAGAAAGAGCGAGAGCACAGAGGGAGAGGGAGAAGCAGACTCCCCACTGAGCAGGGAGCCTGATGCGGGACTCGATCCCAGGACTCTGAGATCATGACCTGAGCCAAAGGCAGATGCTTAACCGACTGAGCCACCCAGGTGTCCCCCCTCTTCGATGGTTTTAAGACTTGTGAGTGGAGAGGGAAAGTGGTAAGGCTTAAGAAACTACCAAAGCAATGTTGTTGGGAAAGTAGCAATAACTATAATTTTAAAAAATTCTCTGCTACTTATTCCCAAGATTTCTACTTAAGATGAACCTTGTTGTATCTGGTAGTTGGTCCACTAATGGATAGGGGTCCTTGAATGGCACCTGGACAGCCCCTGATGCTGATGATCCTTTGAGATGAGGCAAGGAGACAGGATTCATATAATCCTCAAGAAGGAATGTGCACATCATGTGATGTTGGAGCATGTCCCCTGATCCCCATGATAAAATTCTCCTTGCCTCTCTCAATCTTCTTCCCCCTCTCTAACCTCTCTCTCTTCTCCTCCCAGCAATCATCTGCTCTCCCTACTGAGTTTATAGGCAATTTTGAGTGCTACCCCATGACATTTGGGTGCTACAGGAAGCTGAGGGCTGTGAGTGGGCATTCTCTGCTTCTAATATCTCTCTTAGCTATTTATTAGATTTCTAGAACTTTTCAGTATAGCCCAGATTTCTCTCCTATCTCCCAAACTTCAAAGGAAGTGTTCTATCACCATTCCCTCATCATCTCCCAGCTAAGTCCTTGACAGAGAGGTTTGGGGAAGACCACAATGACAGACTTTTTGCTAAGTGTTTCAGACCTTTCCAATTGAGCCTTCTCTCTTTCATGGAGAGATCTTCACGGATTTAGGAGGTTAGTGGAAGGGATGAAGAAAGAAATGATTTCCTGTATCTTTCAAATCACTTCTTTCTCTCACATACCTTCCTCTTTAGCTCTTAAACTTAGAAACATAGAGTTTAGCATATTTATTGTCCAGCATTGATCTGATAATTTTTTCTGAGGGTGACATCAAGCCATGTTGTGCAACCAGCATATGGGTAGTTGGAGGGGGGGAAAATAGCACACTGGTTAGGAAGTCAATTTTACTCTGCCACAGAAGAATTAATACAATTAACACTGTATAGTAGGGAAGAGGGACTGGCATACTTTCTTAATTGTCACACAAACATTTCTAAGAAATGTTCTAGGTCCCCAGAAATATCTCGTACACATTAAAGATTTTTATAAGTTATTCCCAACTTTAAAATCTTAGTATAGACAGTCATCATACAAATAGATGTGATTTAAAAATAGTAATACCAACAAAAAAGATAATTGTGGCAAACTTTTATTTTTTGTAGTTATCTCTACACCAAACATGGGGGCCAAACTCATGACCGCGAGATCAAGAGTTGCATGCTCTTCCAACTGAGCCAGCCAGGTGCCCCAATTGTGGTAAACTTTTGAGCATTCTCCCTGCAGTCCTACATGTGAGCACTAATTCTATTTTAATGAAGAAGGAAGAAGCTCAATGGTATTAGATAATTTGCCCAAGTTTACACAGTTAATGAGTAGAAGAGCCAGAATTTGATCAACAGTCTGCTTGACTCCAAAACTCTTTCCAATAACACACACTGTCTCTCGTTAGAAAAGCCCAGACCCTTTAGCCTTAGTCAGCTGATACAAGAAATGATTTACTCTGACTCTGCTCTACTTAGGTCAAAACCACTTCCTGTGGATTTTCCCACATTAGGAATAAATAATGAATTTATTTGTTTCCTTCTTTCAGAAGTCCTGTTGATAAAGGACTGTCAGAAGGTACCAGTTATTGGAAGAGTAGAAACCAGGGAAGTCTCCAGGGTCAACAATTATTTTGACTCTCTTTCTGTAAACCTTTCTCACATTTTGAGTATCTTGAGCAGGTCTGCGAGAGAAATGAGTTTTAAATTAATTTTCTCCTGGCAGTTTGTATCTGTGATAAATTGAAGAACTCCACAAAATCATCCACATGGCAAGGTGTTTAATAGCTCAGTCACTCCAATGCCCATTGGGGTCATTTTAGGTTTTTTTTTTTTTTTCCCTCTTTCTATCCAGAATAACATGGAGTCTTAACAAGACTTGGAAGCAATTTTGATATCAAAAACTAAGAGACAGCTTTACTTTTAATAAGCTTTAATATCAGGGTATCAGTAGTACCCTTGGTGCTATGGCCGGAAATGACAGTTTTATTATCCTTTCCTTTGAAACTGATAAATTGGTTCAGGCTAAGGGCAGCCTTTTTAGCTGCCACCAAAAAAGCAAGAAAAAAGAAACTATCACTAGAGTTCTTTAAAGCTCTATAGAAAATTCTAATAGACAGGAGATTTTATATGGTTATGGTCAGTGAGTGTTGATTCCTGGATGTTTACCAAATGCAAAGGGACATATGTGTGTGTGTTTGAGAGAGAAAGAGTAAGAAAAAGAGACACTAAAAGATAATATTTAGATTTGGGCTCACTTTCAACTTCGCCTTTGCCTATCTCAGTCTCCTCTATCCCTTCCAGGAGATAATGATACTAAACTTGGGTCCATATTGTTAATAGTGTGACATTGTTAAAATGCTAATCAGTTGATGAGTTCCAATTCCCATTTGCCCAAATTGGCTACCACCTCTTAAGTGCAGGCTTCAAAAATCTATATCAGATGTCTTTTGATGGTGAGTGGAAATAGTGTAATTTTATTTAAAAAGCCTAAGTTGTCTTGAGTATTTCAGCATGGAATCTCTGATGATACAGAGGATTTTGTGTGCACTGGCATTTAGCACTTCCTAATTTCAAACTTGGGGAGCCATTTGTGAAAGATCTCTGTCACTTCTCTGGACAGGAAGCCATGTAATTCCAGAGGCTCAAATTCCTGACACAGTCTGCTTTTCAGACCATATTACCTAATTGGAGCACTGGAAGACAGGTGTGCTGGTTCTTTTTTCCTCTAAAATGGTACACTCCATTCCTGCTCTTGTCATTGTTACAAATTGCTTGTAGATTTTTTTCCGGGTACCATAATTTTATTGTTTAAATGATACTTTTGGAACTGAAAAGGCCTTAAAATTATCTAGTTTATTCAGTTATATAAAGAGAGCTGAGGCCTAGAAAAGATTTTAAAAAGATGGAAAGAAATTGGTTTAAGACTCAGGATTAGATTTTAGTTCTCTTAAACCACTTGACAGTTGTCTCACTCTACCATGGATATGCCCTAGTTGGTGAGACAGTTTGTTTTTAGAATAGAGGAGAATGGCATCCATATGACAGAATATCTGGTATACTGACAAGGGATCCTATGCATTTCCTAGTAACACCAGTGTCTATGCAATTCATCACATTCCCTACCTGGAATACTTAGCATGCCTCCACCTGACAATTTTAGTAGATACTCACTATGAGTTGCTTGGTACTCAGAGCATTAAGGGTAGTGATTGATGTAGTCTCTTTAGACACTTGTGGAAGCCTTGCTGGGTCAAGTGAAACACCACCCAAATTATCCAAGCACTCTCAACACATCGTGAGGATCAGAGTTGTCAAGACTGTGAGCTTAGGGGAGCCTGGGTGGCTCAGTTGTTAAGCGTCTGCTTTCGGCTCAAGTCATGATCCCAGGGTCCTGGGATGGAGCCACACATCAGGCTCCCTGCTCTGCGGGAGGACTGCTTCTCCCTCTCCCACTCCCCCTGCTTGTGTTCCCTCTCTCACTGTGTCTCTGTCAAATAAATAAATAAAATCTTAAAAAAAACACAACAGATTGAGTTTAACAGATCAAATGTCATAGTAATGTGACCACGACAGAGTACTCTTGTTGATCAATTTTCACAGAGTAGAGATGAGGAAGGCTGTGTAGAATAGAGACAAAGAGAACAGGCTGGAGTGATTTGGACACAACTTTGAATCTAGTCTTTTAATGAAACTCTGAACTTATTTTCATATCTGTACAATGACAACAAAATACTACTGCATTATAAGAAGTAAATGAATAGACTGTTAACAAAGGATCTGGCACATATAATGCAGTTTAAAATGGCATTTGATATTATTATTATATTTTAACTTCATATAGTCCTTAGATCAATCAATAAACAAGTATATATTAAGCACCACACATGTTGAACTGAGTTCATGACTTCTGGATAGTACAAATAAACACAACTTTTTCTTCCCTGTCAGGCTAATAACAATGTTCTTTGTTGTATTTGTTAGTTTCACAAAGCTGATGAAATTATGCCAGGGGAAAAAAAAGTTTTGCATCAACTATATGAAGTCCCCAGTTGTCACTTTTAGTAGATGTCTCTTATTATAATATCATTTATACTTCTATTCAGGGATTTTTTTTTGGCATGGAAGTAAGGAAAAGTTATGAACTTTGAAGTCTGACACACCCAGATGGGATGTCCTGTTTCACAATTCTCAGTGGTCTTGGGAAAATTAATTCACCTACTTGAATATATTCCCTCAAGTGGGATAGGGTGGCTGCCACCTCAGTGCAAAATGTCTTTCTTCTACCCCACAAGCTCCTAAAAATTCACTACCAAAGTTGTGTTGGCCATCTTTTTTTCCTGCGCCTCAACCCTCATCTCCTCTTACCCTCTAGGGAGGGCCTAATTAAAACCCAAGGCCCTATGTTAACAATGTGGGGAACACGGGAAGCAGGGAGGAAAACAAACCACCATATGTAGTGTAAGCATGCCAGGCTGGCTGGCCACACTCCGGGGCTGCCAGCATGCTCCCCTGGAAGCATTACCTGGCCAGCCTCACTTTATCAGATGGCTCTTAATCTCACTCTGACAGGTCCCACCCTGCCAATACTTCTATCAAAAACAACCATTTGGCAATATAAATGAGTTGGGAACTAGTATTTTTGTTTGTTTTCTTTGAAATCACAACTGTCAGTAATGTTGATAGACTTGAGGCAGTCTACGGACATAACTGTTTATTTTAATAAATTTGGCTTTTTGTCTGGCTAAATGTAGTATGTAAACTGCAGCATCTGCAGCAGCATTGCACAAAAGACCAAGTTGCCCCAAACACTATGTGTTCCAGTCTGCAAATATTTGACACTTTGGTCGTGAAGGTTGACATAGCATTGCAATCAATTAAACAAACAAGCTACAAGGGTACTATTGACTGGGAGCACAATGCTTCAGCAAATCTGGGCATTGGAGTGCATGTGTTAAAAAAAAATCCATCATGCTCTTTCTCTGCCATTTATGTATTCAAAATAAGAGCTCAATACAGTGTTTAATACACTGCAGGGTTCCATAGACCAAATGGACCCTTCCTCTAAGGGACTCCTCCTAATACTGCATTTTAACAGACACTTAGCCCCATGTTATATATTGGTTCCTTTGCTTGTCTTACTGATTACTCTTGTTCTTTCTTGAATCTTGGCAAGACTGTCTCATTTCTTTGATCGCTTTGGTTATTTTTTTCATATGTATACATGGATTTTTCTTTAGCCAGAGGCATTGAACTCAACACTCTTTTTCATTTTATTGGTCTTGATAGCTTCCTTAGACATGATTATATCATGAGGATGTCAGCAAGGCTTGGGAATAGAATTTAAGTGAATAAATGAAAGAACATTCTTAGTTTCTTATATCCTATCCCTTGTTCTCTACAGAATATATTGTAGGCCTCTAAAATAGCATATTGATCATATACATCAATTTTTTAAAAATTTATATTAAATTACACATTTAGATCACAATCTGATGCCTTGTGTCCTTCAAAACAGTATTATCTGAAAACCAACTTTGGAACAGAGGGCAGTTGCTAATGATAGTTTCATTCAGAGTTTATCCAGAGTGCTTTTGTACTAGAAATGTGACTGATTCTGACTTGCTTTGACCAATAGAATGTAGCAAAAGTGATATTGCATGACTTTGGAGAACATAGGACAAAAGTGTTGCAGCTTCCATATGGATCTTTGGAACACTCACTCTTGGGAGGATTCCTTAGGAATTTGCCATACTATTAGAGAACTACATGAACATATCATGAATAAGGCTCTGGTTCACAGCATCAGCCACACCTGCAGCCAGTAGTCAGTTTTAGCTGCCATTCATGTGAGTAAGCCATCTTGGATGTCCAGCCTTTGATTGAATGTGTCAGTCTTCAACTGAATGCAACCCCAGCTAATATCAGACTGCAAACCATGAGGGATCTCAGCCGGGAATCACCATTGAGCCCAGTCAACAAACTTCTCCACAGGAAAATTTTAAGCCAGTAAGTTATATATAAGAAGAGTAACTGAAATGGGTATTTTAACTGACAGGAGATTGATCACACAAGTCTTTACTAAGGAAATTTTATTTTATCTAAATCTTCTTAAAAATAGTAAAGGGCATCCCTGTTTATTATCATTCTCCTTCATTTTATTCACTCCACTGCAACTAGTCTTATGATACACCCCACCACTGATGCTGATCTTCTGAAGGTCATCTGTGACCGTCTCTTAATTGCCAATCATATCTTTATAGAAAAGTCCTATGATCCTGTTCTATCCCCTTACCTTTGTGGTTTCTATATAGAATTTGCCATGTCTCCAGGCTTAAAACTCTATTATTCTTTGATCTCAACACATACCATTTTTTTTCCTAATTCTCCTCCTCAAACTGGGAGAAATATGAGGAATGCCACCTCTTCCTAAATGCAGAAATAGCTGTGTATCTGTATTACAAAAGCAAGAAGAGAAGGGAAGAAAAGCAAAGAAATACAGAAAGGGAAGAATTCTACAAAAGATAAGCTAAGGGGCAGAAGAATATTATTCTTTTTGATTGATTCACTATACCTCTGGCCCAATTCTATGCCCTTGACCAATATGCAGAGGTCAAGAGAAGGAGATGAGAGGAAAGGAAAAAAAAAAAGTCTTGATATTTTTCTGGAAGTTAGAATGTGAAGCCAACATTTTCTTAAAAACTATTGAAAAAATAATAAAACACTATTTTATATCACAAGTATTTATTTGACCATCTTCTCATTACATTATGAGCTCCTATCATATCTGTAATAAATGCTTGAATAATAATATTCAACAATGCAAAACACTCCTCTTCATTTTTGAATCAAATCAATGTGAGTAAAAAATACTGTCATCATCTCTATTAGAAATATTGTGTCATCACTCACTTATCAGATGGGATGGGAAATGGGTAATGGATCAGGAGGTGAGGTGGATTTGGGGTCTCTTCCTCTCCTGTGATCACATTAGGACTTTTTTTCCTCCTTCTTTCCTTCTTTTCCTTTCCTTCCTTTTTCTCTCCTTTTCTCTCTTCTTCTCTTCATGCTTTTTCTATTTTCTTTGTTCCTTAAATATATGAAGTAGGTTTAAAAGACAATTTTTTTTTGATACTGAGAACTTTTCCTAAGCACAATCCACTGCAGCACAAATCTGTGCATGAACAGTGCAAAAATCGAGATAGCAATTTGTATCCCTCTGTGTTATTATACACAACTCTAGGAAGATGAACAATTCTTGTGTTTGAACATCTATCAGCTTCATGGCTTCTGGATCAAATAGGCATCCCGAGGAGATGTTTTAATATTCTGAAGCTGCTTTTCTGTGATATCTGTAGTCCCCAATCCACCTTAATACCAGGTTCTCTTCCCTGCAACCCTAAGGGCAGGAAAGAGAATTTTTTTCAGCAGAAGAGGAGTATGAACATTGGAACTTCAGTGTTTTAGTCCTGGTTCTGAATTTTACTAGCTGTGGGATCCTGATAAAAGAAACTTACCTCTCTGAGTTTTGATCTTTTTATTCATAAAATAGAAAAATTGGCATATAAAAATGTGTTGAGTATTAAACACCACCAGGAAACATCAAGGATTTGCAATGCATATATACTTCTTGATGAGTTTCATTATACAGAGTGAAAAGCTTGGTCTTCAAGTGGTATGAAAGAACTGACCCTGTGAAACTGGCTTATTTTGGGCTGAGTTACATTTTTAGGAGAAAATACACCTTGGCACCCCCCCCACACACACACTTTGATTGCCTGATCTCTGTACACATGAGTATCTTCCCTTGTTTCTACTTAGCATAACAAAGGAAGGCTAAAGTTTCCCAAAGAACTTTTAAAGTACCAAGGGAGAATAAAAATGATGACACCAACATTATAAAAACATAGAATACATATATACATATGTTTCTGATACTGCCTTCAGTGAATGGTACCCAGGGGTGGAGGGATCTACTCTTGAAGGAGATGAGAGATGGGGGTATACAGATACACACACACACACACACATGCATCAAAGAATAGATACAAGTTATGTTTTTCTTATTTGTTAGCTCCTAGGCTGTCTGCATATTTCAGGAGCTATTATTGAATCCACGACACAAAAACTCTTTCATAGATATCTCGGCTCCTTTGTTCAAGCACAAGAATGAGTTCTTAATCTTCCCTTACCTAGGACTTACTGTGGGATCACAACTGAGAGAAGTACTAATTTCCTATACAAAAAAAAAAAAAAGAGAGTCTCTTTCTATAAGTAGGTCCTACCACCTGTATAGAGAGAGAAATTTTTTTCTAGTATAAGTCCAACACAAAGCAGGAAAATCCAAAGAATAAGTACTTTATGTATAGTGCAATGGGCAGGCAGGGATACAGGATGCTATTCCAACAAGTGACAACTCCCACTTCATAGTTCAGAGGTTGGTTATGAAGGTCAAATACAATAGCCTACAGGAAGATGCTTAGTAAATTGTAAAGAAATATAAGAAGTCAGTTTAAATTGTAGAGAAGATAGTTTTACTGTATGGGGAAGAAGGTTCGTTTGGGAGCTGGATCATGTCTGTTCATCCTCAGGCACTCTTCATATTCAGAAGCTGCCGCCTGCTCACTTTTCTCTCTAATCAATTTCTTTTCTGTATGACCATATTTATTCTTTGATAATATCTACCCCCAAGGGGTAATCAAAATACCTAACAATAATAGGGCAAAGGTACTGCTCAGTCAGAATGAATGCTACCTATAAACAGTCCTTGTTACTGACACACATGGATTGAACATCAGGCCAGCTACATCAGAGAGTAGAGGGTGGAAGGAGGCGAACGCTCCATTTTGGATCTGATTCATTTATCTGATTTAATATCTACTAAAGAAACATGTTTTTAATATTAGCTAATGGTGATATTTAGAGGAGGTTATATGCTGAGTTTTGTGGTGGGTTGGAGTAAGATGAGAAGAAAACACAGGCAGTACCTGTACAGGGAGAGGTAATGCTTCACCTCCCCTTGGGCAATGTGATTGTACTCAGCAATTATGCCCTAGCATTCCGTATCGTCTCACTGACTTATCACAACGTCCTTATGAGGTACACAATTTAATTTTATTTCATATTAAAAAAGCTGTGAGACATGTAGAGATGAAGAGCTTTCCCACATCTGTAATCCCTGGTGCCAAGAACAGCTATACACGTTGCCAGTGTTGACATCTGTTCTTCTTCCCTTGATGTGGTGAACATGGTGAATTGGGACACAAAGCTTTCCTTAACTTTAAAAGTGAGAAAGTAAAAAAATTCATTTCCCAGATTTCCCTGAAGGTAGTTTACAAACTATGGTTTATATTTGGCCAATTAGATTATTATGAATTCTGGAGGGTGGAGGCAAAGGCTTCATTTTTGCTGCTTCTGAGTTCCTGCTGGTAAGAGGCAGTCAATGGGCCATTAGATTTTTCTGTGTCAGGATGAGCAGAGATGTTGGTATCCATCTAGTCACTGGCTTCCTAGGGGTCTAGAGGAAGGTGAAGTATGTCATTTCTGTGAGTATGACTCAGACAGTATGGCATGGTTCATGTGTTTTCTGAAAAGATTTGTTGTTGTGTTTACTTCCTGACCAGAGCATTTTCTAGATATTAATAACTTCCCCATAGTAGCAACAGTAATGTAAATTGGTGGTCAGGTTCTAGGGTATATAGATGTCTTGGTGTCAGCCCTGAATGTTCAATTAGAATCTGTTTCTTCAGTCCTACCAACAATTCTAGAAGTTATTTTCTAAAATTTAAGGAAACGTATTGTTCAAACTTGTCATAGTACATTATGTTTTCTAAAACTAAACCCTGATTGACACTATAATTGAAACCAGCGAGGGTTGTAGGTAGGAGATGAAAGGACATGGGAATTTAATTCTATTCATCCAAACCAACTTGTGTGAACACAGATGATCCCATTAGCATAGTAGTCCAAGGGACCAATGGCAGACGTTATATTTGATTATATAAAGGGTGATTGAAGGCAAAGATTTGGTGAACAAGTGGCTGTCACTATGGATCCTTATTGCACAAATGAATACAAGAAATGTGAATGCAATAGAGAGTTTAAAGAAAGTAAATGACAAATTCATAATTTTAAATCCTCAACTGAACCATGGGCAGGAGACCAGGGAAGCTCCTATGACTAGCCCCAAATAATTTCTTACCTCTTCCCACTTCAGTGTAGACATACATTTAAATCAGAATCTGAGTCTGCTTCAAAGTGCTATTCGCAACAAATTTGAATGTATAGACTGGCTAGTTCTGAGTGAAAGTTGGGGAACATTTGGGAAAGAGGTAAACTGCAAAAATTTAAGAACTTTCAAATAGATTTGCATGATTTAGAGTTTGCCAGCCCTGGAACCTGCTGAATTGCCATTGCCAGCAGAAACAAACCCTTTTCCCTCTGGTGAGGCCAGTTCAGGTTATTTAGGCTTGGACTCTAAAATGACTTAACTTGATGATTTGTCTTATAAAAAGAAGCCATTTATCCTCACCTGTTACCACCTCTCAGCACACTACAGGGGGACAAGAATCAAGTCTTTTTTTCTTTTTTTTTAAGATTGCTTTATTTATTTGTTCAAGAAAGAGGGGAGGGGAGGAGCAGAGGGAGAGAGACAAGCAGACTCTGTGCTGAGCATGGAGCCCAACAGAGAGCTCAATCCCAGGACCCTGAGATTATGACCTGAGCCTAAATCAAGAGTTGGATGCTTAACCATCAAGTCTGACTTTCAAGAAGAGTTACATACCAAAAATTTTGCTAATTTACATCAACAGAATATGTCTAGAAATTAATTTTTTGGCCTTAGAGTAGGTAGAAGGAACAGAATTTTATACTGAGCCAAGCTTAAGAAAACTTTATCAGAGATTCTGTATTCAAAGGATTAATTTACACAGCTGAGAGTGGTTATAACAGCTGCTGAACTGGTGGACAGAGATCGAGACTCAGCGGCAGACTATATAGCTGAGATGCCAGAAACTTCTTGGTATAATATAAAGAAAGGAATCTAAATATTCAGGAAGAAAGCAAGGTATGTTTATCATGTGTAACCGACATATTAGGCCAAATACATATAACCCCTTGGAGGATCTAGAGGACTAGATTCCTTCACTAAAGCTTAAGAAATACATGAGTGAAGAGAGAACCAGCATTCAATCAACCAACCAACCAACCAACCAACCAACCAGCCAGCCAGCCAATCAAATCTATAGTGGCTATCTTCTAGAAACCAAGGATAAATTTAGGAAATGCTCCACTTAATGTTATTCCTTAATTTTGGTGGGAATGATCAGATCCCAGAATATCAGAAGCTACATGACAATACTTCTTAACCACCAGACTTCTTTTGCAGCTCTGAGTAAATGCTAATCTCTATGGATAAAAAAACATCACGTAGGTCCACTTTTCAGAGTCAAGGTTATGAGGTTCAGGTGATAAATAACTTACTGTCTCAAGCAAAATCAACTATAGGTCCATGATGTCTACAAAACCAGGCTCTGGTTATTTCTTTAATTGCTGAATGCATAGTTGAAATAAGCTACTGGCAAACTTCCCACACTGGCTTCTGGACCATGATATGAGTGATAATATGGTATCAAGGAGCAAGCACAAACACTTAGAAATAATGCCTCTTACCAAAATAGCAAACAAAAATCAATACTATGTTCCTAGTGAAATAACAAAGATTTGGGCTCTCATTCAATAATTGAAAGTTTCAGGTTAGTGATTCTTATCACTTTAAGTAGGTAGAATAGAAAATGACAGTGAATTTCACAAGTTTCATCAGGTGGTGAACAGATTGTAATTACTATTCTTTATGTTGTCCCTTTTTTGGAGTTAACAACATATGGACAACATACCTCTGGAATGCAGATATCAGGCTGACTTCCCCACCCGTCCCCCATCTGTGTCATTATCAGAGAACAGTAGAATAAGTTTCCACTCACCAAACAGAGACACAACACTATCACTCTCTTATCTCAAGGCTATGTGAACTTCTGGTTCTCTTTCATAATTTATTCTCCAAGAGTTTAGATTATCTCCTCGTATCACAGGACATCCCTCTGGTCTACTATATTGATAGCATCATGCCAATGATAAGGATTAAGCAGATGCCATTCAAAGTTTTCAGGATTCTGCCATGCCTGTGGCACTCTTGGGGATGGAGGAAACCAATGGTTTATAATATTTTGGTATATCACCACCAGAGTGAAAGCAAAACTGTTATACCATATTACACTTACCACCATGAAAGAAGGCATAATCCTCAATGGGCTCTCTTTGGACCTTGAAGACAAATATATCACATTGATCCATTTGCCAAGTAAATTATAAAGTACCAGCCTTAGGTGGGACTCCCCAGCTTTGAGTAGGGCCCTTGAATGAGCTTCAGAGCAAAAAGCTCTACCACTTGGCCAATGCATCAAATAGTGCTTGAATTATCTATGGCATATCAGGTGTGGATACTTAATGAAGCCTGTGGCAAGCACTCATGGGAGAATCACAGCCCAAGCTACTAGGGTTTAGAACAGTGTACTCTTTGACAGGTGATTCTTCACTCTATGAGAAACAACTTCTGCTTGTTATGGTGAGAATAAGGCAAAAGGAGAGAAGGGGAGCATTTCATGTAGGGAGGATATCTTGAGCCAAGAGAAGGCAAAGTACGTATGGACTGCTCTGGAAACCATAAATCTTGTAACGCTGGAGCTCAGAGTTTCTGCATGTGAGGAGATTTATTAACTGGGAGGAAAAGATCTTCCTGTTATAGTGTATAAAATGTGTCCAGATGAATTTGAATTAGTCTGATTTGCTCCGGGTTTTAAAGTTCTATAGCCAAAAATCTTGGTAGAAGATATTTTTCACTTTGGTCAGGACAAAGTATTCTACTGTGAGCCATACTTGGGTACTAGGAGATTCAGTACACACCTTGACACAGCTGGAAATGACTCTATGCTGAAATCAACTCTGTCCTGCAGTGGCTTAGGAAACAATATATAGCACAGGGCATTTAAGCTCATGATAAACTCACAGTTCTAAAACAGGTCTCATACAAAGAAAGTGCCTTTGAATTTGGAATACACACACACACATAAATATATAATCATATCTGATATATAATTATATATATATTTATAATGTAATTATATATTACATTATAATTATATATAATGATGAATATATGTATGACTTTAAACACTAACAATTGAACATTTTTAATAAATGCTATAATGCTGTATTGCTACAGACCAAACACTATATGGCCATAATAACTGTCTTTAGGTACATATGCTATGTCATTTGGGATTTGAGTTCTTGGCAGATGAAATAGAAAATATTCATTTTCTTATTCACTGTTTATTTTTTTTTTGGTTCCAGAAATAAAACTTTCAAAAATATTTTTTCAGTCACCAACCTAAGCTATCAGTAGGAAAAGAAAAAGTCAGTTTCTCTAGTCTTTCCGTCTTTCTTATTTTGAGGGCAAAATGTAATGAATGAACTAACTATAAACTCAGTCCACATTGGTAAATCTTGGATGGGTATTCTACAATGACCAACTTCATGGGTACTTCTTCTTTTTTTTAAAATTTAAATGGGTACTTTTTCATAGTAAGTACCTAAAAATAATACAGTCTAAATTTATATACACATATATAATCTCTATCTGTTAGCATCACAAAACTCTTAATACAGCCTTTAAAGAGTTAAGTTTTGTTCCATTTTTACCATGTTTTCTCTTCTATTTGTCTGAGAGACAGAACATAATCATATAACCATTGAGACACACAAAATAAAAATTATGTTGAGTATGCTAATGTCAAAAGTGTGTGCAACTCCCTACCATCAAACTGATGTTCCAGTTTACATCTGTGAGATGATCAGATCAACCATCAGACAATAATGCATACTCTCTTTATTCACTCTGAACCAGGCTTACTTTGTGTAATATGTAGTTGCTCATGGGTGGACAAAACATGCCTTTTTAAAAATTTCTCTGTAGATTTTACTTCTTAGAGCAGTGTTAGGTTCAAGCAACAAACACGGCTTTTTGAATCTTTGGATTATCTACACAGCCCAACACCACAGTTTTCCCATAAAGATATTAGGATTGCTTTTATTATTTTTAATATGTGTAGTTAAAAAATAAATAGGAAACAAACTGAGGGTTGCTAGAAGGGAGGGGGTAGAGGGATGGGGTAACTGGGTGAGAGACATTGGGGAAGGTATGTGTTGGAATGAGCACTGGGTATTATATAAGACTGATAAATCACAGATCTGTACCCCTGAAACAAATAATACATTATATGTTAATTAATTGAATTTAAGAAATCCTCAAAAAATAATGGAAATAAATTATAATATTTGTCTAAACTAGAAAAAGTAATTATATTTTTAAAAGCAGAAGAAACTATAAGAGCAAGAGAAGAAATAAATATTAGAAAATAGGACAAGGAAATGATGACAATTCTAAAACACTACTTAATCTTATTTTCTAAATGGGGAAAAGAGAGAATAAACAATTATGCAAAATAAATGAAACAGAAGATATAAAAATATCATAAGAGACTATTGGCATAACTCTATGCAAAAGAATTGGAAAACCTGCATAAAATGATTAATTTTCCAGGGAATTATAATTTATCCAAACATCCTGGTAGACACAGAATGTTTAAGACAACCAAATACCAGAGGAAAAATATGGAGAAAGTTACTAAGGAACTGTCCACAAGAATTACCAAGCCTTGATTCTTTCACTAGAGAATTCTATCAGAGTTTCAGATACCATATAATCCCAATACTCTTAAACTATTCCAGGAAATAGAGGGAAAATCCTTAAAAAAAAGAAAAATTGAACCACAAATATTACCTATTACACTTTTGGAACTATCCTAAACAAAATATCATTGAAGAGAATTAAACAAACATATCAAAAGATGATATATCACAACCAAATGGGAATTTATTTCACAAATTCAAAAATATTTCAATTTTAGGACATCCATTAATGTAATTATCTATGTTAATAAACATAAAGAGAACAAATAAAACATTTGATTATATTTTGTGCTAGAGAAAACTTTAATAAGAGTCAACACCTATTTCTGATTCAAAGTATTATTAAATAAACAATTAATTGAAACATCTTTAAAATGATAAAACATATATACCCTATTCCAAAAGCCATTGTCCTACTTAATGGAAAATATACTAGAGTCCTGCTTGCTAAAATCAAGAACAAGACAAGAATGCTCCTATCTTTACTCCTTTTTAATGTTGCATTGAAGATACCAGACTTTGCAGCCAAAAGGAAGAAAACAATTAGAGACTTTAATATTAAAAAAAGTTATTTTTTAAAATATCTCCTTGAAGGTGATATAATTTTATGTCTGAAAAACCCAGGTTTAATGCTGAAACTAAAACAAATGATAAGAAAATTTAGTCATATAGAAGAATAGAAAATTAATATAAAAAATTTAGTAATAGTTGCCTATACAAACACTAGTTAATAAATATAATGAAAGAGATGACTTAGTTTATAACAACAACACAAAAAAGATGAAATACTTAGAAATAAATCTGATGAGAAATGTACAAAACTTGCATGTGGAGAGCTTTAAAAATCTCCTGAGAGTCACAGAACTAGTTTTAAGAAAATAGACATCTTTGTTTTGGATAAGAAAACTCATCATAAAAATGTCAATTCTCCCAAAGTTAATATATAAATTTTTCACAATCTCAAATAAAAATATCCACAAGTACTTTTTATTCTGAAGCTAGCAACCTGATTCTGGAATTTATATAGAAAAATAAATAAGCAATAATGGTTAGGAAAACCCTGCAGAAGAAAAAGTAACAAAGGAGATGTGGCTTATACAATATAATAAGATATATTATATTGTACTATATTATACAATGCTATGTTACACTGTACTTAAAACCAAGTGATATTACAGACAGATGCAACAGAATAGAAAATCCAGGGTAGACAGAGGTACCAAGAAGCATTTAGTGTTCTATAAAAGCAGCATTTCAAATCACTGAAATATGGGATTTCCAATAAATGAAATATGGACAATTAAATAGCCATTTAGGAAAAAAAAAAATCATTGCAACCACACCTGAGACTCTGTCCTTCCAGGCCACATGGATTTCTCAGTGTTTGGAGGAAGTATAGGAACAATGTTTCAGAGGTTTCCTCTATGGTGTACTGAAAGTAAATGCCAATTCTTGTACATTTTCTGAACTAGCAAATATTCTTGACTTAATTTCCAGTTTCTAGGAAATGGAGAGGAAAGAAAATAAGTCAAAATACTCCATAAGGAGTATTCAGTGTGTGGAGCACTCTAAATTAAAACAATTGTCCTGGGCTCTTCCAAATGTTAATGTCATGGAACAAACAAGAGATAACTGTCTAGATTAAGGGGGGGGGGGGAAGAAATACCTAACAACCTAATGCAAAATGTTAGCCATGATTGGGTCATTGTGTGAAAATTTTAAAAAATCTATTAAAAAATTCTTGGGATTGTCTTAAATTTGTTCGGTAAAATAATGGTGTGGTTACATAAGAAAATGTCTTATTCTTAGGAGAAAATGATTCTAGACACAAGGTCTACAATCTATTTTCAAGTGGTTTAGTTATACATAGAAGCAAATATGGCTACATGTCAGTAGTTGTAAATAACAATTGTACAATTCCATTAGCCTTTCTAAATGTTTCAGATTTTTCATAATAAACTACTCAGGAAATGTGATCCTTTTGAATTTTTTAACCATGTTTATGATCTTTTAGTTGCACTGCCTTGACATGGCCCTTTGGTTTTGTTTGTTCATTTTTTTTTTTTTATTCTGTTTGCATGTTTACATCTCATTGAGGCCTGAAGTTTGTTCACAAACAGTAAGAATCCATTCTCCTTGGTTACCTTCACTGTCTACAAGGTCTTTAATAAATTACCTTCAGAACTTAAGGTACAGGGTTTGCTGATATGAAATTAAGTAATTTAAAAATGTAATAGTTTAAAGGAATGAGGATATATTTGAAAGTTTAATTCTGTACCTCCTTATTTCCCCCTTTTTTTCTTTGGCCTTCCTTGATTTGGCACTCAGTATTTTTAATACTATTTTGTTACAATGGAATAATGCTTTTCTTTCTCTTTCTGTTATTTCCTTTTGTATCTAGAGAGCTCCAGTAATACTTATTGGTGCGTTTAGAGGGAGCAAGTGGGCACGTGCAATGCATCTCATTTCTGTTCTACTCTTCATACTAATAAGTTTACAAGAGGCTTGAATTTATAGGGGAAAAAAAAAAGACCTGAATCATGGGAGACAAGTTCATTTAAAAGTTCCGCCTTTGCTACATGGACCCAGAATATCAATAAATAAGCAGGGAATGAAATTTAAGGGAAAAAAATTTTTGAAGTGTTTGTGCTTCTAAGACAATTGAAGGAAATGAGACATTAAGAATTAAACCTACACACAGATTGTCAACTAATTTATGACAGAGGAGTCAAGAATATATAATGGGGAAAGGATAGTCTCTTCAATAAATGGTGCTGAAAAAAGTGAGCAACAACACCTAAAACAATGAAACTGGACACCTATCTTATACCACACACAAAAATCAACTCAAACTGAAGTAAAGACATGAACATAGGGCCTGAAACCATAAAAATCCTAGAAAAAAATATAGGTGCTAAGTCCCTTCACATTGGTCTTGGCGATGACTTTTTGAATTTGACACAAAAGCACAAACAACAAAAGAAAATAAAGTGGGAACTTTCAAACTAAAAACTTCTACACAGAAAAAAAAAACAACAACAAAATGAAAAGGCAGCCTACAAAATGGGAGTAAATATTTGCAAATCATATATCTGATAAGGGGTTAATATCTAAAATATATAAGGAGACATACAGATAGCTAACAGGTACATGAAAAGGTGCTTAACATCACCAGTAATCAGGGAAATGCAATTCAAAACCATGACAAGATATCACCTCAAAACTGTTAGAGTGTTTATTATTCAAAAAGACAAGAGATAACAAGTGCTGATGAAGATGTGAGAAAAAGGAATTTGTGCACTGTTGGTGGGAACATAGCTTGGTCCAACAACTATGGAAAACAGTATGGAGTTTTCTCAAAAAATTAAAAATAGAACTACCATTTGATTCAGCAATTCCACTTCTGTGTGTATATCTGAAGCTAATAAAATCACTATCTAGAAAAGATATCTGTATCCTCATGTTCATTGTAGCATCATTTACAATAGCCAACATATGGAAACAACTTAAATGTCTACTAATGGAGGAATGGATAAAGAAAATGTGGTGTGTGTACATATGTAAGTATGTGCATATATATAGTGGAATATGATTCAACCATAAGAAATAAGGAAATCCTGTCATTTGTGACAACATGGATGAAACTTGAGGTCATTCTGCTAAGTGAAGTAAATCAGACAGAAAAAGACAAATACTGTATGACCTCACTTATATGAAGAATCTAAAAAGACTGAACTCATAGATACAGAAAACAGATCAGTGGTTGCCAGAGGCAGCAGTGGGGGAGGAGGGAATGGATGAATATGGTTAAGAGGTAAAAATTTCCATATGTAAGATAAGTAAGTCCTGGGTATGTAATGTATAGCCTGGTGACTATATTTTTTTAATTTAAGATTTAATGTGTTTATATCTTGTCAATCTGTAGATTTTATTATATTGAGTCATATATTGTCTTCTTATAACCAGACATTTGGCCTTTAACTATTGCAACTTGGGCACATTACATTAGCTTTAGTGTTTGCCTCTGTAGGATTTCTTTTTTGGGTGGGAGAGGTTCACTGATACTCCTCTTGGCTTAATACCAGGACTGTGACTATTTATTTTTTTATTCGTCAGAGAGAGAGAGTGTGCACAAGCAGGGAGAGAGGCAGGCTCCCCACTGAGCAAGGAACCCAACATGGGACTCGATCCCTGGACCCTGGGATTATGACCTGAGCCAAAGGCAGACTCTTAACCAACTGAGCCACCCAGGTGCCCCTGTGACTATTTTTATAAAGGCAAGGCAACTGACCCTGGACTTTAAGTTCCTGGCCTGTAGACTTTTCCCTCTTTTAGCAAAAGAAAGTGCCTTAAGACAGTTGGAGTCTATAAACTTTATGAAAAGTGAGAATATGGAGTTTCAGAGCAGTAGGCTATGTACTCGCCAAAAAGGACTTTCCTCAGGAATGGCACAGACTCTGGGGACCTCGATCAGATGCTACTGTGCAGATGACTCTTCCAGTTGTGGATAATGTGGTGTAGAGCTGAGTTCAGCCATACTACTTTGGCAAATGTAAGAGTGTCAATGAAGGCATAGAATCAAACAGTGGAAGCTTTGAGGTGTAAGCTGCTGCAGCTTGATCTTGAATTCAAAGGCACTGGCCTTAGCATGTTCATGGGCGTTGCAAAAACTTCGGTGGATGCCAGAAAGCTACAGATGCAAAAAAATCTTAGTTCACAATGATGACTGAAGCCAATATTCATTATAGGACAAGATGGTATTTCCATAATCAGGCCTTTCAGTCACTGATGAGCAGGATGGTATGTGCTGCTCTTCAGTTCCTGAGCTACGGAGCACTACTGAGTTTACAGTTTTAAATTGTTGATGCCCAGCATAGTCTGCTGACATAGGTCAGCTGTCTAAAATTTGATTCTTTGTTTAGACTCAAGAAAGGAATTACAGAGATATTACTTTTGCCTGAGAGATCATGTCCATGGAATGTTTGGATTTCAGACTCTAGGAAACAAACAAGCCATATTAAACAAAAGCCAAGAAGGATAAGGATGATAATAGACCCAGTTAAAGACTACTTAAATGATGGAGCAATGAGAGCTAATTCCCTGGGTGGGAATATTCAATTCTAGAAAGAAAAGATTTGTTTGAACGGCAACTGTTTTGGTGGGCACAGAAGTCATTGATTTGGAGTTATTCATACCTACTGGGAGTCTTCTGCAGACAAAATCTCAAATCCCTACCAGTGGTTTAATATTAATTAAATTAATTGGATTAATAATTTTGGGGAAATGAAATGGACATATGTTGCCTACCTTCCTCTTCCTTTCTCTTGAGAGTAAGCTTCCCACAGACATTATGCATTTGGCTCCTTTTCCCCATTCTGAATTTTTGCCAGGGTCAGTCTCTTTCCCTGTGAGTTCTGTTCCAGCCCAGAATTGTTTGTGATAGATGGGCAACTGTCCGTAAATGGGACTCAGAATTAGGACTTGCCCACAGATGAAGGCACAGTCTCTAATATTAAAAAAGGGGTAAACCATAATGATGAAGAGCGAGGAGCCTACCATGGTTCAGATCTGAGCTCTACAATTTACCAGTATTGTGACTTTGGTCAAATTATTTAATATCTCCCTGAATCAGTTTTGTATATATGTAAAATAAGAAAATATTACCTTCCATAGGGCTTTAATGAGGATGAAATGAGTTAACATGTAAATCCCTTAGAACTGTACTTTGACCATGGAAACATTCAATATGTTTGAGCTGTTATTATAAGTTTTATTAGCTATAAATAATATTTTGGTTTTTGTAGGCTTTTTCATCTTATTTTTCTGTTGGTTCTCAAGTCAGGTGGAGAAGAAGAGTGCTGTTTTGTTATGAATTTAAAACTCACATGCCATATATTAACTACAAAATATGCCCAGCTTTTTTCTGCTTTCTCTGCCTCTATAAAGGTCCAAATTCTCTATGCCCTTCTAGGGCTGTATTATACAGAGACTGCATGACAATCCTGGGTACCGTTAATGTCATACCTTTCAAATGCTGCTAGTGAAATGAAATCTAACGATGCTCTCCTTATCTGGATCATGCAATGAACTTGACATTAGACCCAGTCAATCCCTTCTCTAATTATGCTTGCAATTATAGAAGAATCTTGTCTACTTACTTTTTACCAATTAAATGAACTAACTTTAATGATAACATTCAACTGGGTGTGATTTTGCTATGTGCCAAAAAAATGATAAAGACAAGTAAGAAATAGACAAAATTCTCCTTTCTTATTCAGGACACCATATGTCTATTGATCCACCATAAGTTAGATTAAGCTTTTAAGAAACAATGTCACAATTTGGCTTAAAGCTACTTTAATGTCAATTTAAATTCAAAGTCCCATATCACCCCTCTCCTATACTTTTATAATTGTTTTTGGGTCCTCAAAATTGGCAGGAACAGTTAAAGCTAGATAAGAAGTTTAAAGGACAGTTAGCACAATTTCCTTAATTTAAAAATTTTAAGGTTCAGGATCAGAGGTTACATCTTGTCAAGATTTTATAAATGGTATGATGAAGTTCGGTTTTCCTTCTCCGGTTATTTTCTGTTGGATCTTCTACTTGGTTTATTTGAAAGATCATCATCTGGTTATTTGTGTATTGATAATCTTCCCAGATAACTTAGCTTAAAATTTTCTCTCATGTGCTTCATATTCCACTGTTAACATCAAGACTGAGAGCTTGTTAGTGGGATTAATAAAAAATGCCTATGTCTTAAGAATTGTTTCTGATATGGGACACCTGGGTGTCTCAGTCAGTTAAGTGTCTGCCTTCGGCTCAAGTCATTATCCCAGGGTCCTGGAATCAAGCCTCCGCATTGGGCTCCTTGCTTAGTGGGAAGCCTGCTTCTCTCTCTGCCTGCAGCTCCCACTGCTTGTGTGTTCTCTCTCTCTCTCTCTGTCAAATAAATAAATAAATAAATCTTAAAAAAGAATTGTTTCTGATAAAAATTCCATACC
The DNA here is from genome assembly GCF_054177405.1 of Leptonychotes weddellii. Taxonomy (NCBI): domain Eukaryota; kingdom Metazoa; phylum Chordata; class Mammalia; order Carnivora; family Phocidae; genus Leptonychotes; species Leptonychotes weddellii. The sequence continues at coordinate 26,265,567 of NC_138370.1, forward strand.
AGCTTAGTCCTCCAGTATTAGTGTTCCTTACTATCTCTTTAAGTGTTATTATTATTATTCATATTTTCTTTAGTTATACTGGATAATTTAAGACTATCTCTTTAAAAATCATTAAAGCAGTGTTATCCCTCACAAACAGGCTTCAGCCCTCAACAAAAAAATCCCAATTGGTTCTACAGTAAATAGTTTTCTTGCTTGAAAACTGACCCCACAGAGCCCATATTCATTTTGGAATTGCCCTGTGTAGGTAATGACAGCCAGCCTGCTATGCTCTTTTTGGCTAATAGAGAAGAGCATATGACCAAATTTTGGCAGGTGACTGTCAAACCTACATGCTACACAGAGGAGAACTGGAGGGAGAAAGACCGGTTGGGATTATTTAAGGAAATTTTGTGTGATGCCAAGCATATCACAGACACGAGATATCCACTGAGTGGTTCACAGTGAGTAGATGGTATCACTTTTTGACAGCAGGGTGACTGGTTCAGTCATGGTAGCAGACTGTATTGAATACTACAATCTCAGTTGAATTCATAAGTACTACCTTAGGAATGGATAAAAGTTCTTCCCCAGTCTAAAAATGGTTCTTGCACTATGTAAGTAGAGGAGACAAATCATTATGCATTTTCTAACATTTATTTACTTACTTTGACCGCTTCTAAGTCAGAGAGACAAACAAGAGGACTGCAGTATACCAATATTCTCACTTGTGCTGGCTTGGATTCTTATAGGACACACATCCATACCTCTTCCTTTCTTAGTTCCTTCCACTAACTTCACCTTGGTTTTTTATCTAGTACCTCACACTGGGACTTGTGTAGCATTCTCTGGGTAATCCCGCAGCTCCCTCACTCTTATACCCAACTCAGCTATGTAAACCTACCACTTTGTATTACTGCAGGATTATAACATGGATAGACAGAAGAGACCTTTCTTCATGGTAAACGTGGTGCCAGTTGGATTTGTTCCAAGCACATATAAACCTTATGATGTTTCATAATCTAAATTTTGCAAAAACCAGATACCATTTAGTTTTCATTATATTTCATACACATTACATTTTAAAACTTCCTCTCCTGTGAGAATCTGGTTCTTTTTCCTCATATATTTATGGTGAATCTCATGCCCTAACAATTTATTCCTAAAACTAATTAGCATTTAGGCATTGATCATGTAACTGTCAATTCCAAAGAAGAAACTAAGTGTATCTTATTTCTTCTCTTTACCCACTTCACATTTCCTTTCTTTTCTATGAGATCTTACATCAGATCACTACTATAAAGTGATATTGCCGTGTAGAATCCTGTGTCAAAATGGGCTGAGAATATGACTGAATAGAATCCACCTTCAGATAATGTAGGGCCTACAGAAGACACAAATCCTGATTAGTTATCCTCCCCCAAATTTGTCTTTATCTCTATTTTGCTTTAATTTAGCTCTGAAAAATCAACGCTACACTCAGAGTCACATAAGCCTTGCATAGGAAAAAGCCCCGACATGATTTATTCCAATTTCTGGCTATACAGAAGTCACATCAGCTCCCTACTTGACACATGCTTACCAGATTCTGTTAGATACACTTGCAGCGGCAAGCACTAGGTTTTACAACATTGCTGGATGGCATTAATCATAAAAAAGAAAAGAAAATCTTTCTTGAGTTCATAACTTCATTACTGTATTTTCCATCTATTGGTCTTTTGCTATCCTCTAGGATACTACAGAAGTTATTCTTCTCTTTTCCAAAGGATAGACTCTAAATAATATGCCCAGTGTTCCCTCTCTCACTGTCTCTCTGTCAAATAAATAAAAAATCTTAAAAAAAAAGAAAAGAATCTCTCATGTTTAACACTGCATGAGGATAATAATGGTGAGAACCATGGTTTTCTAAACCTAATTTGTAAAAAGGGATATGAGTTGTCTGGTTCATTTTCTTTTTCTGAAGAAAAAGCAAATTCTCATATTAAAAATGTATGCATTTAGCTGTATACATCAAGCTTTAAAATTCCTTCAGTGCTCTTTGCATTTTGTGATTTGTACAACCATCTATGTTTATACTTGTATTTACATGAATCTTATTATATAAATAACTTCTAGTTTGAAATTGCATTTACCAAACTGGGGCTTTTTGATTGTCTTATTCAAATTTTCTCTCTCTTTTTCCCTTTTATTTTCATTTTCTTTTTATCTTAATGCAGAAAGTGGCCTACTTTCTTATTCAATAGATAGGAATTTACATATTGCAAGCTTAATAAAGTTTTTAAGCCATTTTATTATCATCATGTTTTGGTTGGTTGACAGAGGCTTTGAGTAAAATTTATTTACCATTAGTTTCTTATCCTTAGGGAGCTGCACTTAAACAATTTGCTTTGAGGGTAAGATTAAAAGATTATATAGTTTATGAGTAAAATGACCGTTTACTGGATGTGACATTTTTTACCTGCTATATGGAATTTGTTAGCATATTTGTCAGCAGTGAGTATAGTATCAGAGGGTGTGCAAATATATGGGCTTATACAGCACTGGGAGAGTTCAAATGAAAGACAAACTAAGAAAAAATACACTTGGAACAAGGGCAGAAACCTTCATTATGAACCAATTTAGCTGGTCAAAGAAGAGCATGTGTTTTGAAGACACAGGTACTTAAACCTTGTAGGTATCAGGAAATTTGGGTCATGAAACTATGATCTCAGAGTTCTTAACCCAATTGTAACCTCTGTCATTCTGGGTTCTCTAAGCTGACAATCAAAAGTATTTTGGTTTCTCTAAGCCTTTAAAGAAAAATCAAGTGTCTTATCCTTTCCATTTCGCATGAGCTCTTTCTAGCTAATATTTCAAATATGGAGAAAACCTAGCAGTTACATAAACAGTTAACATTGAAACAAACAAAAAAACAAAATATGGTAGATATATAAAACTTTCCTATAATTGACTATGGACAAAATGTTTCATGAAAGTAAATAATGTGAATGAGACATGATTAGATTTGAAGGGTGCTAAAGTCTTCCCTACACTTGCAAAGGACAGAAACCCACAGATAATGAGTACCTACATCTTTCCAGATACTGTGTCAATCATTTTATATTCATGAACTTATACTCACAAAAGTCTCATGAAGTTGCTTTTAATCTAGTTTTCATAAATGTATAAACGAGGTAAGATAAAATAAAGCTACGTAAAGTTAATTGACTTGTCCCAGCTCATAGAAGAAAAATTGTCAGATATAATAAGACCAGGATACACTCATGTCTAATGTAGAGCCCACACTGAAAGGTCTTTATTTAAATGTACATATTACCCATAGAACTAATAAATGATATGTATGTAAAAATTCAGTAGGAAATATCTGGCTCATTGGAAAGAAGATCAGTTAAAACAGAAATATGCAAAAGCTGGTTGCTGAGATGATAAGAACAGGTCAAGATGGCTAAACCATCAGGGGGGAAGGCATGGGCATTAGCAGATTATTTCACCAACTTCATAAGTTTTGAGGGCTATCCAACTAAGAAAATGTAAAAAATCTACTCTTCAAGTTTTAAGTTTTTAAAAATTATTTTAGTATTTTAAATATATTTTGAATGTTCAACAGGCAAAAGACAATTGAATAATTTTTGTCAGAAAAAAAATTCTACATATCAACAGAAGGAATTGAATGTAAGTCAGACACTGAAGAGTGTGGAAGGCAAGCGTTATTATCCAGGGCAAAACAATTGTTATACTTTTCGTTAGATTCAATAGAATGATGGATGACTGAAAGCTGTCATCCAGGCAACATATTCTGTTTGGAAAATTGTTAAGTTATGAGATTGTCTGTAAACATATGTAGATTGGGATGAGATGGGGATATATGGAAAAAGAAAATTATATCTCATATTCTGTTTTAACTTCAGAGAATACTCCCTTTTGAAGGGACATTTTGAAAGCCCAGTTTGTGAACAGAAAGTCAGCCAGAAGTTTTAACTTCATAGCTATTGAGTTGATAAGGATATCTAATATTAAAATGTGATTATTCTTGGGCGCCTGGGTGGCTCAGTTGGTTAAGCGACTGCCTTCGGCTCAGGTCATGATCCTGGAGTCCCGGGATCGAGTCCCGCATCGGGCTCCCTGCCCGGCGGGGAGTCTGCTTCTCCCTCTGGCCCTCCCCCGTCTCATGCTCTATCTCATTCTCTCTCTCAAATAAATAAATAAATAAAATATTTTTTAAAAATGTGATTATTCTTTTTATTTATTTTATGTATTTTTAATTAAAAAATAATGATTCTTTTTAAACAAAATTTGAAAGAGTGAAGTGCATCAGGCAATATCTGTGAAGTGCATCAGGCAATAGTTATATTTCTAAAAGCAACTGGAAATGGCTTTAGTAGTCAAAACAGTTAAGAAGTAACAAGCAGAGCTGTCCCTATCTAATTCAACTATTTAAAAGATAAAAAGAGGAAAATAACACACAAAAATCTCAACAATCACCACAACAATAGAAACAAAAACTTAGCACTGAATTAAGCACTAACTGAGAACAGTTGAAATGTATGCCACTAAGGTGAACTCAAGAAAAAAAAAATGGAATAAGACATGTTGGAATCTTGGCAATAGAGGTTAATGGATTACAGAAGAATCACCTTGAAATGAGGAGGCCCAAGGATAAGGAAAATTGCATCCATGTAGTATAGGTAAACAATTTAAGTGAATATAAGTTTCTTATTTTTCATTTGGAGACAAATGCAACTAAGTATCCATAGTAAGGCTTCAGGAATTCTAAACAGTAGATAATTCTTGGTACCTTTATCAGAAGACACTGATAAGTCAGGGTATATGGCTATAACAGGAAAAGTCCTATCAAGCATGGACCCTGGGAAGGGTGAGAAATTAACTTTCTCTAATATCAAGTTGGGACCCACCCCCAGAGGAAGGAACAAGTTTTTTAGGGAGGGTAATTGATTTGACATAATGGGCAGGGAAAAAGTATGGGCTCCGTGGCTCCTCAAGCAGTTTGCCTGTCAGATTCGAAGTCTACTAGGCAGCAAAGGAAGCCATGCTAGAATTAACATTTGTAACAGGACAGCTTAATTTCAGAAAGGAGATAATTACTTCATTATAAACCATGATGATTTAGTTGCAGGGATTGAGCTTATGATAAAAGGTGACAAACTAGATGACTGAAAAACTAGAAAAACTAAATCTTACAGATGAGGATTATTAGTAAACCCATCTGGGGATGAAAGAAAGAAGCTGAAGAAATTAGAGAAAGATATGGATAGACAATTTATTTCTTCAATCCCAAAATAAAGAATGGATTTTAAACCAAACACGAAGTCCTATTTGAGTGTTATTATTTCAGTGGAAAAGATATCATTGACTATGAGACATGAGCTATTCAAACCTCATGCCCAGAGTGATCTATCCTAATAGGTGTCATAATCTACCTGGTGACACCTTACAAAACTGTGATTAAACTCACTCCTCCTTCAAGATGCAACTGCTGAATACACACTGTATACTTGGGACTTGGGTTACAACTGAAAAAAAAAAAAATCCTTGCTCTCTTGCAGTTTACATTCCAGTGAGGGACAAAAACAAATAAGCAAATAATATCAGGTAGTAAAATTAAAATAGCTATATTAAAGTCAAAAAATTAGAAAAATAAGTAAATGGAGAGTTACAAGAGTTGTTATTATAAGTAAAGGGGCATGGGATACCTCTGTGAAGAAGTGACACTTAAGTAGAAACTCCAATGCAGCAAGACCCATTATACAACTGTGAAAATAATGTTCCATGTAGAAAGAACAGAAATAGCAAAGGTCCTAAAGCCAGAGGATGCATGACTGCTTAAGAAATAGCAAGGAGATCAGGGTGACTATGGTGACATGAGTAAGGGAGAATGTGGTTAGAAATGAGCTTGGGAAGAATGCAAGGGACCAGATGTTTTAGGGCTTTGTAGAGCTTTTTATGTTCTTCATAGTGTGAATGGAAACCATTTCAGATCTAAGCAACTAAGTGGCATCATCAGTCATGTGTTAAAGGGATAATTCTGAATGCACTATAAAGAATAAGCTTGGGTGACAAAAATTAAAGCAGGGACACAAGTTAAAAGACTATTGCAGAATTCTATGTAGGTAATGATGTGATTAAGACTGAGGTTGTAACAGTACAAGTGGTGAGAAACAGCCAGATCCAAGATATATATGAAAAGTCCAATACACAAGAGGTTCTGGTGACTTGGATGTGGGTTATAAAAGACAGTCAAGGATGATTCCAAGGCTTAGCCTCTGCAACTAGAGAATGATGGTATCTTTAATGGTGTGGAACTCATTAGGCTTGAGAAGGTTTTGATAACAAATCATGAGTTCCATTTTTGACAGGTTAAGATGGAAAGTTTTATTAGACACCCATATGGAAAAGTTGTGTTTAAAGCCATGAAACTGTGAGACAAACCAGAGAGTGAGAAAGACAGAGATGGGGTGGGGGGGAGGTCTAATCCAACATTTAGGAGTTTAGAAGAAGAGATAGGTCCAGCAAGGAGACTGAGAGAAGGCAGTCAGTGTGGTAATAAAACAAAATGGTACAGTATTGCTATGGTCAATTTGGCGGGGGGTGTTTCAAAAAAGGAGTGGGCTGCTTCTTCTATTCATGAGATGCTAACTAAAAGAAAACTTTCTCAAAAATAAAAATAAAAACTTTCTCTACCTCCATAAACAAGTGGAAAATCAGATTAAATATGCAAAACAACTCTTCAGGCACTAGCAAATGACAATGCAAGCATATGATTCCTGAAAAAGAAATAGAAAAGAAATGAGGTGATCTCTGGATGGTCCTAGGTTACTGTGGGGAAATTGCCAGGCTGCAGAGAGGGGACAGTAGATCACACATTACTCTGTGATCTCCCTGTGATCAGAGAGAGATCAAAGTTTAGGGAGGTCAAGTTAGTTAGAATTTGTAGAGAAAACTTCCATACAGGAGAAAACTAAGCTGGGTTAGAGTTCCATGAGCCTACATAAGTTTCTGCTTGACTGCCAATCTGCTCAAAGTTAAGGTTACTATTCCAAGTAAGGAAAAAACCTGCTAAGGAAAGAAAAATAATCAAGAAGCTATAAGAAAAACTTCCAGAACTTACACAGAGCTAGGAATCATTTTACTGTCCTCCAAATAAAATGGAAATATCTTCTTGAATAAGCATTTAGTAGACAGTCTAGAAGGGCAAGATGAAGAAATGGGATTAAATTCATCCTCAAAAAAGGTATTCTATACCTTCTCTGAAAAAGATTAAAATTAAACCTCAGAAAAATCAAAGAAATCTTCAAGTCTTTAACTGAGGACTGAAAAAAAAAAAAAAAGAAAAAGAAACATGAAATCCAGCATATGAAAAAGCAGGCAATAATAACCAAAAAGGAAAACAGTCTATAGACACAGATCAGAAATGATTAATGTGATGAAATTGCAGCATACTTCTAACACTGAAAAAAGCAAAATACCATATAAACATAATAAAAAGAAAAATGGGATATATAAAAAGAGACTTAAATGGAATATCTATAAATGGAAATTGTCCTAATGGAAAGGAAATATATTTGGGATGGGATGAACAACAGATTGGATATGGCAAAAAGAAAAATCAATAAACTTAAAGATAGGAAATAAAACTACTCAAGATGAACCTCAGAGAGAAAGAAGATTGAAAAACTTAACACAGCACCAGTAGATTAAGGAAAAAATATCAAGCAGTCTGACATACATATAATTAGACTCTAAGATGGTGGAGGGCCTGATGCTGAAAAACCATTTGAGGTAATATGGCTCAAATTTTTCAAAATTTATGAAACCATAAATCCACATATTCAAGAATCTCAACAAGTTTCAAGGCGACTAAAAGTGAAGCATGCCAAGACAAATCATAATCAAATTGCCCCCCAAAAATGATAAAAAATGAAACTCTTTAAAGCAATTAAAGGAAGAAACACATTATGTATGGAGCAAAAGGATAAGAATTAATGACTAAAGTTTGCCATAATATATGCTTGGAAAAACACAATAGAATGCTATGTTTAAAGCACCAAAGAGGGAAAAAATGCATACATATGTATATTTTGTCAGCATAGAATTTAATACCCATAATTATACCTTTCAAAAATAATAATGAAGCCCTTTTTCAGACAAGAAAAAGGTGAAATTATTACCAGCAGAATTTTACAAAAAAATATTAGAGGGATATTCTGAAGTCAAAAGGAAAAAATGACACTAGATGGAAACTTGGCTCTAGACAAAGAACATGCAAAATGATAAATGTAGATAAACATAAAAATATTTTTAATTTTTAACACCTGTAAAAACTATTGACAATTTAAAGCAATAAGAATGAAAATATTTTGTGGGGTTTATAGCATATAGAGAAGTAATATGCATGGCAATAATAGCAGAAATGAGAGAGAAAATGAAATATACTATTGTAAGGTTCTTATGCTACAAGTGATAGGCATAATATTATTTGAACACACAATATTATAAGGTAAACATATGCATTATAAACATGACCAACCATTAAAAAATATAAGCAATAAACTTAATAGTATTATAAAATAAACTCATAAAAATTCAATCCAAAGGAGAGCAGGAAAAGAGAAAAAAAAGGAAACAAAAAAATATGTGCAAATAGCAATCAAACAGCAACATGGTGGATTCAACTCCAATCATGTCAATAATTACATTAACGTGAATATCTAAACACTTCACTTAAATGGCCCAGGTTGTCAAATTGGATAAATACCAAGATCTGACTATTTCACATCTAAAAGAGGTTTACTTTAAGTACAAAAACACACATAGCTAAAAAATAAATGGATGGAAACAAATATTCAATGTAAACAGTACCAAAGGATTCTAGAGTTACAATGTTAATATCATACAAAGTAAAATTCAGCACATGGAATATTACATGAATAAAGAGGAATTTTTCTTAAGAGGTCACCTCATCAAATAATACTATAATCTATAATCCTAAATGTGAATGCACCTAATAAAAGAGCTCCAAAATACATGAAGCATAATCTGATAGAATTAAAAAGTAAAATTTTTAAAAATTACAAGGAAAATTGGAAATTGTAACTCTCCCCTATTTGATGAAACATATATAATATCAGTAAAGATTAGGTATCACACTCCTTGATTTCAAAGTATACTACTCATCTATAGTAGTCAAAGCAATATGGTGCTGGTATGAAAACAAACTCATTTATTGGTGGAATAGAATAGAGAACTCAGAAATAAACCCACACCTACATGATCAATTGACCTATGACAAAGGAGACAAGAATATATGATAGGGAAAAGACAGTCTGTTCAATAAATGGTGCTGGGAAAACTGGAAAGTGACATGCAAAAGAATAAAACTGGTCCATTATCTTACACCAATCACAAAAATAAATTCAAAGTGTATTAAATATTTAAATGTAAGATCTGAAACAATAAAATCCTAAAGAAAACATACACGTAAGCTCTTTGATATGTCTCAGAAATATATATTTTATTACTCTCCTCAAGAAAGAGTGACAAAAGCTAAAATTAAACAAATGGGATTACATCAAACTAAAAATCTTTTGCACAGCAAAGGAAACCATCAACAAAATGAAAAGGCAACCTGCTGAATGGGAGAAGATATTTGCAAATCATATATCTGTTGAGGTGTCAATACCTAACATATATAAAGAATTTATACAACTTAACATATATTTAAAAAAATGAACATTTTCCAAAGAATACATACAGATGGACAACAGACACATGAAAAGATGCTCAACATCACTCATCATCAGGGAAGTGTTAATCAAAACCACAATGAGATATTACCTAACACCTGTCAGATTGTCTATTATTAAAGAGACTAAAAAATAAAGTGCTGGCAGGGGCGCCTGGGTGGCTCAGTCGTTAAGCGTCTGCCTTCAGCTCAGGTCATGATCCCAGGGTCCTGGGATCAAGCCCCGCATCGGGCTCCCTGCTCAGTGGGAAGCCTGCTTCTCCCTCTCCCACTCCCCCTGCTTGTGTTCCCTCTCTTGCTGTGTCTCTGTCAAATACATAAATAAAATCTTAAAAAAAAAAAATAAAGTGCTGGCAAAGATGTGAAGAAAAGGGAACCTTCATAAACTGTTGGTGAGAATGTAAATTGGTGCAACCACCAAGGAAAACATGGAGTTTCCCCCAAAAAAATTAAAAATAGAACTACTATATTATCCAGCAATTCTACTTCTGGGTATTTATCCAGAGAAAATGAAAACACCAATTTGAAGAGATATATACACCCCTGTGTTTATTTCAGCATTATTTACAATAGCCAAGATATTTTTGAGCTATAAAAAAGAATCTTGTCATTTGTAACAACATGGATTGACCTAGAGGGTATTATGCCAAGTAAAATAAGTCGGACAAAGAAAGACAAATACTGTATGATTTCAGTTATACACAGAATCTAAATCAAAACAAAAGAACAAATAAAACAGAACAGAAACAAACTCATGGATACAGGAAATAAACTCTTGATTACCAGAGGAGGAGGGCTGGGATGGCAGGCAAAGTAGGTGAAGGGAATTAAGAGGTAAAAGATTCCAGTTATAAAAATAAATAAGTCATGGGAATATAATATACAGCATAGAAAGTATACTCAATAATATTGTAATAACATTGTATGGTGACCGATAGTAACTAGACTTATCATGGGAATCATTTTGTAATGTATAAAAATATTGGATCATCATAATGCACACCAAAAACAAACAGGATATTGTATCTCAATTATACTTCAATAAAAATATCAGTAAAGATATAGAAGGATTTAATATCCTCAATCAACTAAACCCAATTTCCATTTATAAGTTGTTTAACTTCAAAATAGCAGAATATGCATTAGTTTTATGTGCACACAGAAGAGTCACCAAAATAGACCATCTTCAGAACCATTAAAAAAAAGAAGCCAATAAATTTAAATGAAATAAAAGCATACTAAGTGGTCTCTGACCATAAGGGAATTATACTAAAAATCAATAAAAAAAGATTTCTCAAAAATCCTCCAAAAAAATGGTAGAATAGAAAGCCCCAAATCCTTCTTTCCTCATTAGGACACCAATTTGACAACCATATAAAACCAATTATCTTTATGAGAAATCCAGACACCAGTTAAGAGGTTCCTGCATCCCAAAGTGAGCATGGAAATAGTTGCTTTGATGCTAGTAGGATAACTTGTGACACTCACTTGCTAAAACCCCTTGTTCAGGAATAACACAGCACAATCAATCAGGAGGAAACTTTCAACTCCCAGCTTTTCCCTGAAGAAGAAAAGAGACTAGGACACATGCCTAATGCTTAGACTTTGGGGAGCTACTCAAAGGACTAATTTGTGTCTTGCCTGAATCTAAGGACTGACAAGAAAGGGCACTAGGTTGGGAGCCATTGAGAAAAAAAGGCAAAGTTTTGAGCTAGCAGGCACACACTTACCATTGTCCCTCCCCTCTGGCTCATGATGGAGCAAATGAGTGCCCCAATTCCTGGTTTCTCCCCAGACAGGAAAAGAGTGGGAACTGTGTCTAATGTTTTAGTCTTTTATGGGGGCTGCCCAAAGAATTGGTTTCTGTCTGGCCCAATTCGAAGTGTTTATGGGAGGCATACTCAAGATGCCTGAGGGCCACAGAGAATGAAGAAGAAAAAAAAAAAGATCTGGGTGGCTAGACATGAAAATAGCTTATGAATCAACTGATGGATGAATAAAATATATATTTTATTGGCAATATATATATTTATTGGCAACAACATGGAGAAACCTTAAAGACATTATGCTAAGTGAAATAAATCAGACAAAGAAAGACTAATACTGTATTATCTCACTTATATGTGAAATCTAAAATAATAATAAAAACACCAAACTCACAGAAAAAGAGATCAGATTTGTGGTTACCAGGAGTGGGGGAACAGAAGAAAGGTGCAAACATCCAGTTGTAAGATAAATAGATTATTAGGAATATAATGTACAACATGATAACCATAGTTAACACTGCTCTATGGTACATGGGTACATTTTTAAGAGTTCTTATCACAAGGAGAATTTTTTTCTTTTCTTTTTACTGTATCTATATGAGATAATGGATTTTAAGTAAATGTACTGTGATAATCATTTCAAAATATATGTAAATAAAACCATCATGCTGTATACCTTAAATGTATACAGTGATATATATCAATTATTTCTCAATAAAAGTAGACCAAGAAGAAGAAGAACAAGAACAAGAACAAGAAGAACAAGAAGAACAAGAACAGCAGCAGCAGCAGCAACTACTACTACTACTACTACTACTACTACTGAGTGGCTTATGATAGCTCCAGAGAACTACAGTACCACAGGTAGACATTAAAGGGAGCAAGATATTATGAACAGCTTAAACAAACAGACAAACAAATGAGTAAAACCTCTCTAAATTTCTCTAGAAATTTATACACACAAATCCAGAGAAGTTGCATTCACAGAAAATGTTTGAGAGGTCACCAAAATGTCTAGCCAGAAAATTAACAAGTCAGGAAATGACAGATGTTGGCGGGGATGCGGAGAAAGGAGAACCCTCCTACACTGTTGGTGGGAATGCAAGCTGGTGCAGCCACTCTGGAAAACAGAATGGAGGTTCTTCAAAAAGTTGAAAATATAGCTACCATACGATCCAGCAATTGCACTACTAGGTATTTACCCCAAAGATACAAATGTAGGGATCCAAAGGGGTACGTTCACCCCAATGTTTATAGCAGCCATGTCCACAATAGCCAAACTGTAGAAAGAGCCAAGATGTCCATCGACAGATGAATGGATAAAGAAGATGTGGTATATATATAGAGTGGAATATTATGCAGCCATCAAAAAGAATGATACCTTGCCCTTTGCAACAACGTGGATGGAACTGGAGGGTATTATGCTGAGCAAAATAAGTCAATCAAAGAAAGACATGTATCATATAATCTCACTGATATGAGGAATTCTTAATCTCAGGAAACAAACTG
>NC_138370.1:26279080-26315390 GCF_054177405.1 Leptonychotes weddellii
CAGACTTTTAAAAGTTCCGATTTTGTGCTCCGCGGCTCTATCACTTGCCAGAAGCGGCTGACGGAGGCCCCTCCCCCGCCGTCTATCCTCCCGAATATCGCCTCGGATTCACTTCTCCGCACGTCCTACCTTCCAGAAAGTGGTCGCTTTTCTGATGAGAGAGTTGTTGCTCTTCTTTTCTTCAATCTCCTGTTGAGTTCGTAAGTGTTCAGAATGGTTTGATCCCTATCCGGCTGAATTCCTGAGAGGAGACAACTGAGTTTCTTATTTTTCTTGGTGGGATAGGAAGGGGAGGATTTTAGCTATAAGTTGGGGTTTCTAATCTAATCCCCTCCCCACCATCTTGCTCATGACCTAGTTTTGTCTCTTGCATTTTCTTTCTGCAGCCCATTAAATTAAGAGTCACTTCCCAGAGTGAACATTGGCTTCATAGTGTATTCACCTATCTGAATTTTCACTTTTTCAAAATTTCTGTCCTTGTATGTTTTTCTTTTACTTGGCTAACCATACATTCACATATTGTGAAATATGCAGTCCATATTTGTTTAGCCTTTTATATGTTTATTCCTATGAAGTAAACTTCTAGTTCCTTATAGTTTCAAAATGGAATCCCTTCTCCCAGTCTTAATGCATAATAATAGCTATAAATAGATATTTTAAAATAGATATTTAAATATTTATTTAGAGGAGGGAGGTGCTACCTTACTGCTAGTGGTTTTAGCCTCAAGCAAGCCAGCCAAACTGTGCTGTTATGACCCACATAAATTCATACTTATAACCCTTATCCTTAGAAACTGTGAAGTGGATTAGTAGAAAAATGACTCTAAGTGGTTGTTTCTGTGAATAAATAGCAGAGTGCCATGAAGGGTGAAAGCACTCAAACACTGTTGAACGATGATGATGTTGACAATGATGATGGTGATGATGAGATCTTGTAGGCAATTGGAAATAGTATAAGGGCAAATGTCTTATGGGTATGGAAATGTTTGAATTTTTTATACAGAAGGATATATGGAAAAATCCACGGGGAGCAGTAACAGTACCATCTTACTCAAGGACTTTCAAACCTAATGGGGAAGATAAAATAATTGAAAAATGCACTTTAAAAGTTATTTATAACCCACTTTGTTACAAAATGTATTTTGGGGACACATAATTTTTTTTCCATTACCTGCACAGAGTCCAGATATTAGCCTTGGAGCTAGAAGGTCAAACCGAAACACAAACGTGCTGATTTTTCTGTACTCAAAGGCAACATTTGCTGATTTTGGCTGTTTACCCCCTAAAACACAATCTGCTTACTTTGCAGAGGTGGGAGCCTATCCCTAATGTGACCAAGTCCATTTTTAGAAAGTCTCTCCTAGTATTCCTGACCTTACTTAGTGAGTATAATGAAAGATCATTAAACAGGCATCAGAGATTCTGATTAGTTTTAAGGAAATAACCCTGTTAGATGATCCTTGCACATGGGAATCATGCTGGACTATTGCTTATCAAAGCCACATTATTGCTTTCTTTTGCTCATGGAATATGCAGAAGACATACTCACATGTAATGAGCAGATCTAATTTTAAAAAAGTGTGCTAACAGTTTTGCATACTAACAATAAGATTTATCTCCAGGCTGTAAGCTTACAGGTAGTCTTTTATTTTCCAAAGCAAATTTGAAAATTAGCAAATTAATTCACAATGTTGTTTACGCGGTACAGAAGCACCTTGTTTGGGACGTGGTTCTTTTTCCTTTAATGCATAAGAATATTTTAATAGCTACAAGAGGACAAAAACCTTCCAGTTCCCTGCTTCTGTCAGCATGCCACCTCTTCCATCTAAAGTGATCAAAGACTGTAAACACCACGTGGTAGAGGGAGAGATCTTTTTTAACTGGTAGGGCTTCAGTGTAGGTTTATGAAGGAGTAAAATCCTGCAAGCATCATAGGTGAAATTTGGGGATTGCTGTAATCATTTTTATCTTTCAGGATCAAAAGGGAGTCACTTCATAAAAATTCCCATCTCCCTTCCCTGGGCACACCAGTATGATGGGGGGATTTGGCTGGCTAGCCTATTGGTGACACTCTCATTCTGAACACTTTGTACCCATCATTGAGCCCAGGTCCTTGATATTGCTAAATCTAGCCATTTTAAGGTTAAAGTAACATGTTCATTATTGCCAAGGACATAGCTTCTATGAGCTGTACAGGAAGCTATTGTATTGCCAGTGTTCTCTAATAAGGGGAGATAGATGGAAACCATGAAATGAATTCATATTACATGTGCAGTTTTCATATTATATTTATGGAACCCAAAATGTATTAACTGAATATGCTTGCTGCACAGTAAATTAGCTCAATTTCATGGTGAGAATTTCATTTTCTTTTAAATATTAAAAAAATGTCCAAATTCAAGCTTATAAACGTTCTCAAAGCTACTCAGAAAGTCTCTCTGAGATATTAAAAGATTAATTTATAGTGAGTATAGGTACAAAATTAGAATACAGTAAAGAACTTAGGTGTATCTACAGCTCATAATTTGATCATTCTCCCTACTCCCTCTTAATAATTCATGCTTTTCCTTAGATTTTATTGCAGATTATTTGTGCCAATAAACCGAAACACGTGAAACATATAATAACCTGTTGACATGTTTCCAATACTGTCCTTACTAAAAGAGCTAATGGTAATGAATTGGTTTATGATTATGTCCTTCAGGAATTCAGAATAGTTGTGGGGAAACAAGATGTGGTTTTAAACTCCATGATCCCACTTCCTATGGTTCACAGTTACTACCAGAAGAGCCAGTTACTGTCTTAGATACATTCCACTCTCGTATTATATATCTCTTCTATGCAACTTGTACATAGTGAATTGTTTTGCCATTTCCTCTTGCCAATTTCTCTACTAGCTCCTTTCAGTACACCTTTAGTCCTTGTATTGGCACATGACTTAACATTTTTAAACCTTTCCTACTTACTTCCTCTAGTCCCTTGCTTAGATACCACCCAATTTCCTCTGAGCCCTCAAAATGACAAGAAAAGTATTACCTTTCCATATTGGACCAGAAAAATAAGTTAGACTGGAAATCAGATTTCTCAATATTCTCTGCCTTCTCCAGATCCTTGTTTGTTTGTTTGTTTTAATTTCAGCTATATTTAGGTATAACTGACATAAAAAATTGTAAGATATTTAAAGGTGTATATAGTGGTGATTTGATGTATGTATACATTATGAAAAGCTCCCCTCATCTAGTTAATTAACACATCCATCACTTCACATATTTATCTCTTTTTTGGGGGGGTATGAGAACATTTAAATTCTCTCTTAGCAAATTTCAATTATAAATTGTGTTATCCAACTATAGTCACCATGTTATATGTTAGCTATAAGACCTTATTCATCTTTCTAAAAATTTATTTATTCATTTTAGAGAGAAAGAGAGAGAGCAGGAGGAAAGGGAAGAGGAAGAGAGAGAAAATTTCAAGGAGACTCCATGCTAAGCACGGAGAACAATGCAGGGTTCAATCTCATAACCCTGAGATCATGACCTGAGCCAAAACCAACAGTCGGACACTCAACCAACTGAGCCACCCAAGCACCCCAAAACCTTGTTCATCTTATAACTGAAAGTTTGTAGCCTTTACCAACCTCTATCTTCTTCACCCTCTCCAATTTCTAGCAACCACTTTTCTAGTCTCTCTGTTTCTATGAATTTGTCCTTTTTCTTTTAAATTCCACATATAAGTGAGATCATATGGTATTTGTCCTTGTCTGACTTATTTCACTTAGAATAATGCCTTTAAGATCCGTCCATGTTGTTACAAATGGCAGGATTTCCTTTCTCATGGTCGAATAGTAGTTAAATATACGTATATATACATCACATTTTCTTTATCCCTTCATCTATTGATGGACACTAAAGTTGTATTCATATCTTGGCTATTGTGAATAATGTTGCAGTGAACATGGGAGTGCAGATATCACTTTGATCCTTTGATCCTGTTTTCCTTTGCATATGTACCCAGATATAGGACTGGTGGATCATATGGTAGTTCTATTTTTAACTTTCTGAGGAACCTCCATGTTGTTTTCCATAATGACTGCACCAATTTACATTCCCACCAACATTGCATGAGTGTTCCCTTTTCCCCACATCCTTGCCAACACTCATTATCTTTTGTCTTTTTGATGATAGCCATTCTAACATGTGTGAGGTGACATTTCACTGTAATATTGATTTGCAGTTCCCTAATATTTAGTGATGTGGCATGCCTTTTTTATGTACCTGTTGTCTTCTTTGGGGGAAAAAAAAAGTGTCTATTCAGGTACTCCACCCATTTTTTTAAGTGGATTTTTTTCTTTGTGCTATTGAATTGAGTTCTTTGTATTGTTTGAATATTAACCCTTTCTTAGATATATTATTTGCAAATATTTACTCCCATTCTGTAGGTTGCTTTTTCATTTTGTTGATGGTTTCCTTTGCTTTACAGAAGTTTGCTTTCTGTTTGTTTGTTTTTTTTTTTTTTTAGTTTGATGTACTCCTGCTTATTAACTTTGCTTGTATGGCTTGTGCTTCTGTTGTCAAATCCAAAAAATCATTGCCAAGACCAATGTTAAGGAACTTACCCTCCATGTTTTCCTCTAGGAGTTTTATGGTTTTAATTCTTACTTAAAAGTCTTTAATCCATTCTGAATTAATTTTTGTGTATGATGTAAGATATTGATCCAGATTCATTCTTTTGCATGTGGCTGTCCAGGTTGCCAACACTATTAATTGAAAATTCTATACCTTTCCCATTAAATATTCTTACCTCGTTTGTCGCAAATTAATTGACTCTCTCTCTCTCTATATATATATTTTTTCATGGGTTTGTTTCTAGGCTTTCTATCCTGTTCCTTTGATCTAAGTCTCTGTTTTTGTGCCAGTACCCTGCTGTTTTGATTACTGTAGCTTTGTAATACAGTTTGAAATCAGGAAGTATACTCCCTATTGCTTTGTTCTTCCTCAATATTTCTTGGGCAATTCAAGCTCTTTTATGGTTCTCTATAAATTTTAGGATTGTTGTTTCTGTGAAAAATTCCATTGGAATTTTGATAGGGATTGCACTGAATCTGTAGATTGCTTTGTGTAATATGGATCTTTTAACACTATTAATACTTCCAATCCATGAACATAGGATATTTTTCCATTTATTTGCATCTTCTTCAGTTTCTTTCATCTATGTCTTGAGGTTTTCAGTGGAAAAACATTCTACCTCCTTGGTTAAATTTATTTTTAGGTATTTTATTCCAGATCTTTGTTTTACCCACTTTATTGAACCAAAACACATAGCCACAATTCAGATTGCATATTACCTCAAACTGTTTTACTTCAAGAACTTTCTGTCTGGAATTTGCATCCACTGTATCCACTCCTTCACTTTCACTAGGTTTAATCTCACCTTCAACAGGACCCCTGTTCTGTCCTTCTTTCCCAATTAACTTAGGCTACCAATTAATTGAGGCTGTATGTACTCTCCTAATTTCTCACAACTTTGCTCTACCAAATCAACTAAATCATACTCAATTAATCTTTCTCTGCTCTCACCTCATCTAGTCCCATTCTAGAACAAAACTCAATGGCCTATTTTCTCTTTTACTGCTACCTGATGCAGAAATTAAAATAGGTGTTTATTTGTATAACTTCAATTAAATACTATTTAAGTCACCCAAGACCAGTAATGCTCGTCCTCAATCTCACTAAGTGTTTTATTCTTCTCCATTTAATGTACTCATTGTCCAAGATGGCCATTTAGTCCTCCTTTGTCTTTTCAAAACCACATCCTCTGCCTCTTCGCCTCCTTACTCCTAAGCTAACTTCAATTTGGTCTCCTTCAGTTTTCTTCTCCTTCAGCATTCTTTCCTTCCTGCAACTTGACTCATTCTTTTCTAATATTTTCTTAAACTTGAGAAAGAAGGTGAAAACCCCTTCCTCAACTAAAAATTTGTTACTCATCAATTTTTCTCTTTCTCTATTAAATCTTCAGTTTTAAAATTGTAAACATAGCTATCTTAAGCCATAAATATACTCAAGAATGTTGGATTTAAATAAGTAACTTTCCTGATCCTCTGTCTCCATTAAGCTATCTTTTTATCTTATATTGCCTTTACTTCTAAACTTCTAGATAAACTACCTCAGGAAAGAACTGTACTCATATCATCAAGTTACATACTTATATATCTATACACTCTGCTTTCTCCTATTTCATGTGACTACTTTAGCTCTGAATCTCATACTCATGTACCTGCACAAGGCAGTCAATAGAAAAATTATCTCTTTTTCTATATTAACATTTTTTTCTGTCAGTTAGATCATTCTCAAATCATTCTATTATGAAATAAAGCCCATATTAAGAAAACAGTATATTTGCTTCTCCCACTCCCTTCCTGGCTACCATTCAGTTTCTTTGCCCTTAGGAAAATTAGGAAGCATTGCCTAACTTTGTAACATCACTTCTTTTTTAACTAATTAATTAAATTTTAATTTCAGTGTATGTGTTAACTACACTGAAGTTAAAAGTACACTTTGAGGTATACAATATAGTGATTCAAGAATACATATATTACTCAGTGCTTATCAAGATAAATGTATTCTTAATCCCATCACCTATTTCACCCACCCCCCACCAACCCACCTCCCTTCTGGGAACCATCAATTTGTTCTCTGTAGTTAAGAGTCTGGTTTTTGGTTCATCTTCTTGTCTTCTTTTTTTTTTTTTCCCCCTTTGTTTGTTTTTTTCTTAAATTCCAAAAATGAGCAAAATCATATGGTATTTGTCTTTCTCTGACTGGCTTATTTCACTTAGCATTATAGTCTCTAGATCCATCTATGCTGTTGCAAATGTTAAGATTTCATTCTTTTTTGTGCCTGAAAATAGATTTTAAAACAAAGATTGTAACGAGAGACAAAGAAGGACACTATAATAAAGAGGACAGTCCAACAAGAAGATCTAACAATTGTAAATATTTATGCCCCTAACATGGGAGCACCCAAATACATAAAACTGTTAGTATCAAACATAAAGGAACTAATAGATAGTAATACAGTAATAGTAGGAGACTTCAATATCCCACTTACATCAATGGACAAATCATCTAAACAGAAAATCAATAAGCAAACAGTGACTTTGAATGATACACTGGACCAGATGTATTTAACAGATACATTCAGAACTTTCTATCCTAAAGCAGCAGAATACACATTCTTTTCAAGTGCACATGGAACATTCTCCATAATAGATCACATATTAGTCCACAAAACAAGCTTCAACAAATTAAAAGATTGGAGTCATACCATGCATCTTTTCTGACCACAACACTGTGAAACTAGTAGTCAATCACAAGAAAAAATGTGGAAAGAACACGCATACATGGAGGTTAAATAACATGTTACTAAACAATGAATGGACCAACCAAGAAATCAAAGAAGAAATAAAAATTACATGAAGAGAAATGAAAATGAAAACACAGCAGTTCAAAATCATCACTTATTTACTACCCAACCAACTCTAATTGGGCTTCTGTCCTTACCACTTTTAATAGTCTGCTCAGGCAGTCTTAACAAAATACCAAAGGCTAGGTGGCTTAAACAACAGATATTTATTTTCTCATGGTTCTAGAGGCTAGAAGTCCATGACCAAGTTACTGGGAAAATTTTGTTTTAGGTAAGAGCTCATTTCCTGGCTTGTAGACCACCTTCTTTCGTATTCTGATGTTGCCTTTCTCTTGGTCATGTAAGGAGAGAGGGAGGGAGGGGAAAGAAAGAGAGAGAAGGAGAGAGGACTCAGGTCTCTTCCTCTTCTTATAAGAACACCAGTCCTATTGAATTATTGTCCCATCCTTATTACCTCATTTAACTATAATTACCTCCATTAAAGCCCAACCTCCAAATACAGTCATGGAGGGGGTGGGGGGGGTGGGTGTTGGGACTTTAACATAAGAATTTGGGCACTGGGGGACACAATTCTGCCCATAACACAATTTCATTGAGAGAGTTCTTCTAATCATCACCCACACTTGCCATCTTCATATTCTAGTGTTTGGTTCTCTGTTATTGCCTTATTTCATTTATTCTCATCATATAACATAATTGACTGCTCTGTCCTTTCTGAAGCAGTTTATTATCTTGTATTTCATTTTATTAAGATGTTTTATTTCTTAAGATGTCACCTGTGCTCCTATATTATAATAAATTAACTTTAATCTAATCTACAAAGTATTTATTTGGCAATTTATTTTTGCATCATTTTCATCCTGAGTCTACTTGATTTCTTGGTAATATGTGACAGCACAGATCAGAGGTTTACAAAGTAGGGTCAGTATACCCTAGGTGGTGGTCAAGATGATCCAGGGGTACAGAAAAAAAATATAAAACTTTAATATACATTTATTTTTATCTTAAAAAAGAAATTAAGCATGACAAATTAATTATTTAGATTTAATCAGTACCCTCATCAGTTTCATATGTCATGTAAGATTAGGTGTGTCCTGAGGGAAAAGTGGGTACTCCACAGGTGGTCAGTGGTACTCATCTTATTCAGGCTTTTTTAACATATTGAGAAATTGTTTAATTAAAGTGTGATTTAATTAACTGCTTAAATTGGATTTAGGCAGGCTGTAAATTTCAGGTTTTAGAGTCTTGGCAATGATGTACAGTGAGATAAGGAATATTTTGTAGCATACAGAGATTGCTTGCTTATTTCATGGTGAAAAAACCTCAAAAGATTCTCTTTTACAAGAACCTAAATGTAAAAATATACTAAAGACTAGTGACATGACATTTAACAGATATTAACACATACACACACACACGCACACACACCACACACACGCACGCGCACACACACACAAGCCCCATCAAGGAAATGCTAACATTTTTTGCAGTAAGCAAATAAACAAAAACAAAATGATTTATGTTTCAGAAAATAAAATTTATTTAATGGAGAGATTATTTTTAAAATGGATGGGAATTGTCTTCATAATTAAATGACTTCAGTCACAAAAAAAGATGGAACTATGTCAAAAAATAACTTGGAAACAGTTTCCTAACATATTTATTAATCTTCTCAATAAAACGTTTCACAGTGTTTAGAATGGGACTGGAAATCAAGTGCCATGATTTACTAAGTACAACTAATAATTCAATTTTAAAATTTTCTTTACATATGAAAGTCATTAAGACCAAGAAACATTGAGCATAATCCCTATCAAAATCTCAGCTGACTTTTTTTGTTTGACACCAAAATGCTGCCCCTTAAATTCATCTGGAAATTAAAAACAGCCAGAATAAGTAGAAAAAAAATCTTGAAAAAGAACAGAATTAGAAGACTCACACTTCATGATTTTAAATCTTAACACGCAGATAATCAAGACAGCATAAGGATAGACATACAGATGAATGAATAGAAATGAGTCCAGAAATTAGTGTCTGCATTTATATTCAGCTGATTTTTTTATAAGATTGCCACGAGTACTGAATGGGAAAAGACTAATCTTCTGAACAAACAGTTCTGGGATGTCTTGCTATCTACATGCAAAAAATGAAGTGGAACCCCTACTATTCACTATATACAAAAATTAACTCAGAAAGGATTATATACTGAAATATAAGAGCAAAAACTACAAAAAACTTAAAAGAAAGTATACAAGTAAATCTTTGTGACTGGGCTAGAAAACTGAGATACAACACCAAAAGCATAGGTGACAAAATAAAAATTAAATAAATTGGACTTCATCAAAATTAAAAACCACTGTGCTGAAATAATGCCATCAATAAAGTGCAAACACAAATTACAGAATGGGATAAAATGTTTGCAAATCCAAAGAAAAACCACAGAATAGGAGGAAATGTTTGTAAATCATATATCCTATAAGGGACTTGTATCCAAAATAGACAAAGAACTCTTACAATTCAATAATAAAAGCAAATAACCCAATTTAAAATAGGCAGTGGATTGTTTCTTAAATTCCACATACAGAGGATCATAGGGGAAGAGAGGAAAAAATAAAACGAGATGAAACCAGGGAGGGAGACAAACCATAAAAGACTTAAGCAGGGCACCTGGGTGGCTCAGTTGTTAAGCGTCTGCCTTCGGCTCAGGTCATGATCCCGGGGTCCTGGGATCGAGTCCCACATCGGGCTCCCTGATTGATGAGAAGCCTGCTTCTCCCTCTCCCACTCCCCCTGCTTGTGTTCCCTCTCTCACTGTGTCTCTCTATGTCAAATAAGTAAAATCTTAAAAAAAAAAAAAAGGCTCTTAATCATAGGAAACACACTGAGGGTTGTTGGAGGGGAGGAGGGTGGGGGGATGGAGTAACTGGGTGATGGACATTAAGGAGAGCATGTGATGTAATGAGCCCTGGGTATTACATAAAATTGATGAATCATAGACCTGTACCTCTGAAACCAATAATACATTATATGTTAATTAATTGAAATAAAATAAAATTGAAAAAATAAAAATAAAAAAATGAAATAGGCAATGGATTTGAATAGGCATTTCTTCAAAGAAGATACACAAATAATGGTCGATAAATATATGAAAAGATGATCAACATTATTGGTGACTAGAGAAATGTCAACTGCAACCACATGCAATATCACTTCACACCGACTCAGAGGCTCTAATCAAAAAGACAGATAATAATAAATGTTCTTTTGGAGGCAAAGGAGGTGAAGAAACTTGAACCTCAAACATGGCTGGTGTTAATGTACAGTGATGCTGCCACTTTGTAAAAAACACTGGCAGCTCCTTGAAATGTTAAATATGGAGTTATCATATGACTCAGAATTTCTGTGCTAGATCTATCATCTCTCCAGACAAACACACATATGTGCTATATAGATGTATACTTAAAAGAAAAGAAACATATGCCCACATAAAAATTTGTACATGAATGTTTATAACAGTATTATTCATAGTATCCAAAAAGTAGAAGCAAGACAAATGTCCATAAACTGATGAATAACAAGTACAATGCAGCACCCAATGGAATATTACTGAAAAAATTATAAAGCATGACTGCTGATAACAGCAATTCAGGAGATTCTTGCAAAAATTCTCCTGCTGAATGTTAGTTGGTGCATAGATGTGAGGAACTACTAAAGGCCAGAAAGAACCACATGGAAAGAGTAGAGGGAACAGTCTTTGGGGCTCCCACAGGGTCAGGAAGAGTTCCTATTCCAACCAACCAGATTAGAAAACTATAATGTGCAGGGCCTTGGGGAGGGTAATTCCGAGGGCTCTTGCATCAGTAAGGGGAAAATATTAGCCCTAGATGAAATATTTCTTGGATGCCATCTTACAAAGCTTAAAAGCAAGATGTCAAGGATCAAAACACAATGTCCAAGAGGTAAAATGCACTGGATATAACTGATGGCACATTAGATGTTGCAGAGGAAAATATTAATGAGCTTGAATACATAAGAATAGAAATTATCAAAAGTGAGATGAAAAGGAATAAAATAAGCAAAGAATCTGCAAGTTTTCACCATATTCATAAATTAACTCAAAAGGAATTATATATAGTCCCAAATGTAAAACCTGAAACTATAAATCTTCTAGAAACAAAACATGAGAACAAATATTTGTTACCTTGGGTTAAGCAAGGCTTTCTTAGATAAGATACCAACAGCTAAAGCACAGTCCATAAAATAAAAGCTTAGTACATTGGACTTCATCCAAATGAAGAAATTCTTTAAACATGAAAGACAATGTTTAGAGAAGGAAAAGACAAGCCACAGATTGGGAGAAAATCACTTTACAGAATATATTTGATATAGGAGTTGTATCTAGAATATATTATGTTTCAAAGCTTAAAACTCAGAATTCAATAGCCCAACAAAATAACAGGCAAAAAACTTAAGCACACTTTTTCTAGAATTCACAGATGGAAAATAGACATATAAAAAAAGGGTCAATATTATTAGTCACTAGGAAAACGTAAAGTAAAAGCTTAATGAGGTACTACTACACATTCATTAAAATGACTGAAATGAAAAGGTTGACCATAGCATGTACTGGAAAGGATTTGGAGGAACTTGAATTGTCATACACTGACAGGGGATGATGAATGATGACTATTTTGGAAACTTTGACAGTATCTCATAAAGTTAAATGTGCATCTACCCAGGACTCAACCATTACATTCCTAGATTTTTACCTATGAGTAAGTAAAGCATATGCTCATTCAAAGACTCATATGTGAATGTTCATAGCAGTTGTATTTGTAATAGTCCCAAACCACAAACAACCAAAATATACATCAACATTTGAATGGGCAAAGTACTTGTGTTATATTCATACAACAAATATTACACTGCAATAAAAGGCAATAAACTCTTGATATATGCAATATCATGGTTGGATCTCAAGATAATTATGTGGAGTGAGAGAAGATAGCCAAATAGTATATTGTATAAGATTCAATTTTTTTAAAATTATAGAAACTCTAAGTAGTTTAGGAAATTCTAATTAGAAATCAGATATATGGTTGCCTGGGAGAAGGGGTCACAGGGAGGGTCTGATGACAAGGATTTCAAAAGGCAAAGGTACTTTAAGGGTTAATGGATATGTGCAATATCTTGATTGTGGTGATTGTTTTGCAGATATATATATACACATACACACATATATATTAAAATATGTCAAACTGTGTACTTTAATTAGGTACAGTTTATTTCCATCAATTATACCTCATTAAAGTGGTTAAAAAATTTTACCATAGGATTTTATAATGGTGACATTGACAGAAGACCCATTGCCTGATTGGAGTGAGTTCAAGACAGAATGAGAGGAGAGAAAGTAAAGACAGTGCATATAGTTGTGAATAGTTCATTGATACCTGGTTCTCCTCTCTCCTGGAAACAAAAGAAGCCTGCACTTCCTTGTCCCCTTGTCCTTAAGCATAGCCATGTGAAATGTTTTGGCTAGTGAAGTGTGTGACAAAGTAACAGGCATTGGTTACTAGTGAAGTCACTCAATGTTGATTCTGGAACTTCAGTCTATTCTCCTTCTTCAAAAGTGGAAGCACAAGTCAGTATAATGGTGTAATAGATCACATCTTTTCTTGCTTGATCAACATTTGGAGGGCAACTTCACTGTACTGTTGCCTACCCCACAGCAGATTTTATATGAATTAAAAATAAATTCTTGGTGTGCTAAGCCCCTGAAACCTGGAGGTTCTTGTCACCGCAGCATAACCTGGTCTATCTCTAGTGATGGGATCGTGGTTTCAGGAAGTTTTGCTATAGAGGGTAGCAAAAAAAAAGAGGATGTAGAATCAAGGATGGTCATTTTTTATAAGATGGGAGTTGTTATGACATTTTTTCACAAAGGTTCCTGAATAAGTAAGAAATTATAAAATTTAATTAGGGCTATTACTATCCCATACAGCAGTTATTTGCAAAGAAACACAACCACACAACAACAACAACAACAACAAAACAAAGCAAAACAAAAACAAAAAAACACCAACTCTTCCTCTAGGCAAATGACTTTCAGCTTCCACTTGCCCACTCAGCTAGCCACTGTTGTACAGTGAACAAATTACAGGATCATATATGATGGCACTGTGTTCCGATCATAAAGATGAAATTTGGCATTAGGAGAAAGAACAATTCATCTATTAAAGGAGAATGTAGAGAACAGTACATTGGTACAGTTACAGAGAAATGGGGAGATTTATTTGTGGGAGATTTAATTATTTCATTCCATAAATATTTACTGATTGATTTCTATGTGCCAAGAACTATTCTAAGAGTTTAGGGTGCTGAAGTGAGGGGGGGAAAAAAAACAGAAGCAACCCTGCCTTCATAGAGCCTACATTCTAGGGGGTTGAGGGGAGATTGGTGAAAATCAAAACAAAATAAACAACTTTGCATTATGTTAGAATTTATAAGTACTATAGAAAGAAATAAGTTAAAGAATGAGAGGAAAAAAAAGTGTGGAGAAGAGATAAGGAATATGGACTTTTCCTTTTGGATGTCTATTCTCAGTGAAATAAGAAGGAAGATCATCTGCAGAATATGTGTTTAAAATTTGAATTACAGAATAAGATATGAAATAGTGATCTGGGAATGTGGAGTAGTAAATTGTTTTGGGAAATTTGGTGGGATTGCCAGGCAGCACTGAGGAACCACTTGAGATTTCAGGTAATAAAATTGAAATAAATCCAATCAATATGATACATATTTTTTTTCCTCTAGCCATCTTCAGCTGAATGGGTACAGATGTGAACATGTGATAAATGGATTGGATTTGACCTATACTCTGGGTCATTTAATTCTCCCAATTTCCTGGACTATAAACCCCAGGAACATTTAACCTCAGCTTTTTATTTACTTTTCATATCTAATCATTCACTAAGTGATTCAATTATTCATTAACTTGTTCTACTAATGTGTATTGATCAGTTCTATTGTTCACAGCACTGTGAATATGAAAATGAATCCTTGGGTGCCTGGGTGGCTCAGTTGGTTGGGCGACTGCCTTCGGCTTGGGTCGTGATCCTGGAGTCCCAGGATCGAGTCCCACATAGGGCTCCCTGCTCGGCGGGGAGTCTGCTTCTCCCTCTGACCTTCCCCCCTCTCATGTGCTTTCTCTCTCTCTTGCTCTCTCAAATAAATGAATAAATAAAATCTTTAAAAAAGAAAGAAAATGAATCCTTGCCCTCAGGAAGTATTAGCATCCTATAATATAACATAACATAATATCTTGACACAACACAACATAATATGAAATACTGTTGCAGAAGTCAGCTGTGCACCATGCAGCTTAAGCACTGTAGGGGGGAATATTCCACAGTAGCCCAAAAGGCGGTTGTGCTTTGGCTGTGTGGTAAAGGAAAACTTCTTAAAAAAAGATGCTTAAGATGTATCTTGAAGAACCTTCATGAATTAGCTCAGAGAAATTACAGGCAGATGAACTACATGTAGAAAAGCATGTAGTGGTGGGAGAGCATGGTGTGTTTAGGGAACTGACCTAGTGCAGTTTGAAAGGGTCAAAGTTTCTGGGTGAGAAGGAATGTCAAGCTATGAGGAAATGAGAGAGATGAGCAGAAACCAAATCATGAAGAAACACATCCCATATTAAGAAGTTAGGATTTTATTAAAAAAAAAATAAAGGTGAGAAGAGGCTCTTAAGAGTTAAGTGAGGGACTGACATGATTATAATTTTGTTTTAGAAAAACCATTGAAGAAGGCAAGACTTAAGGCAGGAAGACTCAGGGTTAACCTGGTAGTCACTTTAAGTTTTTCAAGGACATATTTTCTAGTCACAGACTAATTCTTGAACTTCCTGCCTTGAACTATACATTCCACTTTGTCTTTTTTTTTTTAAGGATTTGATTTATTTATTTGACAGAGAGAGAGAGAGTAAGCAAGCACAAGCAGGTGGAGTGGCAGGGAGAGGGAGAAGCAGGTTCCCCACTGAACAGAGAGCCTGATGTGGGGTTTGATCCCAGGAGCCGGGTATCATGACCTGAGCCGAAGGCAGACACTTAACTAACTGAGCCACCCAGGCATCCTGTTCTATTTTGTCTTTGCTCTGTGTAGTTTTACAGCGACCAACTTAGGTGCATTTTTGTTGTCACACCATCATTTTTGTTGACTCCTTGAATGGAATGTGCACCTCTACCTTTTCAGTTATGTTCCTTGTCCCTTATGAGTTTGATTCTCTTTTCCATCTTTATAATACATCCTTGTACTCATATGATGCCACTTCTGGACAGACCTGAGACTTCCTCCCTTTGGGGCTTGTCCTGATCTCATGGATGAGACTAAATTAGGAACTAAAAGAACAACAGTAGAAATTAAATGAAAAGTTGTATTTCTGTTATGTTTAGGAGATATAATTATTTTTTTTTTTTAAAGATTTTATTTATTAGAGAGAGGGAGAGAGAAACAGCATGAGAGGGGATAGGGTCAGAGGGAGAAGCAGGCTCCCCGCCGAGCCGGGAGCCCGATGCGGGACTCGATCCCAGGACTCCGGGATCATGACCCGAGCCGAAGGCAGTCGCCCAACCAACTGAGCCACCCAGGCGCCCTAGGAGATATAATTATTATAAAATAGTGGCGATATACTGGATATGGAGGGTAATTGAGAAAAAGGGAATAAAGTCAGATTTCCAAAATTCAATTTCAATTGCTAAATGTATAAATAATTAACACCAGAATATAGACTGTAAGAGAGATGAGAACAAGTTTTCAAGGGAAGATGACAGTTTGTAGCTAAACATCTCTGTAAGAGGATGATTAATAAATAGCTCAATATACAAGTGGGCTCAGGAGGGAAGTCTGGCTGCAAGGGAAAACTATGTTTGCCATAGACACAGACGCAATCTGAAGGCCACAAGCTAGTACAAGGTCACCCAAGAAGATGACCAAGTTCAGAACCCTTGGCAATAATATAGTTAAGGGCTAGATGGAGGAAATAGCTCATGGGGAAGGCAGAGGAAAAGAATTGAAGATGAAGAAAGAAAACCAGGAAACAGTATTATAGGAGCCAAAGTGGAAGGACCAGTCAACGACGACAAAACAACTCAAAGACACCACCTCCTTAATGTCTCTTATACACAATTTTCCTTTTCCATTCCTGTTGCTTCTGCTCCTATTGATGAGATTATTCAATTGCTACTATTTGTCTCTCAAGCTGTAAGTGGTTCTTCAATTCATCCTTCACTGTTGTCAGAGTTATCATCTGAACACATCAGTTCATGTGTGTTTTTTTTTCCTGCCCAGTTACCTAAAACTTCCAAATGTGGATGATTAAGTCCAAGCTTTTCATTTAATGTTCAAAGCCTTCCAAAGGATGGTCCCCACCCAGTCCTTCGAACTTTATTGTCCTCCAGAACCTCCATTAACCCTTTTGTTACATTCACAGCTGATCGCTAACCTTCCTGGACTTGACAGGTACTTCTGACCCTCCCTGACTTTGCGCATATCCTAGAATTATCTAGATACTGCTCCACATATATGCCAAACATCTTCTTTTCATCCAAGACTTAACTCAGGTGTTTACTCCTTGTGAAGCCTTTTCTGAGCCCATTGTTTATTAATACTTTCTTTTCCTATAATGTAGACACTTCATGTACCTATTTTCACAACTTATTTCATCCCATTTTCCTACTTACACATTCCTTAAAGTTAGTTGCCCTGTTTTTTGCTTTTGTTTTTGTTTTTTATCCTGGTATTTTCTACCCTCCTAGTCCCAATCTTCTACATTTTGAATCCTTGCCATGTATTTATTAAATTTATTAAAATTTATTAAAATAGTTGATTCCTGAACTCTGAATTAGTTTGGGCCATATTAAAAAGAATTTTCTGTAGGTGTGTTTGTGTGTGTGTACTTGCAAAAGCATATAGATCAATGACAACTTGCTCATTTTTTCCCAAAAGTACTTACAAGTGTTAAGTAATTCATCTTACTAGACTCTAAGGGGTTTCATATTCCAGTTGTTAAATGTAACATTCGATACTTGATATTAAGAGCACAGATGCTAACCAAAATTCTCCTTCTACTAAAGAGAAACTGAGGCCCAATGAGATGTAATAATTCACTCCTGATGATACATATTCCAGCTGTACACTCTGGAAATCTTCCAAATCACTCAATACCATCTCTAATTTGTTTCACTTATGAGGAGTTATGTATTTGTGCCTTTTAAGAATGTCAGGGCAGGGAGGTGCTTATGGATAATCTAATAATAATAACCATGTTTATGGAGTTTCCACCTGGCACTATGTTAGGCGCTTTATTCACATTATGATTAATACTCACAATGACTTTGTGAAGTGGATGTTCTTATCCTCATTGTAATGAAAAATTTATTCTTAACAGGCTGAAATAACTTACCTGCATCGCTGCTAGCAAATGGCAGAGCTAAATTTCACGTACACTTCTGTCTGACTCCAAAGTCAGTGCTCTTATCAATTTTAGATTAATACGGTAGTTGCCTTTTGGCTATTGTCTATGATGAGAAGAAAATGGTATTAATTTTTAAACTGGTTCTAGAGAATTCATCAGCAGTAGGTGAAAAAGCTGTTAGAAGGAACCTATGAAGACAATTTTTGCTAAACTCTCCACACATTTTATCCAACCAAGATTTTGGTCTGTTTTATCATCCAGTTGTCCATTCACTCAACAAAATTGTATTGAGTACCGACTGTGAGTCAACAACTGTTCTCAGTATTCTGGGGACACAGTCATGAACACGACAAGACAGATCCCTTCCCTCACAAAGCCCACGTTTCAGCAATGGTAAGACAGAAAGTAAACAACAATTGTAACGAATGAACTAATCATATAGTACATTAGGATATGATCAGTACTATGGAAATATTTTAACAGTTAGGAAAGTCTCTAAGAATTATGAGATGGGGGAGTGTATAGTTTGCAAATTGAAATAGTGGGCTCAGTGGAAGACCATTCCCAGCAGAGGGGAGAGCCAGGGCAAATGCATAGCAGCGCATTGGAGGAACAACAAGACCAATGTGCTGACACAGAGTGAGTGAGGTGAAAAACGTAAAGAGGGGAGATCTGAGAGATTCTGAAAGAGGGTACAGGTCTCTGCTGGACAAGATGTATATTCCTTGCTCCTAGTTCATCTTAGTCTGTCATCCTTTGCTTTTGTGTCTGCCCTTTTATCAGTATGGGCTAGTAAATTAATTGTGTCATTTAGTGGTTTTATGCCCATAAACCATTATTCTGTTTATTTCCGTAAGTGGAAATCTCACCTTTATGGCTGTTGGTTACCATCGTGGGGTCTGAGTAAAATGGAGAATCTGCTCCCTGCCTCCTATAGAATCAAGACCAGAGCAGAAGAGTGGAGACCTGAGTTCAGATCAGAACCTAAGCCCCTTGTCCGGACCTTGTCTTTCCTTTGGGCTGATGTTAACCTTCAGATGTAGAGATTCTCTAGTTAAGCTCATGGGTCTTTAAAACAAAAAACAAAACAAACTTATGAGTCTTTACTCCAGGAAGTGACGGCAAGATCTGAGCCTAACAAATAGAATTTTCTAAAATTTCTCACAAATTACTGTGGAGTCCATGCTACTTCTGACCTGAACACCAGTCAAATACTTGGTGACTGGGGTAATTTATAGTAAAATCCTGAGATTTAAATTCTTCAAGTCTAAATTTCAAAGCCCATAAACTCAGTATTGGAGAAAATAAAAAACAACTGCTCTGTCCCTGAATTCTCACTCCACTTTAGCACTGCTTTCTCCAAGGGTAAGCATCTCCACTGTGCATGAGAACTTATTTATTTTATTTTTTGCCTTCATGAATAAGTGATCATCAGAGAAAGTCTCAGAAGACATTCCATTGATAAGCATCTCTGAGTAAAACACTGGTTTTAAATCCTGGCTAGGCTTTTCCCCCTGATTATCTCTGGGAGAAAGAAAACACAAAACACCCAGAGAAGAGATTTTAAGCTTTTTCTCTCTTTTGTACTTACAATAAAGACTTTCTTTCCAAACCAATCAGCAGCCCATTGGCTGGAACCCAGGACTGGCTCATAAGGAAATTAAAGTCTGAAATGGACAGTGGGAAGTTGTCTGTTTATGCGATATCTCAAGGAAAGTAAAACAAATTTGATCATTATGAAGCTTTTGTCACCTCATCGCCACAAGGTGCTCCCAGACATCCTTGCTATTTTATGGATGGCGAGTGCTCCTAACATTGACAGCCTGCCTTGTCTTAACTTGCGATTACCATCAGTCACACTGGGTACCAGCTTAGAGGTCTTGAACAACTCTATTCTTTTTTTTCTGGAAATAGAACAGGAAAGCATTCAGTTTTAACTAACATTTACTAGATCCTCATTCTGTGCCCAGTTCCATGCTAGATGCTTTTGGGGCCAAATGTTGAAGCCTGGGAGCGGAGGGAAAAGCTGCCCCAGGGTATGGTCAGACTCAGAGCAGAATGAATCTTCCCCATAGAAAAAATGGACTGAGAAATCAAAGCCTTCAAAATATTGCACTTATTTATGCTGACAAAATATTCAAAGAGCCAGTGTGAACATTTGCTCTAATGGATGAGGAAAAAGAAAACTTAATAAAATCCATTTCATCTATCTGATTGAGCTAAAATGCTAGTTGAAGTTGATTGTTTTATTTGGCACCTAAGTATGTGAATTTTTTTTCTTTGCAAATTAGTAGCAATGGCAGGACCATGCAGAGCATCTGGCAAGTGAGGATTTTAGCAGTAACTTTATTTTACTGGACTAAGTGGTGACTGGGCCAAAAAAAAAGAAAAAAAAAGAAAAAACTGGAGTGAGGGATTCTAAGTAAATAGCATTCTGCCCACAAGTCCTGTCCCCGGGCTTTAATAAAACCACCATTTTGCACCCAAATAAATAAATAAATAAATAGCATCCCAGTTATCAGTAGAGTAATTAAGCTCTGGCTAACAATATTTAAATGAAGCAATTCTAAGGCAGGTATCTTAAATGAGTAGGAAAATGTTCCCAGAGGTTACCAGCAGTCTCTAACCCCAGACTTTTTTTTTTTCTTGATCTCTTTATATACATATTTTCCACATCTTCCCAAAGAAATGGACTTGACTTCTTCATTGGGATTATTAAAAGCTATGGAAGGGGGCACTTAAGGGAAGTCTGCTTGAGGATTCCCTCTCTCCCTCTCCTTCTGCCCCTCCCCCCACTCAGGCATGTGCGCTCTCTCTCTTTCTCCTTCTCTGTAAAATAAATAATCTTTTAAAAAATAAAAAAAAATAAAAGTTATGGAGAAATGTCAGGTTGTGGTCTCAGGGTCTTGCTGAGCAAGTGGTCAACACAAATACTTGATGAGTTCATGAGAAATAGAAGCCATGGTTGACGGTGCCAGAGTCAGTGCTTAATAAGAGTATGAGGCAGTTGAACTTCATCTCAAAGACAGCTATGGTATCATGGAAAGACTATTGGATCAGAATCCAGGAACCTTAGGTCAAGCACAACTGTTGCTACTTCCTGGCTGTATGATAACTGCAAATCACTTATCTTCTCCTGTTCATGGTGTAGTGGGGTTAACATTCTTAAAGTTCTCTTAGTGAACATGATTTCATGATGAATAAGAGAAAATTAAACTAAATAGCACTAAATAAGAACTATGAATATTATTTCTACATTGGTCCCCATTAAGATCTCTCCTCATTTCATATTTGTGCGGATTTGTCACCTGACCCCTGTTGGCTGCTCAGGTGTGTCTCCACATCTTACCCCATCTCAGGGCCTAGACATCAAACTTGGTATGCTGAATGAAGAGAGTGAAGTCTGAGACTTTGAGAACAGTAACAGATGGACAGGAGATATATTTAGGGATAGAAGGATCTGATTCTAACATCTCTCTTTCATTTGGTTTACTCTAGGTATGTCCTGTATCCTGCCTTTTGCTTTGCTTCAGGAAGCCATGGTCCAGAATCTTCATGTGGTACAATGGAATGAGCACCGTAACTACTTCACTAAAAACTTTTCTGCAACTACCAAATGTTATTAGAATAACATCCAAACCCCTAGCATACATGAGTTTACTTTCCCCACTGACCCACTCACTCTGTGTTCCAGTTATTCCAGACAGGAAATTAATTTTCTTGTACCCTTCTTCCCTCATTCCCTCCTTCCTCCCTCCCTCCATCTGTCTCTCTTTAAATTCCACACCTTCACTCTTCTATTGCCTCACATAAAAAAAGATGGAGCAGGGATAAATAATTAATGCTAACTCACATTCAATTCCTCTTTTGCTTATGCTCACTCAGAGAAGTTGTGTCTGATCCCTGCCCTACCACCAATCCACCCCTTAGCTTCTCTATCACAACACATCTGACTTCATTGCTTTTTTCTTTGCTCTATCGTGCTCTATCACTTTGGCCTAGTGCCTAGCACAGTGCCTGCTAAATGAACTCACTACTTCACCATATTTGTTTAATTGAATTGAATTGACAGGGAAATGGGAAACCATGGTGCTTCTATCAACTTGATATTATAACTTGGACTGTCTTAACTTTTTAGCCTCGATATCATAATCTATAAAATACAAATGTGATTATATGATCTTTTTAATATGATGTTTGGTTTCTAGAAATACTTTTCCCCGAATAAAATAGCATCCATTTCTTCAATAATGATCTGCAGAAATTACAGGCTGATATTCAAACTGGGTAGAGCATTAAAACAGAAAGGGGAGCTTATATGTTGATATCTCAAGAAATGATCATACAATTTGACTCTTGATATTTAGGAAATGTCTACATTATCATAATAATGATTAAATTCTCATTTTCATGATTACTCTATTTACATTCCATGATCTTGCTATATAACATGATCAATCCTCACACAACATACAACATATGCTTGAATTAACTGTGGCGGGACTCTCTTTTTTTCAGTTTGAAAGTTGATTTGGCAAATCCTCTTCAAGTGACTTCTGAGTCTAACTAGTGGGAAGAAAAATGAGAGGAAGAAAAATAGACATATTTATTGTTAAAGGAGAGAATAAATCTACCCAGGATAGAGATGTTATTAATCTGAACCACATGGTCAAAAAAAGTTATGTTTCCTATACAGGAGAAGAAGCTGTAGGGTAATAAACAAGACTTTCTGTGGCTTCATTTTTCCAGCTGTTTGTGGAAATACTTGACATTTAACAACATGCACTCAGCTGTTCTACAGAAAATGGAATTATCACATCTTTCCAGCAACTGTCCACAAGGCAGATCTCACCCCTCACTGCTGCCAGATGTCTTCTTAAGCCTAGAGTGGAATTCCCTGTGGAGGAAATTTCAAGTGCAATGAAAATAAATGGTGGCGGGGGGGGGGGCATTTAAAGCAATGGCAAGAAATAGCTCTTAAATGCAGCAATTTTCTAGGCTATGTCTTATTCTTCTGATGAGAAAGAAAGAAAGAAAGAAAAAAGATCGTGTTATTCTGACACCTCAGCCATCCTCTCCTCCCCTAGCCTCACAAAGGGAATAATCTTTAGCAAATAAAAGATGGTATTCTATCATTGTCATCTTTGCCAAGCTCATGAGTTCTCCTCATTGATAGGAAGGTTAGAGATGTAGCACTCTGTTGGAAGAAGCGTGAAAATGAGATGTGGGGAGCTTATTTAACAATCGCTCCTCCCCCTTTTTTCCTTTGCTGAAATCCTAAAACTGTTACAATGCCATTGCTAAGCAACAGATCAGACATTTCCTTTCCAGATGCAGGTGAATCAGAAGGTGTAATGCCTGCTCAGTCAAGACTCAAAAGGATCCATTAGCCCTCTGCTCAGCAGGGCATGGGCTGTGGATGACCCTTTCCTTGGGCTCTGTGCTTTTCATTGAAATGTAGGGCGGGCACCAATCTGGATATCTGGATACAGGAGTCAAAGATTCTCTGAACCCAAAGGTGTCATTACAAGTGTGAACTTGCCTAGGCTATTTCACATCTCTAGATCTTAGTTTTCCTGCATGTAAAAGAAGACAATTGGACTAGATTAGTATTTCTCAAATTTTACTTGCATCAGAATGATCTGAAAAAGATATTCTTACAATCTCTGATTCAGGGTATTTAGAGACTGT
Organism: Leptonychotes weddellii; assembly: GCF_054177405.1. Classification (NCBI taxonomy): domain Eukaryota; kingdom Metazoa; phylum Chordata; class Mammalia; order Carnivora; family Phocidae; genus Leptonychotes; species Leptonychotes weddellii. The sequence continues at coordinate 26,302,664 of NC_138370.1, forward strand.
CCAGGTATCTGTATTTTTAAACAATCTGCTAGTGATTTGATACAAAACAAAGACTGGATCAATTGGGCTAAACAGTTTCTAAGAATCCTTTCTTTCTGACTTTCTGTGAGTCTATAAATCTGGATTAAATGTGTTGCCGATGATTCATTGGACAAAAATCTAGTGGACAGCTCCTTAGGAAAATCCTTTTGTCAAGAACCAGGAAAGCTTTCTATATTTCATATGCTCCATTTTACTTAACTTCCTAATTGCCAGAAGCAACAGCGTCATCTAACTTCTCAGGTCCCTGAAGTTATTCGTAACTCCTCTCTTGTCTCCTATGTACCATTAATACTTATAATGACAATGATGACTAAGACTAGCCTAGTGCATGTTTTGTGCTGGGGATTTTTCTAACTAATCTAACCTTTCAACAACTTTATACAATTGGTATCAATAGTAATCCTTTTTATAGATGAGGCATAGAGAAAATGAGGCACAGAGAGCTTAAGTTAAGGCCCCACAGTTAATAGTAGACTAAGCCAGAATTTAAACCCAGACAATCTAGTCAGATGTTCATACTTAACACTGTGCCGTTCTGAATCTAGTTTCTTGGTGCAGTTTTGCTATTTACATGATTTATGGTGCCCTCTTGATTTATTCTTATCTTTTAATCCCTGCTAGCAAATCCCTAATTTATGTAGATGCCAATTCACCATAAATAACTTCAAGGATTTACTGAGTACCTTAAAATGTTAGTAGAATCATTCTACAGTATGTGATAATAAAGGTCTCTGTTTTCAAGGAATTATGTAATCTTTTTTATAAACTCGCAGGTTTTCTTAGTTCTGGTTTGTCTGAAACCATTTTCTGCAAGTGGCTTTGACCACAACTTTGCTCACTTCAAGAGCACAAATTTGCTACCAAATTCCCAATGCTTCAGGTTACACTTCAAGTGCCAATAATTAAAAACACTTTGTCCCCTAGTTCCATTATATCTAAAGGTACTCATTGCTTGGAGTCTTCTGGCTGACCTTTCATTACAAAGCAGTCACAATAATACAGAGAAATGTTACCTGTATATAAATGTTCTAAATCAACCTTTTCCATCTTTGAAAATCCTATTTAGAATTCATATTTGCTAGGAAATCCTAAATCAAATTAACCAAAATTGATTGCCAAAGCATTTATAACTCCCAAAAGGATATTTTGCAAGTGTGATTGTAGATGTGTTTGAATAGGTCTGTGGAACAGTTTCATACATAGATAATATTCAGAATTTATATAAGAAAGCTGCCTTTAATTCTGGTCTTAGTTGAACCTGATATCATAAAATCAATCGTGTGTCAAAGCATAATTCTCAAAATGTTAAAAACAATTCTTATGTAAGTAAATAGGGATCATTTGTCATATTTTCATTTAATTTATTGATGATGGAATCAGCCATTTGGAAAACCTGATTCAAAAAATATATAGAAGAAATGGGATTTTATATAATCAATGAAATCAAAAAGGAGCACTGATCTAAGATTCTTACATTAGATTTTAAATAAGCCATTTCATATCTTACATTGCAGTACAATCATAGACTTTAAATTATCTTTCCTCATTATAAAAAATAAAGTCACCTTGTTTTATCATTGTTCTAAAAGTTAACCTCTAGCTTTATGGAGTTATAAAATATCTGGGCCATAATCAATTATAAATATTATGTCAAACATAGAATCCCCAGGAGAGTCAGTTGGCTCTTAAGTAATATGTTTGACAGTGCTCCAGCATGATATTAAACTTTTACACAGTCAATGCTTTGCTTCACTTTCCAATTTGGAATAATTTGAATACATATTTATTTCATAGAATCCATCATGCATTCAGAAATTTGGCTCATTTTGGTGGGTAACAATTATTTTTAGTGTTCAAGTTAGCATCATGGGGTAGATCTTTCCCCTAGGAAAAGTTACTGTACATCAAGAAAGACTGTATCCGTACAGGTGAGATTGAATCCATGAGACCACGAGGAAAGGTACTGTCCTAGTCCACGCATGTGATGATTAATGCTTAAGCAGGGAAGGCAGTGACTGGTAAATAAATACTAAGTGAATAAAAATGTGTGGGCGCCTGGGTGGCTCAGTGGGTTAAGCATCTGCCTTCAACTCAGGTCATGATTCCAGGGTCCTGGGAACTGGGATAAGTCCTGCATCAGGCTCCCTGCTCAGCAGGGAGTCTGCTTCTCCCCTTCCCTTGCTCTTCCCCCCTGCTCATGCTCTCTCTCTCTTTCAAATAAATAAATAAAATCTTTAAAAAAATGTCTAAGTGTAACTTTAAACACCTCACTACAAAGTCCGACCCAATGGCAAAAATAAATGAATACAAGATTGATTAGACAGCTAGTTCTTTTAAAATTATTCTGGGATTTGAGACTATTTTCTTCTCACCTGTTTTCATTATCTGTTAATACATCTACTACTTTGTTAATGGCCTTGAATACAAGTGCACTACTATTTTCTTTGCCATTTATTTTTTGTGACTGCACCTGATATTCCCTCTGCCCAGAATATTCTTCCCTCAGATATCCACATGGCTTCTTCACTCGCTTTCTTCAGGTTTCTGGTTACGTGGTGTCTCCTCACAGACACTTTCCCTCTGAACTGGAAACCTCACTCTTGGTACTTATCCTGTTTGACTTTCTTCAGAGCTACAGATATTGACATCAAGATGTGTTTATTTATATTTAAAATGAACGTCTTTTAGAATATTTTAGCAAAATTAAGTGGAAAGTACAGAGAGTTCTCATAAACCGTTGCCCTGCACCTCATCACCTTCCCCCCCTACCAACATCCCACACCAGAGTGGTAACAATTGTCAACACCAGTGAACTTACACTGACATGTCATTATTACCCAAAGTTCAAACTTGGCATTGGGGTTCACTCTTGGTTTTGTACATTCTATGGGTTTTGACAAATGTGTAATGACATATATCCATCATTATAGTATCATACAAAAAGTTTCACTGCTCTAAAAATCTGTGTCCAACCCATACATCCCTCCTTTCCCCCTAATCCCTGGCATCCACTGATTTTTTTTTTTTAATCATTGTGGGAATTAAAGGACTTTCCAGAATCCTTTTTGACTTTCTCAAAGAATGGTAAAATCTTTAGAATATAAATACTATTTTGCATACAAACCTTTTAACCCCTGAGCATCTAATAAAGTAGTAATAGTCATAGTAGAATTATAAGACTTGCTGATTTATCAATGGATTGATTGACTTTGGGAAATAGAAAAAGAAAAGGAACTGGCACATAGTGGCAGAAACAGCATAGAAAGGGCAGTCGATTTCTTCGTAGTTATTTTCTTACTTCAAAGTGTTTTGTTTAATGCACCCAACCCATTGTCACTTTTGAATGGAACAAAAGTAAATTTGTATGATTGACAGGCTGTGTGTTCCAAGGATTCATGTTAGAGTTTGCTCTAATGTCTGAAATAACTTAGAAGCCTGACTCGTACACACCTGCAGAGTTAAGCATGTCTGAGTTGCTTTGCTAATGTTTCCAGGAAGCTAACTACCATGCCGGGTACATGAACCGTTGCCTGGCAACCTCAGACCTCAAGTTTCAACTACACTCTGGAAGCACTTTTCTGATGCGGGTCCATGTGTATTTTGGGAACTCACCTCAGAATGCTGTGACCTGCTTATACATAGTCAAAGCAAAGCAGGAGATGGGGGCAATTTTCCAGAATATCCTTAAAGTTATCCTATGGCTCTAATTACCCCAAATCATTAAACATTTGAAATAGAAAACCTTAGATTTTGATGCATTTTATCAACAACAAAATTATGATTATTTAATGGGTGTGGAGAACCCACTTCTTTTCCAGGCTGAACTAGTGGACTAATGTTTTGGTTGTGGTGCAGAGACAGTAGTAAATTATACAAACTAGAAACTTGCTTCTTTCCATAGCTGGAGCTATTTGCCCCTCAACTGCTTGCTAAATATACTTGTAGCTAAGACCTTTACAACACCTACATGAGCAGAGAGTATGTTAAGCTCCTCATATAGAATAATTCATTTAACCATTGCAAGGATATAAAAAAACAGGTGCTATCATTTTTTTGCACAAGTGAGGAAACTAAAACACAGAAAGATTAAGTAACTTCAAGAAATGTCACAAGGTCATGGTTAGTGGTTAAAAAAACTGGGATTTGGGCCCATGCTATCTGACTCTAGATTTTGTTTCCTGAAAGTTCAGGAGCCAATTTTGACCTCAACAAGGGTTTAAGAAATTCTAAACTAATGCATCAGTGGCTTCAATGAATTTATTTGTTGCTTGGCAAGCTCTAACCTTATGGCCTAACCTTGACGATTGGATTTCTGTATTATTCCTGAAGCCAAATCCCTATCTCCTAGGAGCATTCTATTTTCCAGATCTTGGCTCTTCCCAGTCTGAAGATTATACTTCTGCCCAGAAACTTCACAAGTTAGAAAAAAAAATTCCTTTTCATAATTGGCTCACTCATTCACTGATATACTCATTTATCAACTATCACTTGCCAGCAATGTGCTTTTTACGGGGTCAGGAAAAGAATTCCAGGCAAAATGAACAATGCAAGAAATAGGAGGGAGATTAACAAATAATTTATTGAGTGCCCACTATGTACAGGGCATTGTTCTAGGTGATGAGAATATAAGAGTGATCAAAGGAAAGTTTCTGCTCCCATGGAACTTATGTTCCAGTAGGGGAGACAAATATAGACAAATACATGTCACATAATATAACAATCTTTGTTAAAGTCTGAAAAGTATTAGGAAGCCAACTAAAGAAGGTAAAGAGAAAGTCAGTAATGAAAGGGTGATATTTTTAATACAAAAAAGCTCAGGAAGCCCTCCCTGATAAGACAACACTTGAACCAATACCACCAGGAGAGAGTAGAGGCTCTGCAGATAGCTGGGGCCAGGCACTGTGGGGACCGGAAGAGCAGGTGCACACACTCTGTGGCAGAAACATGAAACAAGGAGGCTACTGTGTCCGAAGTGAATGAGTTAGTGGAAGAGTGGTAGAAAATGAAGAGAGAAAGGTGGCCAGGGCATGGCTTCTGCAGGAATTTGTGAGCCAAGTAAGAACCTGGGTGACAAGCTGTGGCAAGAATGTAGCACAAATTGTTGACTTACTGATGTTATTTATGAAAGTCTATAAATTACCTCTTTTGCACATTATCAAAATCTCATTCATTCTCGTAGAATGTTATCGTAGAATATTAAAGATGGAAACGATATCCACATTATCCATTACAGTCATAAATCTTCTACTTGAATCTCTCATAGGATGTCAAAAAAAAACCAACAACAACAACAGTAACAACTTAAGTGCTTAGTGAGTGCTTCCATATGAATCATTGTGCAAGAGACTTTATGTGCATTGTTTTCAATGCACCCCAAATCTCACAGAAGTAAAGGAGCATCACTGCCAGGGTACCATCCAGCTCTGTTTGAATAATGCCAAGGAGGGGAACTCATCATGTTAGGACAGGGAGGATTATGAGAATGTGCTCTGTGGTGCTATGGGTCATTATGCCTTCTTCTGTCGTTCCCCTTCATTCCCCTTTTATTCTTATTTTGTGAAGTGTGAGTATGTGTGTGCATGTGTGTATACATGCATGTGCGTTTGTTTTCTTCCCTAAATAGATATGACTGGCATGGCCATTAGGGTAGTTTGAATAGGAAAGGGAAATATGTCATGATGAAGTTAGGGAGTCTGGCAGCATCTTAGCATCATAGGGCCAGTTTAAAATTTTCCAAGGTCAAGTGTAAACTTCTTAGCCTTATAAGCTTAGACACATCAGGACATAACATTGTTTAATCAGAGGCAAATTCTCATTAGTCAGGATCACAAACACTGAGATACAAAATCAGAAAATCCATTTATTAATGTGCACTGAGAATTTTGGGAGAACTAGAACTGGAGTTCTTCATCCAATGCATTATTTTCTGTCTTCAGCCATGCAACATGAGAAGTCAGCATGTAAGGAGATTGTATTGAATCAGAACAAAATAGTTAGATCATTTAGATTTTTACTGATATCCTGCTAAGATTCTCAGATGAGCACTGCTGATAATCTGCCCAAGAATTTCTTCCTGTTACATGCTTTTATGATTGAACTTATTTTTTCTTAACATAGCACAACATTAACAGGGATCCCATATGGCCTATTTCCTACATGATAACACTTTAAAGATACTACAGTCTAGCAAGGGTAATTAAAAACCAATTCTAGCCTTTACTTGTAGCTTTCAATTAACATTAATGAGGATCCAATTCTTAACCCACAGTAGGAATCCTCAAAAAGCATTCCTTTTCTTCTCCTCTTCAATGCTCTTACAAACTGCAGGTGCCTTGAACCTCCCATTACCTAATTATTTTCTGCTCTCTCTGTGAAATACCTCAAGACGTCCTATCTGTGGGGAATCTGCTTTCCTCAGTCCCCAGCATCCTGCAGCACTCCCTCCCTGAGAGTGGCTGTTTACATTTATGGTCCTCCTCCCCAGCTGTGCCAGCTTGTGTTCAAAGGGTTGGAGATACTGGCAGCTCTCCTCGTCTGTCTCCCTCAATCTGCAACAAGCAAAGTTTGCAGAGCGCCTTGGGAATGCATTTCTTCTCACACTCAGCCTGGTTTTCTCAGAAGAAATTCTGATACAGAATTCTCAAGGACAAGTTATGGTAAATAAAATTCTCCACCTTGTTATATCTATACAGACTATCACATGCAATAAGATAACTGAGTAGTTGGTCAAGGTCACTTCAAGGTGACCAGGATTATCTCTGCTCTGACCCTTATCAGTAGCTCATATAATCAAATATTTAAGAAAAACTCTATTTTCTAAAGAAAATATGCACGTTCTTGAGTGACATCTCACCATAGCCCCTAGATCTTTGGACACCGTAATTATCCAAAGGATCAGTTCTTCACAACACTTACGTACTTAAGCCTTCAGGCTCTAACTCAGTTGTAAATCCATTAAAGCAGCAAAGAAAATCACTTTATTTTATTTTTTTTTATAATAGCCATAAAATTTATTCTACAAAGCCATTAGTTATGGATAATTTGCAGTATATTAAAAAAACAAATAATTATTTGGGGTTAGATTCTCTCAAACCCTGTAGCATGGATACTCACACTAATCCATATATGCTTCATTTATTTTTTTTTGCATTAAACATACTTTAATGGAATGTTAAGTTGCTAAATCATTTTTTTTATTTTATTATGTTATGTTAATCACCATACATTACATCATTAGTTTTTGATGTAGTGTTCCATGATTCATTGTTTGCATATAACACCCAGTGCTCCATGCAGAACGTGCCCTCTTTAATACCCATCACCAGGCTAACCCATCCCCCCACCCCCCTGGCCTCTAGAACCCTCAGTTTATTTTTCAGAGTCCATAGTCTCTCATGGTTCATCTCCCCCTCCAACTTGCCCCCTTCATTTTTCCCTATGTACTATCTTCTTCTTTTTTTTAACATATATTATTTGTTTCAGAGGTACAGGTCTGTGAAGAAAGTCACTTTAATTCCTAACTGCCTGAAATCTTCCTCAAAGGTACTATAGCGTCCAGTAAATCCATCTGTAACCTTTCCTTTCAGTTAGCTGCCAGATCCATTCGAGTCATGTGCCAACATCCTTCTGTCAAAGGGGGAATTGTATCAGTTTGCTGTCATAAAGCTGGATATTGAGAGACAACACACAATCTTATGGGTAATAATTCATTCATTGGAACTATTTTCCTGAGAAATATTTACTGTATTGAGATTTTTTTTTTTAGAAAATAAGTCAAATAAGGGTACTTTAGATCATTGAAAAAGTAAATGTTTTTGATCCCAGTGTAGAAGAGTTCTGGGTTTCTGACCTATCTTGTCATGCACTGCATATTACTTGTATGATCCTATTGTTGAACCACTTTGACTAATCCACCTTGTAACAAATTTTCTATTGTTTTTCTCTTGTTCTTTTACTTCCAATCTTGGGGTTCACCCTCTTTTAATCACCTGTCATTGCTAAACAGTCCTTTACAGGCAGCATTGCTCCTCCAGCTTTGTGCTTTTATCTTCCAGTTCAACCATTCTTCAAATGTCACCTCAGTCTATACTGCCTTTCTCCCACCTTTTGGGTTTATGGATCTAGCTTAGCCCCCAGAAAACTTTCACTCTGTGCAAGTCTCTATGGCCAGTCACCCACTAAGATCTCCCCAGTGACACCAAGTGGAAATAGAAGGAAATTTTAGTTACAGGTAAATTTTGTGTAAATAAGAACACTTTTACCACATAAATTATATACTCAGTTGAACATTTAGTCCACTTTTAAGTTAAAAAAAGGAGTTATCATTTGGGGCCCAAAGAATGAAATAAAAATTGTGTTTATTACATTTAGCTCCCAAAGTTCCTTTACCCATTACTTCTCGAACTGGTTGTAATTCCAGTAGCATCTCAAAATTTGTAGAGTCATCAGACATCATCTTGTGAAATCCTTTGCTTATGCATAAAGCTCTCCTTCAAAATCCCCAGCAACTAGATGTCTATTTATTTATTTTTTTCTGAGCACTTCTCATGTAGCTTCTGTCTCTAAAGAGCCAATTTTGCACTCAGGAAAATTATAATCATGTTAATAAAGATATTAATTCAAAAGAATGCTAGGGAGGTGATGGTGTTGATCACATATAATTCACACTTAACTAATATGCATTATTCTCTTTGGACGATGCAGGCACCTGAGAGAGTGGGGAAAGATTTCACAAGTCCTGACATGAAATATGAAACTTAAGAGGCATCAGATAATATTCATCATTGAAAACCAATAGCCTTGGCAGGTAAACACATACACAAACCAAAATGCCTTTTACCTGGATGTCTTAAAATATTGGTTCATAAGAGTAATCAATATTTTAGCCATTAACCCTAATTGTGATCCAGATTGGCCCATCAATTCCAAACTCTGAATTATTATCCTATGACCTTGGAATTCTTTGGCAAACTAGAAGTAACCAGAGATAATTATTATTTTTCCCAAATAAAATACCAAATATTGCAATTGCTACTATCTTAGAAGTTATAAAGTCAGCAATGAATTCAGATGAGAGAGACAGAGTATGACTCTCAAAAATAGAGTCTGACAATATTGCGATAATTGAGAGGCTTCTACATACATGCGCACACATAGACACACACACACAAGCTCTCAACAGTTAAAGGAAATGTATATCAAAGACAGCTTTGGCGTGACAGTTCAGTCTGAAGGATACCTGTCAGGGAGTTGCTGAGCTGTACCACTCGCCTTAACAGTCGGGGGCTGCTACCTGTGATTCCTCATCCCTCAGTGAGATGGGGTCATGGTCAAGACCTTCCGCTCTTCCTTGGAGGAGGGTGTGCTCCCAGGCTTCTGAATGGCTGGAAGGATCCCAAGGTATAGGTACAAAGGCCCATGTTCTAGCTGTTATGTAGTCTCCGGGCTGTCTTGTAGAGGAATTATGACCCACCACATCAGAGGAATGATGTGAGCTCAACTTGAGATTTGCATAAACTGAACATTAGCAAGTCCTAATATTTTTTTTTTAAAGATTTTATTTATTTATTTGACAGAGAGATAGAGGGAGAGCACAAGTAGGCGGAGAGGCAGGCAGAGGGAGAGGGAGAAGCAGACTCTCCACTGAGCAGGGAGCCCGACGTGGGGCTCGATCCCAGGACCCTGGGATCATGACCTGAGCCGAAAGCAGCCGCTTAACCGACTGAGCCACTCAGGTGCCCCAGCAAGTCCTAATATTTAAAGTGGGATAACTAAGCAAAAACTCTCTCCAAGCTATTTGACAGCCTTATGAATATGCAGATAGGAAACCAAAAACTGACTTCCAGTGGTCTGCAGTAAATACAGAGGCAGAAATGTGCAGCCAATGCAGAGGATTTAAGTCCACACAGTGTTTTCTTCTAAGTACAACACTTAGAGGCAAGTTTTATTATAATGCACTGAATCTATTGAGCATTCAAATCAGCTGATAGTATTTTTAAATCACAGTTATTTTGGCATTTCTTATTGAAAGCAATAGAAGAGCAACCAGAAGTAATAAATTTATTTGTGAAAAGCAGCACTGCTAGTCATTGTTGTACATTGTTGTAACTAGGACTAAATTATGCAATAAATTTACAGATGTATCGCCTTCATTGTCAGCAATGGCTAGCTTTTCCTGTTTATTTTAAGCATGTTTGTACATGGAATTGTTTACATTTTAATCATCACTGCATGGGCATATATTTTAACCAAACTATATCTACTACAGGACAAGGCTCAGGCCATTTGAATGAATGGCGTGTCTTTACACACCCTGGATTTACGGCAAGTACTTAGCTCAATGTTTTGACAAACAAATTCTAGGAAAGCATTAGTTTTAAATGCATAGCTGTGTCTGAATAATGCCTGAAATTGCTCTCTACCCCTAAAATATGTGTGTGGTGGGAAGTGGGGAGGGGAGAGAGGTGTCTCAGTTATTTCTCATATTCTAGGTTAAGCATTTGCTTTAAAAAAATGTGTGTGTGTGTCTGTGTGTCTGTGTGTATTTTACTAATTGGAAGTGGGTGGGCAGCAGATTTTTAGTATCCTTCTTAGTCCTGGATTTAATGAGTTTGACTAACATCTCCATAATTATCTTTCTGCTCAGAAGGCATTTGATTCCCTATTTCCTTCCCCAGTGCTGGGATAGCAATACAATTATACTTCATATGTGCTTTGGCTCAAGTAAACCATATAAAACTATCATTTCTCTGTCTTTAAAACATGAAGCAAATTTGAGAATTTAATATGAAACAAAAGGAGAAGTCTATTTCTAAGGGGATGAAATAGGACTTTCACGTATTTGTGGATGTAGGATAGAACAATTGCTGGTGCAGTTTATCACTGAGTTTTGACAAAGGAGAAAAAAAGAAAAAGAATAAAGTGAGCAGAGGCCTGACACCCTGTGTTTTGGGTGGGCTTGGGTGGGGATGGGGTGTCTTGAATTCATATGGGCCTTTGTGGCTTGCATTGTCGAGGCAGGCTGTAGGGCTATACTTGGTGATTTAATTCTTGGACTAAAAGTGCTATAAAATACAGCCAGGGAACAGGGCTTAAAAGAAAGATTGGGCTCATTTCCTTGGTGCAAATAAAAATTTTTCTCCCCTCCCACTCCTCAAATTTTCACAGCCATCTCCTTTGTCTCTCCACAGTGCAGTGATTTTGAGATCAATGCAGTTTAACAAACAAGTGATGGAATGGTGGGTCTGTGTCAGAGTCAACAGGGGACATGTTTTCCCCCTGCTCTGTGCTCCCACCTCTCATGATTTCATTGCTAGGTAATATGTGATTGCACCTCCAAGGCTTCAGAAGTCCCAGATGGTACACAGTCCTGTTGCCTCTTGCGAGTGCCTAGAAAGCCACCACATCTGAGCCAAGAATGGTTCACCTGGACACTCTTTCTCTTTGTCAGAGCAGGGAACCAGACTCAGGGCTCGATCCCAGAATCCTGGGATCATAACCTGAGCCGAAGGCAGATGATTAAGTGACTGAGCCACCCAGGTGCCCCAAGTTTTTTTATCCTTAAAGTGGATAGAAAAATAATACTGACATGAATGAGTTGATCTGAATGTTAAATGAGCTAGTGTCTTCTTCCTCTTCTGTTCCTTGGAAATGAGGTATATGCAAAATCACCTCTGAGGGCTGAGGGAGACTTAAGAACAAAAAGAAAAGTCCAACAAGTCCAGCTTGACGAAAAATAGTTTATTAAGGGTGTCTTGGGAAGCCACAAGACCAGTCCATCTCCTCAACCCCACCTCCCTTAAGAGCTGCTTTTATAGCCCTAGAGGCTGGGAGTACATGCAGGGGGCCACCCAAGAGGAGAATGTTTAAGAATAGGTGTGTGTCATAGTCATAGCTCCCAGGATGTTATGCCCAAAGGGCATACTTAAGGGTGTGGTTAAACAAAATGGAAAAAACGTGGAAGGCCATGCTCAAGAAGTTTTCAGGTCACAGACGGTCCTTATGGTGGATTTGTCTAAAATGATGTTAGTCTGGTTCATACACACTCAGTAAATAATCCCCAGACCAATAGCAATAGCATCAGCTGGGAGCTCATAGAAATGCCAAATGATGGATCCACCCCCACAGTCACTGTATAACAATCTGCATTGTAATAAGATTCCCAGGGGATACATATATACATTGTATATGCACATGAAATTAATCCATACGAGGAACAGAGAGCAAAGCCTGGTGTGATTTAATGTACCTATCATCACCATCTTCCTTGTTTTTATCCCAAGTCCTTCAGCTATCCTGTTTCCTATTAAACATTTTTAGTGGCTCTGTACTTCCAATTTTCTTATATTTCTAATATTTTATGGTAAATGTTTATTTAAAAATCTGTTTCTGCCATTAGGCTCTATGGTCTGGAAGTCAGTATTCATTTTTTAACTTCCAGATTTCTAGAACCTCACATAGTGCCTGGTAAATTGTAAGTGCTCACTAAATGTCAGTCAAATGGGTAAGTTCCACACTGGACTTTTGTATTCTTGTGATAAGAATCCTAATCCAAATTAACCCTTTTTCCCCCATAGGCAATTTTAATACCCTCTTATCAAGGATTTCTGCTTTTGGTCTTTCTACTTCAATCTATTCTGTTTAGTTCTTTTTATGAAATTATAGGAGATTAGGCATCCCCCACCCC
>NC_138370.1:26315890-26373252 GCF_054177405.1 Leptonychotes weddellii
AAAAAATGGATTAAACTACAAATCACTGGATTAAACTACAAATCACCAAAAATCTTGGAGCAAACACTAATCATGTGCGGCTCTAATATTCTCTTCTGTGGTTTCCTCCCTTTACCCCACATCTTTTGCCCTAGAGGATGGAAGTGTGGGGATTTGACATAACTAAAATTATAAATTAAATTTATTAATAAAATTATTTATAAAAATATTTTTAAAAATTAAAAATATCCTAGGCTTGTGCCTTGTTCTGCCGAGGGTCTTCAATCAAATCTATAATAGCATCATGAAAGGAAAGGTATGAAGATCAGTTACTTGTCCCAAATTAATCTAAATCTGCCTTTTTACTTTTGGGTGTAAATTAGATTTTTATAATACATGACATTTAGAGTCATTGTAGGGGAAAGATTGGCGGAATCTTCTTTCTGGGATTTTGACAAGAAGATGATTGACTTTTTTGTGAGTCTTGAGATACTGTTTGATCTCTGCCTTCTTTCCCCCACAAAAATTGTTGAAGTGGTAATACACATTAATAGCCATCCATTATATTAATAGCTCCTTCATCAGAAGCAATTCTCTACTCATCACTATATGACCCTCAAAACCCTTGTTACTTTTATCTCCATTTCCTTAAAGGAACGGGGAACCTAGGAAATTCTAGAGACTAAAAGCTCTCCTAGGTAGTCAATGGATGAAGGGAACTAGAATCCAGATCTTGGCCCAGGAAGCAATAATGTTATGTACACAGTGATGAAAAATGAAACACATCTGTAGCAGAGGCAATGCCCATGTATGCCAGGAGCATGCAGGAAGACAGGTTTCCTATCCCCATCGTAGCATTCAGAGGCAGGAACTAGTTAGCACCAATGGAATGTGGGGAAAGATATGAATGCCACTAGAGGTCTACATCATGTATCACCCTTGAGATTCTACACTTTTCTTTCTTTGCCTAACAGCCAATCAAATATAGTGAACACAGAAGAGGTTTGCAAGGCCTTGAAGTGTTGTGACTGTACCATGTGGAAGGCAGCCTGTATTCTAGATTTCCCACACTTAGACAAGAGCCTCCCAAGGATTCCCTGAAACACATCTCCACTGTACTTTGAGTGAGCCTGAATTTTTTTTTAATTAAACCTCTGAGATCTTAGGGTTATTTACTACAGAATTTAGCAAACTCCTAGTTTATACAGGTATTGAACCCAAAATAATTATGTCTCTGAATTACTCTCACAGGAGAGAATTCTAGTTTTCTCCCTTATTCAAATTGTTACTTCCCGATTTATTGAAATGCCTTTCCTTGTGATATACAATGAGTTAATGAACTCTGAATAATAATACATTGAGATCCAAATAGTGCTTGTGGTTTGATTTTTTTCTTTTTCCATTCAAAAAATCCATTTGAGAAAAAAAATTAACAGGAAAACACTTCTCTGGTTGTGAGGAGAAGTACATAATTTATTTGTACTGAAATAGGGAAGTGAATCTATGGTTCTTTCCAAGCCTGTTAGAATAGAAATTTAACAGGATGGGACAGCGCTGATACATGAGGTGTAAAAGCCAAAGGCAGGGATTAATTATGTCTCTGAGATATTCCTAGAAAGCTGTTAATCCATTGTTTTTTCACTTGTTGTCAGAGCAACCACCAGAGATGAGTGGCCTGCCAATAATAATCAGAGGAGAGTGGAGCCAGGTCATGAACTCTTACAATTGACAAATGTAAAACCTCCACATGGAAAAAGAAAAAAAAATGCTTTTTGATGCTGAGAATAGCAAGAGGCTTAAGTGGGGACAGCATCTCTTGTTGACAAGACAGCTGGCAATGTGTCATCAAATGCAAGGCCTTGTCACTTCTTTTTTCTCAGTGGGGAATGCTCAACAATAACTCTAGTGTAAATGTGGTTGTCCCAGGAGCCATGGAAGTTGCTTTGTGGTCTTCTAATCATAAAAAATGAGCATTTACTATCTTCACTGAAAGTAAATATGTCTAATTGGACACTAAAAATTAAATATCTCTTTCTTCAATAATGACAGAAAAATAAAGGATTTTAGTAGACCAAAGGACAAGAAACAACACCAGGAATAGAGGACAGATGGGGGTGAGTGACAGGGAGGGAAGAAAAGCCCTCAGGAAAAAGAAAGAGTTAGAAATCTTCTGCAAGAATAGCAGAGCTGTAGTCGAAGTAAAGTAATAAAGAGGGTGATATTACAAAAACAGATAAAACAGATGGATACAGACTATGAAAATGGTTCATCAGGGAGGAAAGTCAATTGAAATGTATCAACAGAAATATGAAGTCAGCTATATCTGTGAAAGGGCAAGGGTTTTCTCATTGTTGTTGGATAGAATGAGTGAGATTCAGGCAGCAAGGCCATAAAAAAAGAACAATCAAAAAATAATAAAATTTAAAAACTGCATTCAAATATGCAGCTAATTCTTCTTAGAATATATCATTAATTAAAATAGATTTAAAGAACATAAAGAGAAGGGTCTGACTACTACTGCCTTAAATTCACATAGAAACCTGTGGTTTGAAAGAACTTTAATACCATCATTTAATACAATCTATTGACTCCATTCATGACAGACTACAAAGGTATTAAATATATGTATAATATAATGGGTATATATATGTATAATGTAATGTATTACATGTATCATATGTGTTCAATGTATATATTATGCATGATATAGGACATTTAATACCTATAGTATGCCTATATTTTATATAATATCCATAATATATCTGTAATACATTATATAATAATATATACATTGTATATATTTTTATATTATAGAACATATAACATATACTATATATATAAAATATATACACTACAGGTATATATAATATAGAGATATACTATATATTTTATTTATAAAATATACACAGTGTTCATGTTATGCATAGCATATAGGTATTATATGTAAACATATATAATGTATATAATATATATAAAACAGATCAAGACTTGGCTCAGAGTTGATTACCTTGCCATGTTCACACATAATCTATGGAATTTGGATTCAAACTCCAGATTTAATACTTTTCACCATAACCCTCCAACAAGAGGGTTGTCAGAGTTTTGTTTGATTCAGTTATTTAAATTCCTTTGTTTATTAATTTTCTGTCAGAGAAGTGAGACTCATGGTACCTGACTTGAAGAGTACACATTTTCACTATTATAAATACCTAAGCCTGTTCAACCCCCGAGGTAACCTGGAGATAAAGTAGGCTCTTTCTGCTTTAGTCCAATGTTTCTGAAGTTTGCCCAGTCACTAGATCACCTGTGAAGTTTTTAGTCCCAGTAGCATGAATCATAAGACACATGGAAGGGATTCATGTGGAGCTGGGTATTAAGCAACACCACAGATGATTTTTAGGATCAAGGAAGTTTAAGAAATACTGATGAAACCCTCGCCTTTCTGAGAACATGTCTGAATCTACAAGTGGTCAAGAACAATGTAAAAACATAAATTTTTAAATGATCTTAGAATTTCTAGCTTTGAATGAATGAATATTAAATGATTTATTGCTTTATGACAAGACCAAGAAATGAGGGCCTGTGATAAACATATAATATCCAGATATGATTCTACGGTTGTCTTTAATAACAGTGGTTTATGATGTTAGCCTTCAAAACCTTTTTTTTTTTATTGGCATTTCTATCATCTTTACTTTCACTGGCATCTCACTTCTTGTGTTTTCTTTAGTGAAAGTAGAAACACCTTGAGGTCTTAGATTAAATTCATTTTTTTTTTTTAAAGATTTTATTTATTTATTTGAGACAGAGAGAATGAGAGAGAGCACATGAGAGAGGGGAGGGTCAGAGGGAGAAGCAGGCTCCCTGCCGAGCAGGGAGCCCGATGCGGGACTCGATCCCGGGGCTCCAGGATCATGACCTGAGCCGAAGGCAGTCGCTTAACCAACTGAGCCACCCAGGCGCCCCAGATTAAATTCATTTTATATGAACAAATCTCCACCTGTCTTGACTGCTTACTCAACATAAGAGAACTTATTTTAAGAATATTAACATTTATCTTTTAATAAAATGCACTAAGAGAAATTTCTCCTTTTGACTTAGAGTGTGATCTGAGGGGCGGGAGCAGTGTCTTTGCTGACTATCATGGTTGTTGCTGTTTTGCCTGTGGCCCCTGACTCTGAGGACACAGACTGGTGCTGGAATCTCTTCTAATGTTTCTGAATACCCAGAAAATATTCACTCTACTATATCAACAATATGGCACTGTCATTGCCCTAAAAGTCTATGTGTGTCTCAACTATTTTATGCTATGGATAGGAGATAAAGCAATATTGACTAGATTTTTATCTCATTTTAACCACCTTATAGAGATCCACTTGATATACAAATAAAATACACATATTTAATGCTATAATTTGATGAGGTTTGAAATGTCTCTATTTGGAAAACCATCACCATAATCAAGGTAACAAACATTTTCATGACCACTATGAGCTTCTCATGCCCTTAGTAATCTATCATTCCCTCCACTTCCATTTCTAAGAAACCACTGGTCTGCCTACTTTCACTGCAGACTAGTCTGCATTTTCTAGAATTAATTGTATATTATGTTTTACTTTTTTTTCTTCTGTCTAGCTTCTATAACTCAGCATAATGATTTTAAGAGTCAGTCATATTGTTGTGTATATCAGTCACCTGTTCTTTTATTTCTGAGTAGTATTCCATTATCAGAAAGTTAACATAGTTCATCCATTCTCCAATGCATCATATTTGTACTACATGCAGTTTGAGATTAATAGAAATAGAACTACTATAAACATTTGTGTACACAAAAATATGAAAACATATTTTTATTTATCTTGAGTGAATACCTGGGCATGGAATGGCTGGGTCTTACAGTGGGTATATATTAATTAATTAGTTAAGTAATTAATTTTTGAATATTTATTTTAAAGAGAGAGAGCACTAGCGTTCATATGAGCAAGGGAGGGGCGGAGGGAGAGGAAGAGAATCTGAAGAAGACTCTCCACTGAGCAGGGAGCCCTATGCGAAGTTTGATCTCAGGCTCCTGAAACTGACTCATGACCTGAGCCAAAATCAAGAGTTGGTCGCCTAACCGACTGAGCCACCCAGGCGCCCCCGTATATATTAATTTATTAAGAAATTGCCAGGTTGAGCGCCTGGGTGGCTCAGTTGGTTAAGTGACTGCCTTCGGCTCAGGTCATGATCCTGGAGTCCCGGGATCGAGTCCCACATCGGGCTCCCTGCTCAGCTGGGGGTCTGCTTCTCCCTCTGCCCTCTTCCCTCTCGTGCTCTCTCTCTCTCATTATCTCTCTCTCAAATAAATAAATAAAATCTTTTAAAAAAGAAAAAAAAAAAAAGAAATTGCCAGGTTGTTTTCCAAAATGGTTGTATGCCCATTTAAGTTCCCACTAACAGTACATAAGAGCTTCAGTATCTTTACATCCTCAACAATAATAGGTATGGCCATTGTTTTTAATTTTAGCTAATCAAAAAAGTGTCTAGTAGTATGGCAGTGGTTTTATTTTGTATTTCCTTCATGGCTAATAATTTTGAATATCTCTTCATGTGCTATATGTTATCCCTCAATCTTCTTGGCAAAGTGTCATAAAATCCATTATTGTATTGAATTCTAAGAGCTTACATTCAAGATACAAATCGTCTGTCAAATAGTTTGTAAATATTTTCTCTCCATCTGTGCTATGCCTTTACAGTTTCTTCACATTACATTTGAATAGCTGAAGTTTCAAATATTGATGAAGTTCAGTTTACAAATTTTCCTTTTATAGCTCATGGTTTTGTTTCCAGTTCTTAATCTTTGCCTAAATAAGATCTTGAATATAGGGGCGCCTGGGTGGCTCAGTCGTTAGGCATCTGCCTTCCCAGGGTCCTGGGATCGGGCCCCGCATCGGGCTCCCTGCTGGGCCAGGAGCCTGCTTCTCCCTCTCTCACTCCCCCTGCTTGTGTTCCCTCTCTAGCTGTCTCTCTCTCTCTCTCTGTCAAATAAATAAATAAAATCTTTAAAAAAAAAAGATCTTGAATATAGAGGGGTTATAGGATTTTGAGAGGAGAACTTTAGAGGGGAAATGCCATTTTAATCACATCATATCAAGGGTGTATGATTTATAACTCTTGATGTTGACCTTGATTACCAAGCTAAGAGTATTTTTCAGATTTCTCTACTGTCAAGTTACTCTTTTTTTTTTCCTTCCCACTTGCCAAACTGTACTCTTTGGAAAGAAGTCACTATGGGTAGCCCACATTTAGGGATGGGGAGTTATACTCCAGCATCTTGAAAGCTGTGGATAAACAGAAATAATTTGGAATTTTTATTAACAGGAGATTTGCCTCTTCTCTCACATTTATTAATTTAGTCATTTATATCAGTATGTATTCATGCATAATTATTTTATAACTTGGGCTATAATCCAATAGTTATTTATTTTATTCAACTTGTATGTGGGTTATTTTTCTTTTTCAAATATGGTCTATTTTGGTAAATATTCCATGTACACTCAAAAAATGTATACTCTGCAGTTTTGGGGTGAGTGTTCCATAAATGTCAGGTCAAATTGATCAATAATGGTCTATCAATTATTGAGAAAGAGGTATTGTATCTTCATCTACTTCTCCTTGATGTTCTATCAAATTTTGCATTATATATATTGAAACTATGTTATCAATTGCATAAACATTTAATATCATTATATCTTCATGAATCAGTGCTTTTTTACTATGAAATGGCTCTCTTTATTCCTTGTAAAATTCTTTGTTCTGAAATCTACTTCTTTAGATATTAATATAGCCACTGCAATTTTCTTTGATAATTATAAGCATGGTATATACTACATTTTATCCATCTTCTTCCTTTAAATCTATCCATAACTTTATAACTAAAGTTGGATTCTTGTTGATAGTATGTAATTGTATATTTTCCATCCAATATAATCATTTCTCTCTTAATTGTGTGTAATCAATTTATTTTAATTATTTAATTTATTCTAAAACATAGTCTTTTTCTCATACTGCTTGTAAGATTTCTGTCACTGATTTTAAACATATTCTTTATTATGTGCATTAGTGCTGTTTCACCATATTTTATCGTATTTCTTTTATTTAGAATTTCTTGAAACTCTTCCAACCATGGATTTCTAGATTGTATTAAATTTGGAAAAAAAATTGTTCATTTAGTCTTCAGATATATTGTTCTTACCCTCCATCTGTCTCATCTTCATATGCTAAATTTTGTGAAATCAGTTCAGTGATGCTCACTTAATTTTCTCTTTGATTTATTTTGGGTAGTTTCTATTTCTATGTATTCAACTTAATCATTTCCCTTGCAGTGTGTAATCTGCTGTTAATTCTATCCAGTGTATTTTTTATACCGGGTATTATATTTTCATATATTTTATCTTTAGAACTCTGATTTGAGTCTTTATTGTATCTTCCATTTTTCACCTTAGTTCTTGAACATATGGCATATGTTCAAATGAATATACATATATATAGATACATATAATAACTTTTTGAAAATGGCTTTATCTATTCTATTATTGGTGTAATTTCTGGATTGGTTTTATGCGTGTGGGGTTTTTTTTCTTTCTTTCTGTAGTTTCAAATTTTTATTTAAATTCCAGTTAGTTAACATACAGTATAATTTTTGCTCCTCCTTGTAACTTGTGTTTTCCTGCTTCTTTGCACATCTGGTAATATTTTTATTAAATACCAGACAATGTGAATTTTACATTTGTATGCAGGATTTTGTTATATTCTTTTAAATATTTTGTGACTTTGTTTTGGAATGCAGTTCACTTACTTTGAAATGAGTTGATCCTTTTGTGGTTGTCTTAAGCTTTGCTAGGTAGGTCCAGGATAAGGTTTAATGAATGGCTAATTTGGCCCTATTATTGAGACCATATTTTTCTGAGAACTCTATATAGTACCCATCTGTTAGGAGAGCCTTATGCTCTGGCTGGTGGGATTTGTGTGAACTCTTTGGGTTGTTTTGCTTGTTTTTTACTGGCCATTCTTTTTATTTATATGCATGTGCTGATTAATGTTCAGCTAAAGACATGAGGGAAACTTCAGAAACTCTTCAAAACTCTTTCTTTTTCTATAAAATTCTTCTTCCATCCTCTGTCCCACAAGTTCTCATCCTCTTCCCCTTCTCAGACTTTAAATTCTGTCTCCTCCATCCTGGCGGAAGGTCAAACTTAGATCCCTCTTTGTGCTGCTGTCTGGAAACTCTGCATGTTAGGCAGGCTAACCATAGGGCTCCTTGTCTTAGGGATCAATTGCTGTCACTGCCTTTTCCAAATTACTCAAACAATGTTGTTTTATATTTTTGTCCAGCTTTTATGTTGTTTAAAGCAGAAGGGTAAACTTGGTACTTGCTATTTTATCATAGCTAGAACCAGAAATTCCTGCTTGGAATCTTTTAGCTACATAAAGTAGATGTATTGTTCATCTTTATCTTTTCTGTCTTCTTTTTATTTTACTTTACTTTTTTAAATGTAGACAATTGTCCAAGTTAGTAACATTCCACAAGAATAGTATTGAGTCCATGACAGAAGTAGGTTGGTGCTAAAATAATAATTGGGCATTTCTCTGTGACAGTCAGAAATAGAAGAGAACTTATTAGGACAGGAATGACTCCTGGTGGTATAATAAAGTGTGGTTTTTTTTTTAATTTTAAAGTCACCAAAACCCTCTGTGTATAATGGGCCAAGTGGACACTCAGTGACAATACTATGTCACAGGTAAAACACCTGTGTCCAGAACAGCTTGCCCAAGCAGTATGTTTTTCAGCAGGTTGTTCCACATACTCAGAGTACTCGAAATGATTGACTTCTTTTATAGGCACTAGTCTTTATTGGAATAAGCATATCTGTATTGCCCATAATTAATTATTTTGCTTGTGTCATTGAATATATGTTGAAGTTTTCCAGGTAGATGAATTTCCTGGGCAATGAACTATCTATTACCCACTCTAAATCAGGCTTCTGTGTGAGGAAATCTGTTTACTGAAATAAAAGGTCCCTTGTGAAGAGTTTGTCAGTTCACCAAAATTCAGTTTCCTCTTCTTTCTAGAACATAGGAAACATACAAAACTCTGCTAATCCTGGATAGGATGGCCTCCTTCCCAATCCACATGAGCCTGAATTTAGATTTCAGTTAGACTGAAGAAAAGGCACACAAAATTATATCTCCTCCTGAAAAAACAAACAAACAAACAAAAAAAAACACTGGTTTCCTAGCTAGGACCATGTTCTTGGCAGGTTTGAGATGAAGTTCCCAGACTTCCCATTACCCTAATAAAATTATGGTGTCTGACTCACAGCCTTCACTAAGACATCATTAGATATAACCTCATATGGCTTCTGTTTTATCCTGTTGCTTCTAAAATAAATGACCACAACTTTAGCAGCTGAACACTATACCAATTTACTGTCTTCCAATTCTAGAATCAGAAGTCTAGTGGACTCAGCTGAGTTCTCTGCCTTAGGTATGACTAGGCTAATTGAAAGTGTAAGCTGGCATGGATTCCTATCTGGAGGCTCTGGCAAAAAATAGAGTTTCAGGCTTATTAAGGTTGGTGGCAGAATTGGGTTTCCCCCAGTCATAGATATGAGGTTCCCCTGGTTGTCAGCCAGCCATCATTCTCAGTTTCTAGAGGCCATTCACATTCTTTGGTTCATTGCCCCTTCATCCCACTTCAAGTCCAGCAATGACAAGTTGACTCTCCTGGTCTACCTTATCTTTCCCTGTGCTCTTTTCTGCTTTCAGCTAAAGAAGTTTCTCAGCTTTTAAAGACCTGTATAGATTGGAAACATACAGATAATCTAGGATAGCCTTCTTAAATCTTAAGGAATTTCATCTATAACATTCACTTTTTCATGTTATGTAACATTCACAAGTTCTAAGGACTGGGGAGTGCATATTTTTGGAGGGGATTTTTTTTTTTTTTTTAGTTTGCCTACCTCAACTTTCTTCAGTTTACTTCAGCCACAATCAGGTTTTTAACCCCATTAGACTATATATCCCCTAATATAACCTAAAATCTCTCATTCTTCTCCTTTTGAAAATTCTACTGTGCCTTCTGGATTTTATGATTAGATATTATCAATATGCCCCACTGCTTTAGAATTTTACTTGAAGGATTTCTATGTCTTGCTTTAAATGAACCTGGATGTCACCTGGTAAACTCCTTATCCTGTTAGGCTCTTGAAGCATGTCTATTTTATTTTTGTCCATTACAAGCCTCCCCTGACCAAAAACTAATGTTCGACTATCTTGTTCCATATTGCCAATGACAAATCACTCTTCCGTTTTTCTCCCTGAAACATCTCTAAGCATTTAAAGTATATATCAGGTTACATATCCACTACTTCTGTTTTCTACAATCATCTACCATCATCTTGATCATGTTTCCTCATATATTGAAGATGTTAGAACCTGGAGTACTATCTTTCTCTTCACTATTTTCTCCAATATCAGTATTAGATATCCACATAGATAACCCATTGGAAACACTGGACTCTCAGTCCTTTGAACTCTTTTCACTTTATGATCTTGTCTCCCATCCTACTTTTTACCTACTTGACTCTCAGTGTCAAACTGTAACTTTCTAAATTAGCAATAACTATACTACCCCAAAATCTCAATACCAACTGTCTTTCTTCTTGACTACCAACTTCCATCTCTCCAGTCCACTCCTTGTATTAACCTAGTCCAACAATTATTTGATCCCAGTGGAATTTACAATTCATGACTCTCACCACTATTTAGCTGATCATCATACTCTTCATGTTCTCAGTACCTCCTTCACTCCAGCTGGAGTCTATGTTCTGTCATCCATGCATATGCCTCAACTACATACCTCTACTTTCCTCCATTGTGCTCAGCTGGCAAAATCCTACTCATGATTAAATCTATCTACTCAGACGATACTTTGAACAGGTAACATATATATATTTTAAGAAGCGATCTATGCTATTGACCTATTTTCATAATTTAACAGAAACCTCGGGGCTCCCAGACAACTAACTATATATTTTTTTAACTCAGTTCATTCTCTGAAGCAATTGTTTCTCATTTTTTCCTTAAAACTCAGCAATTTCTCCTCTTTCTCAATCCAAATACTCATGACAATTTTTATTTTAATGAGAAAATAGAAGCATCTAGAAGAAAATGTCTATATGCTTATTAGGAAATCTATCAGACAACATGCTTCTATACCAAAAACTTTACTTTTCTTCCTGTTACACTGGATAAATTATCCTTGCTTTCATCGAAGACTGCCATCTTTCCCACCTCTGAATCTACTCTCACATATTTAAGGGCCTCTTTTTCTGCAATTATGTTATTTATTTATTTATTTATTTTTGTGTTTGTGCATCACCAAATTTTCTTTCTCTCTTACTGGATATTTTCCATTAGAACACCAACATGCTACCATACATTTAGACCTAAAATTTTCCCTTTAACCCACATCTCACTTTCCCACTTCACTGCTCCTCCTTACAGAAAAGCTTCTCAAAAGAGTTGCTCAAATTTGCTATATCTACTTCCTTTTATCTCATTATGACTTAAAATTCAGGTTTTATCCCCAAGTCCTCCACTGAAACTACCCTTAATGAGGTCATTATATCTACATTGAAAATTTGTGATCATTTTACAGTTCACATCTTGGTTAGTCTCAGTGTCATTTGACACAGTTGTTCAGTTTATACATCCTGGAAAACCTTCATGCCTTGGCTTCTAAAACATCATACTCTTAAGTTAGCTGATTCATTGACATCTCATTCTTAGTCTTCTTTGGCATCCTGCTCTTCATCTCAATCTCTAAAGGTTTGAGTGACTGAGGATTCAGTCCTCAGATTTTCTCATTTTTCTTTTTATATTGATTTGCTAAGTGATCTCATTCAGCCTGATGGTTATAAGTACATCCATACAGATGGTTCAAAAATTGTATCTTTCTGTCCTTGCCTGCTTCTCTGAACTCCCTATTTTTTATATAACCATTCAACAATTTCAGTTGGATATTAAATAAACAACTCAAGTTTTTCAGAAACAGAAATGAACTCTTGTTTCCTTTGACATGTAAACACTCTTCCACCATGTATTCCCATTACAATAAATGTGACTTTCATTCCCTCACATGCTCAGACCGCGTGATACCTTGGTTAGTTCTGTGAACCTCTGTGGTATGATTTTTCAGTTTAAGATAGAGATATTAGGCTATTGTACCCATAATTAATATATGTTTGTCCATTTTTCAGTCATCTCCCACCCAAGTCAATTCTGAATGTGTCTTAGATTAGTCCTGTTAGGCCACCAGTTATCTTTAGAAATTTAATTGTTCTCTGTTGCCTGGAGGAGAAAACCTCAAATCCTTAAATAGTCATTGAAGATCTACTATTTTACCCCAAGCTCCCCTGCGAAATTTATCTCCCACAACCATATTTTACAAATACTCTCTCTATTCCTGCCAAATGTTGATGCATTGATGCTTTGAAGTCTTTTGATATTCTGCTCTGTTCCTGTTATTTTCTTCTATCCTTCAAAGTCTCTATCAATCTCTATCATATCCTTAATTTCCCTTATAAATATAGCCTTTTAAGTTCTAGCTACTATCATTTATCTTCTATTAAAATTCTTCAGATGTATTCTGATTTCCAAAGACATTATTTTCCTTCCTCTGAGCTTTTCTACAGCTCCTTCTGCAT
Organism: Leptonychotes weddellii; assembly: GCF_054177405.1. Taxonomy (NCBI): domain Eukaryota; kingdom Metazoa; phylum Chordata; class Mammalia; order Carnivora; family Phocidae; genus Leptonychotes; species Leptonychotes weddellii. Next base: position 26,328,619 of record NC_138370.1, read on the forward strand.
AATACTCATTAAGTGCCTAATGTATTCTAATTATTTTATATATATTGAGGTTCTAAAATTTTAAATTGCCTAAATACTTGCAGGTGAAGTTATGGCTAGTAATTCTTTGCAGTGCCTCGTACAGCACATTTACATCCAATAGATGCCAAATAAATGTTTGAAAAAAAATTAGTCTAAGACAACACTCTGATCTCTAAATGAAAAGATTTTACTCCCATAAATACAATAATTATTCTAAGTTTTGGGATCACAAAGTGCATAGAGTTCAGTCATAAGAAGGAAACTACACCAGATATTTTAACAGAAAATTCAAAATAAACTATTATTGACTAAGTATTAAAAAACTGAAAATTCAAAAGGGAACACTAAGGTTTCACACAGTTAACAACTACAGGAAGCAGCTAGTTTTTGTACTGGAGGAGAAAGGAAGAAGTTGAAATTATTAAAATTTAGAAGCTTGGGGGAGGATTCCTGAGGGCCAAAATACACTTTATGGAGCCTGCTCAGTGGGTGTTGGGTGTCTCTTAGTTTGGAGGGGTGTCACAGGGGCTAATTTGCTTGCTGGGTCATGAGGCTGATTCCAAAACAACAACAACAACAACAAACAAAAAACTCTGCAAACTGGAATTAATTGCTGCTATGGACAAATTGTCCCTGCTGGCATGAAATACTCCTGGAATGACTAACAACTTGTAGCAAATGAAACAAAACAAAGAGGAAAAGGTAGTGAATGGCAAAAAGTGTGCCCTCCCTCCCCTTGCTCCTTTTTGGCAGGGTGTGAAAAAGAGCAGCAGAGTGCTAGTCCCAACACCACAAAGCAAAATAGAGATGAGTGAGTTTAAATGAAAATAATAATTACTGACACACTCAGACTCCTTTTTAGGCCCAAATGCTGATTTCTCTTATAAACTGCACTGAGTCAGGAATGTAAAATGAGCAAAATAAAAATCACTTAAAATAGATGGCTGTCTTGTAACATTTATGATGTTTCAAAAATATCCTTGTTGTTTGAAAATACCAAGATGCATGTGTTAGGAAGAATGAATGATAAACACACTGATTTTCTTAGAAAGTTCTTTGAAATAAAAACATATTTTAATAAAAAATAATAAATTTAGATGCTTTTCATTAAATACTCTGGATTGACAATGGACCGACTGAATGGATTTTGTAATATTTTTTTCTATTTTCTTTTTTTTGCATCTAAGTAATTCTTATTTGATAGAGTTCTGTCACTGAAGTCTGTGCTATTCATGTATTCTCAACTGTTTACTGCAGCTTTCCCTTGGAATATTGTCTTACCCAACCGATCCACCCAAGAGGAGCAAGTGTATTATAACAAATCCCTCTGAGACTTGCTCAGAAATCCTCTGGTCGAAAGGAAAATATATGCACTAGGCTGTATTTCTTCTGAACTGAATTCCTAAGACTTGTCTGTACAGTCTGGGGAATTGTGAGAGGTGCCGCTACTAAGTCAGGAAGATTTGCAAACCAAGGAACAAAAGATCCTATTGGATTAAAAAATATATATATATCGTAGCTTTTATGTTCTCTGCCCTGATTCAAGTTTATCAGGGAAATGTCACGTTGTGGCTGAATTAATACTGTTCAAACTGAATTTGCATATCATTTCCCTTTCAAGGAGAGATGAAGAGAAAGAGAATGAGAAAATAAATATGGTATTTTTATTGAATCAAATATACTAGTTTCTAATAATAATAATAATAAACTTTACTTAATGGGAAAGCATTTTGTATCTTCCCAATCTCTTGAAACCATGTTAGAGTATCCCAAGTGGAGAGGTTTGCACCATGGCATGAGTCTATCATGACTGACACTGATGAAATTCTCAGTGTTTAGTAAGAATATTATATAAGAAATTATTCATTCATTCATCAAATATTAACTGAATGCCTACTATTCATGAGTCACTGAAACAGGTAATTTAAGGCATTTTTCTCTAATCCACAAAGGAAAAATTTTCTACTTATTTCTTATTCCATATGACCTTTCAACTTTGACCTCTACTAAGGATACATACCCAGAAAAAAGAACACTTAGAATTTCCACTGAGAGATCACTTCTATCTAAGAAATTAACTGATTTGTTCTGAGGTCCATAAAGCCCACTCCACTCTCCCCAGCTGTCAGCTACACATTTTGCTACTCATTCAGAATAAAATAACACCTTTCTTGCCTCTCTTGCAAACATGAGTGATCATTTTTTTTAAGTTCTAGGCAATGAAATATAAGCAGAAATGTTGTATGAGGCTTGTGGGTAATCTTACAGGAAGCTGCATTGTTTGGAATAGTGTTTGTTTGCCATTTTACCTTTTCTTCTTTTGGCCTCAAACTCAAAGCAGCCAGCTTAGACTTTGATATGAACTTGAAAACCTCCAGTGCTAAATGGGTAAAACTGATGATCATGGAGCCTACAAATACTAACCTGGTACTAACTGCACCTTAATCTACCTGACATAACAAAAGAATTAAGTTGTATTTTGTTTGAATTACTGTTATTTTGCATTTTTTCTTCTATGCTAGTGCAATCTAGTCCTGATTAAAAACATTATCTTCAGGGGCGCCTGGGTGGCTCAGTCGTTAAGCATCTGCCTTCAGCTCAGGTCATGATCGATCAAGCCCTGCATCAGGCTCCGTGCTCCACGGGGAAGCCTGCTTCTCCCTCTGCCACTCTGCTTGTGTTCCCACTCTCACTGTGTCTCTCTCTGTCAAATAAATAAAATCTTAAAAATAAATAAATAAATAAAAAATAAAATTAAAAAATTATCTTCATTTTTCTCTATAAGAAAAAAAGCTATTTGTTGATTTTTATTCTCTTCATATAATCCTTGAAATTTCAAAATGAATTTTTAATCTAAATTTTCTAACAAATTATTCAGAACGTCTATTCTTCTTTCAAAGATGACGAGGATATTAGCGTGATTTATCCAGTAAACAAAAAGCCCTCTCTGTCATTTTAATGTTGTTAGAGTTTTGGTTTTACCATTTTTATTGTAAACACATAAATTTGTTATTCATTTAACAATTGATGATTAATTAAATTTATCAAAATATGCATAGATTTCCATGTCCACTACTGTTTCTTGAATGCCTCACCTTCCTTCTTAGTTCAGATTTCTTTTTATTTATTTATTAAAATTATATATATATAGAGAGAGAGAGAGAGAGAGAGAGAGCACAAACAAGTGGGGAGAAGGGGCAGAAGGAGAGGAAGAGAGAGAATCCCAAGTAGGCTCCATGCCCAGTGTGGAGCCTGACCTAGGGCTGGATCTCACAATGCTGAAATCATGACCTGAGTCCAAATCAAGAGTAGGGCACTTAACTGACTGAGCCACCAGGTGCCCCCATATTTCTTTTGCCTTTTCTCTTGCTATTTGTATACCTGAAAATGTTTTTATTGTCACCATCTCCTGGAAAATAGTTTGTTTCAAGATAGCATTTTAGGTTCCAAGCTAATTTCTCATAGAATTCTGAAGATATCACTTTATTTTCTTCTGGAGTCTGTCATTGCTAAGGAGACACTTTTGTCAGTCTGCAGCTCATCTGAAAAAGTCTGTCTCTACCTTTTCTCTATTGGTTCTTCTACCTATTGAGGTTCTCCATTTCACAACAGTGAATCTAAGGTTGGACTTACTTATTTTGATTCCTGGAGGGTTGTTTTTTTTTGTTGTTGTTTTGTGGTTGTGTGTGTGTTTAAGTGTGAGGAGTCATGTATTCAATTCTGAAGAGTTCTCAATGATTACCTCTTCACTGACATTTCTTCGGTTGCATATTCTGGAACTCCTAATAGGTATATGCTGAAGTTGACTTACTTTTTTTTATATAGTATAAATTTTGATTCAAATTTGAGTGATTTGAATATGGTTTTCTAATTATTCAAGAACTGCTGGTTGACATAGATTATCTTTTCTCTACTGAATTATATTTGTACTTTCTTCAAAACCGGTTCTCCATATAGATGTGAGTCAACCAATACAAACTGTGTTTTATTACTATATAACTTTATAATAAGTCCTGAAATCAGGTAATGTTAGCCCTCCAACTTTGCTCTTCTTTTAAAAGTTTAGTTATAGTCAGTCCTTTGCCTTTTTATATGGCTTTTAGAATAACTATGTCAATTTGTACTAAAAATTCTGCTGAAATTTTGATTGGGATTACATTGATCCTATAGATCAATTTGGAGAATTGATATAGTAATACTGATTATTCTGAACCATGAGAACAAGTGTAATTCTTGATCTTTATTAGATTTTAAAAAATGTGTTTCACCAATGTTTTGTAGTATTCAGTGTAGAAGTCTTGCATATATTCAGTCATATTTATACCTAAGCTTTTAATATATTGGATCATATTATAAATGGTATTTTTTTATTTCAATCTCTAATTGTTCAGTTTAAGTATATAGAGATACAATTGATTTTTGTATATTTATCTTGTTCCAGGCTCCCTTGCTAAACTCACTTATTAGTTCTAGCAGCTTTATTTGTAGATTATATTCTATTTTCCACATAACGAATCATGTCATTTGTGAATAAAAACAATTTCACATCTTCCTTTCCAACCTGGATGGTTTATTTCTTTTCCTTGCCTAATTATTATACTGGCTAGAACATCTAGTACAGCATTAAGTAGAAGTTTTGAGAAAATTTATCCTTGTCTTAATCCTAATCTTAGAGGGCAAGCACTCTTTCATTATTAAATATAATATCCCCTGTAAACTTTTTATATACCTTCTTCACTAGATTGAAGAAGTTCCCTTCTATTCCTAGTTGACTAAGAGTTTTTATCAGTAATAAATGTTGGACATTGTCAAATTCTTTCTCTGAGAAAGCATCTATTGAGATAATAATATGTTTTGCTTTTTTAGTTTGTTAATATGGTAAATTATACTGAATGATTTTCAAATGTTAAACAGCTATATTCTAGAATAAACCCTACTTAACCACTGTATTACTTTCCTATTGCTGCTGTAACAAATTACCACAAATTCAGTGAAGGTCAGAAGTCTAAAATCAAAGCAAAGCTGCATTCCTTCTAAAGAGTCTAGGGGAAAAACTTCTTGCCTTTTCCAGCCTATAAGACTTGCCTTCATTTTTTTGGTTCATGCCCTTCTATCCTCAAAACCACCAGCATAGTATCTTCAAATCTCAATCTCTTTTCTTTCTTTCTCTCTCCCCACTGTTGACAGGGCTTGCTTTCCTTCTGGAGATTCCAGGGGAGAAAAATTCTGCCAATCACAGTCATTTTGTATTCTCTTTTATATAATTAAACTTTTTATAGGTTTGATTTGATAAATATGTTTAGATTTTTAATCTACCCTTATAGGAAATATTGATATTCAATTTTCCATTCTTATAAAGTCTTTGCCTGGTTTAAGTATTAGGGTAACGGACCACATAGAATGACTTGCAAGGTATTCTCTCCTCTTCAATATTCAGTAAGAGTTTACATAGAATCAATACTGTTTCTTTCTTTAATCCTTGGTAGAATTCAGTAGTGAGGCCATCGGTGCTTGGAATTTCCTATGTGGGAAGATTTTCAACTACAACTTCAATGTCTTTAACATATATGGGGCTAGTCAGACTACTTATATTTAAAGATTTTATTTATTTATTTGAGAGAGAGTGAGAGAGAGAACGCACAAGCCAGGGGAGAGGCAGAGGGAGAGAGAGAAGTAGGTTTCCCACTGAGTAGGGAGCCCAACATGGGGCTCTATCACAGGATCCTAGGAACATGACCCAAACCCAAGACAGATGCTTAACCGACTGAGCCTCCCAGGTGCCCCAGACTATATTTAAATTAGTTTTTATAGTTAGTATTTCTCAAGGAATTCATCCATTTCATCTAAACTGTTGAATTTATTTGGATTAAGTTACTTAGGATATTCTCTTATTCTCCTTTTAATATCTGTAGAATCTGCAATGTTGTCAGCTCTTTCATTCCTGACATTGTTTATCTGTATCTTATCCCTCTTTTCCTAATCAGATAGCTAGAACCTTACCAATTTTACAGATCTTCTCAAAGATCCAGCTTTCATTTTGATTGATTTCCTCTATTATACTTCTATTTCATTGAATTCTACTCTGATTTTTATTATTTCCCTTTTTCTGTTTCTTCACATTTAATTTCTTCTTTTTCCATTGTCTTAAAGTGAAAGAAAGACCATTGTTCTTAGTGCTAGAAATTTCACCCAACTACTGCTTTAATAGCATTCTACAAATTTTGAAATATGTTTTGTTTTCATTCTCATTCAGTAGAAAATATTTTTTAACTTTGATTTACTTTCTTCTTTGACCCATAATTTACTTAGAAGTATGTTATTTAGTTTTCAAGTATTGGGGGAGTTTAAAGAGATTTTTTAATTATTGATATCTAATATAATTCCACTGTAGTGAAAGAAGATACTTTGACTTAAAATCTTTTATATTTATTGAGATTTGTTTTACATCCCAGACTATGGTTTATTACAGTGTATATTTCAAATGCATCTGAAAAGAATGTGTTGTCTTGTGTTTTGGGTTGAAGTGTTCTATAAATTTCAATTAGATCAAGTTATTGGATATTTTAAATCTTATAATTTCTTACCTAGCAGTTGCTAAGCAAGACGTGTTGAAATCTTTACCTCTTAATTGTGAAATTTTATCAGTTTTTTCCTTCATGTATTTTGAAGTTTTAGACTCATAATTGTTAAGATTGTCATTCTCTTTATGGATTTACCCCTTTATCATTATGACATTGACTTTTTTTATCTCTGGTAATATTCTTTCTTCTTCTTCTTTTTTTTTTTTTTTTAAGATTTTACTTATTTATTTGACAGAGAGACAGCGAGAGAGGGAACACAAGCAGGGGGAGTGTGAGAGGATAAACAGGCTTCCCTGTGAGCAGGGAGCCCAATGCAGGGCTAGATCCCAGGACCTGGGATCATGACCTGAGCCTAAGGCAGAGGCTTAATAGCTGAGCCACCCAGGCACCCAATATTCTTTCTTCTGAAATCTACATCGTTTACTCTACTTTCTTTGGTTAGTGATAGCATAGTATATCTTATTCTATCCTTTTGCTTCTAAATTGTTTGTGCTTTTACATCTTAAATGTTTCTTGTAGTTGGGATATAATTAGGTCTTGCTTTTTTATCCAATATGATAATACTTATCTTATAATTTGGAAAGCTAGACCAATTACATTTAATGTATTTATTGGTGTTTTTTGACTGAAATTTATCTTCTATTTGTCCCTAGTGATAAATCTGTTCTTTTTCCCATTTCCTTTTTTCTGCTTCATCTTGGATTAATCCAGTATTTTTCATGATTCCATTCTATATCCTTTATTGGCTTATTGGCTATATATCTTTGCGTTGTCATTTTAGTGTTTGCTTTAGGGTTTATAATTTCATATTTATCTTCAAATATTATTTTATTTCACATATAGCATTAGAAACATATCAAAATTTAGTTCCATTTCTCCTCTCCCTGCATTTGTGCTACTGTTGTCAAATATTTTACTTTTATGCATGTCATAAACTGTTCATATGTTACAAATTTCACATTACATTATTATTTATTTTTAAACAATTATCTGTTCAAGATATTTAAGTAGTATGCTTAAAATCTTGTATACTTAACCACATAGTACCATATCTAGTGCATATAGTTTCTTTGTGTAGTTCCATATTTTCATGTCATATCATTTTTCCTTCTGTCTGAAGGATTACCTTTAATATTTTTTTGTAGCACATATTTGCTGCTCAATTTTTTTAGCTTTTGTATACTTGAAAAAGTCTTTATTTTGACTTAATTTTTCTAAGATATTTTTGCTTAATATAGAATTATAAGTTAATCGGGTTTTCTGTTATTGTTATTTTTAATATTTTATTTTTTGCTTTTAATAATTTAAAAATATTGCTTCATTATTTCCTTTTTTTCTGAAGAAACATTTGTAGTAATCCTTATCTTTGATCTGATATTACTGAGGTGTCTCTTTTTCTCTGAACACTTTCAAGATTTTTCTCTTTGTCATTGGTTGTAATTTTATTTGATATGCATTGGTATAGATTTTCTCATGTTTCCTGTGCTGGGGAATCATTAAACTTCTTAAATCTATTGATTTATACTTTTCATAAAATTTTGGAAAAATTTGCAATTATTTTTCAAGTATTTTTGTGACCTTGCCACCTCAGTGATTTCAATTATATGTAAATTAGGGTACTTGAAGTTATGCCAGATGTCACTGGTAATCTTAGAGACTTTTTTTTTTTTTAAGATTTTATTTATTTATTTGAGAGAGAGAGACAATGAGAGACAGAGAGCATGAGAGGGAGGAGGGTCAGAGGGAGAAGCAGGTTCCCTGCCGAGCAGGGAGCCCGATGCGGGACTCGATCCCGGGACTCCAGGATCATGACCTGAGCCGAAGGCAGTCGCTTAACCGACTGAGCCACCCAGGCGCCCTGTCACTGGTAATCTTTTCATTTTCTTACAGTTCTTTTCTTTCACGTTTTATTTTGGACAGTTTATATTGCTGTGTCTTAAGGTTCATTTTGTTATTCTACACCATCTAATTGGCCACTAATTCCATTAAGTATATTTTGCATTTCACACACTTTAGTTTTCATCTCTTGTGTTCACTTTGTCTTTCTGAAATACCTTCTTTACTTAGTTTTTTTGAACATATAGGGCACAGCTGTAATAATTGTTTTAACATGGGGGTGCCTAGATGGCTCAATCAGTTAAGCGACTGCCTTCTGTTCAGGTCATGATCCCAGGGTCCTGGGATCCAACCCTGAATCTGGCTCCCTGCTCAGCAGGGAGTCTGTTTCTCTCTCTCCCTCTGCTGCTCCTTCTGCTTGTGCTCTCTTGCTCTCTCTCTCAAATAATAAATAAAATCTTTAAAAATAATAATAATTGTTTTAATATGTTTCTCTGCTATTTATAGCATATGCATGAGTTCTGGGTCAGTTTTGATGCTCTTGATTTTTCTCTTCAATAAGTTGTACCTTCCTGTTTCTTTGCATACCTGCTAAGTTTTGATTAATGTCATACTTTGTAGATTTTGTTTTTTTGAATGCTGGATCTTTTTTATATTCCTTTAACTATTTTTGAGCTTTGTTCTTAAGTTACTTGGAAGGAGTAATCTTTCCTTTCATGTCTGATTTCCTAGGCATTACTGGTGTTTGAATTTTGCCTCACTACTAAAGCAAAATCCTTCTGAGTGTTCTACCCAGTGCCCCCTAAATTGTAATGCTTTCTGGTCTGTCTGGTGGAAGCATAGTGAGCACCAAGTCCTCATTTCCTCTGATCCTGTAGTTCTTTCTCTGACCTTGAATATTTTCCTCACACTGTGACATATGTGACGTATGTGGTGATCACTACTTGGCTGAATACCTGAGACAGTTGTTAGTATTTTGCTGCACACCTGAGAGGGACCCTATGTAGTTTTCCATAGCTCTCTTTTCTCTGGTGCTTTATCCCATGAACTGTACTTTCATTTTGCTGGATTTTCAACTCCATCTCCTCAATTTAAGGAATCCACTGGAGTCTAAATTTCCCTCTTTCTGTGCTAGAGCCTGGCAACTCTATCAAGTCAGTAAGCTGGGACATTCATAGGATTCACTTCATTTTTTTTCCCAATCTCTCTGGAATCAATATCTTTTAGTGGTTCTCATAAAACCCTCTGATTTTTTGATAAAACATATAAATTCATTATACTGCTTTACATAGGAAGGAAACTGGGCTCAGATAATTGTTTTCTCTGTTACTACTAGTGTGATTATAAAAGCACTTTCCACTGGTTTACTTTGTCTTGTACAGAACACATGTACTATCTCTATTGGTTGTCTTATCTCTAGCAAGTGTTTCTTGAAAAATTTTCTCTCTAAGCTGGTGAGATAGAACAATACCCTCCTCTGATTTTGTGTATGCTAATCAACATGATTATATTGAGCATTCACATACAGATATTCCAAACTTTCACTTCATAGTGATTTTATTTATTTTTAATTAAAATTTGCTGTCATAGTTGAAAGAAAAAATTGTATTACACTTTCTAAAACTTGATATAAAATCATGTAATATATGGTCCAAAAACAAAAACAAAAGAAAATAGGGGTGTATGGGTGGCTCAGTCAGTTAAGCATCAGACTTCAGCTTAGATCATGATCCCAAGGTCCTGGGATTGAGCCTGCCTTTGGGCTCCCTGCTCAGCGGGGAGTCTGCTTGTCCCTCTGCCCCTCCCCCTGCTCATGCTCTCTCTCTCTCAAATAAATAAATAAAATCTTTTTAAAAGTTTTTTTAAAAGCAAAGGAAAATCATGTAGAAGTGTGCCAATCACTTCTCCAGTTCCTTCACTCAGTGTCTAAAACTTCTGTGCCTCAGGCAGACAGAGCTAAGTCATTGGCCAACTTTAGGCTTATGTTACAATGTAGCTTATCAGTTATTTGTAATTGATTTCAGATAACAACTCTAGAAAAAGGAGATCAAGAACCAAATTTAGCATCTTACTTATTTTTATTTTTTAAATTGTTTACAACCACCTAAAGCGTTCAGAACCAGAAGGGAAAGACATGTTTGAAATACTAAACTTTAATAAATCTAAGTACACAGATGAGCAGATCAGCAGCACAGCTCCACTGCAATTCAAGGAAATTAAAATTTCCATGCAAGATCTGAGACAATGTGCCATTTCTGAAGGTCAGGCACCACCTGCAATGTGTAAACATAGAAGTGCAAACTTGAGCTTCATTAGTTCTTCATTGAGGATCTTCATTTCTGATCCCAAAAGAAAATGTACTTTTTAATAATTGTAATATTACTGACCTTTCCCAACAGCCTGTTGATTGATTATATAACCTTTCACTCTGCTGTAGCATTGTGTGTCTTCAGCCTGTGTCCTGGACACCATTTTAACTCAATGGGAGGAAAACACAAGGGTTGACCTATGGAATAAGAATTGTAAAACATTTGGGCTATTGGGAATGCCTGTGCTCCAAAAAAGATTTTTAAAAAGTAATTAACTATTGATCAAAGAAAAACAAAACAAAACAAAATAAAACATAGAAGCAAAACTTTCTCTGTGCAATCCTAGTTACCCAGGTAACCACATCCTGATTTTGACTTGTAGATTTTCAGATGGGAATTTGGAAAGGAGAAAGAGTTCCTTTTATTTTTTTCTCCACATTTTTGTTTAAATTCCAGTTAGTTAACATACAGTATAATATTAGTTTTAGGTGTAAAATATAGTGATTCAACACTTCTGTACAACACCCAGTGCTCATCAGGACAAGTGCACTCCTTAATCCCCATCCCCTATTTCACCAATCCCCCCACCCACCTCCCCTCTGGTAACCATCAGTTTGTTCTTTATAGTTAAGAGTCTGTTTCTTGATTTGCCTCCCTTTCCCCCATGTTCATTTATTTTGTTTCTTAAATTCCACATATGAGTGAAATCATATGGTATTTGTTTTTCTCTGACTGACTTATTTTGCTGAGTATAATACTCTCTAGCTCCATCCATCTCATTGCAAACGGCATGATTTGGTTTTTACCTGTAGGGAAATTATCACAGAACATGTATCATTTGGAGGGCCAGAAAAAAATCAAGCATAAAACTTGTAACAACTGAAGAGCTGAACTGAAGTTTTCCTAAAATGGTAATTATTGCTTGGAGGAAGAACTGATTGAAATAACTAAAAGAAAAAAAAATTAAGTAATATAACAAATTAGAAGAATTGTTTTAGTCAAGGCATTTAGGATCTGGAATCCTCTAATATAAATAAAAAGAGAAAAATATATATATAAGGAGACACTAATAGATACTTTATTCCTTTGAAACTCTTAAACTTGCTCTTAACTCAAATTCTTTTATACTTTCATAGCTTATAGGAATCAATGATTAAATTTATAGGGTTTTATCAGAAGCAATTTTGAATAGAGAATATTATCAAATATACACATTAATCTATCTTTAAAATGGAGCTATCCATGCATTGATTAGAGTTTTCTGCTGAGCCTAAGGTACCGTTAATATCACTTCTCTCCCTCAGGGATAGCAAATTGTAATTGTAGAAATAGGTTTTTAGGGGAAGAAAAAGGAAGAACAACCAGGTATTAGGTTGTTTTGTGAACCCAATTTCATTCTCTAATGTAAAAAGTCATTTTATGTTTCAGAATCAAGCTTTTTATTTGAGATGAGGTATTTAAGAGATTTAGAAGAACTTAGCATACACATCTGGGAATCCCTCCTCAGTACTTCTTAGGAATTTCATGTTTTTACTAATCCTGAATTCTGAGACAAATCAATTCAGAAATCAGGAAATAGGAAAATATAATTCTCCTGTGAAAATAAAAACTACACTATCAACATAGAAATACTAATGCTTTGAAAAAATTCACTCATGTTAAATTGAAGGGAGAGAAAAAAATGCTAGGAGGAGAAGTAAAAAGTTATAGCCAACATTTCTAGAAATTAGGAAAGAAGCTGGCAGGAGAGAAGTGGTCATGATATAATCTCTCACTCCCACTCATGGCCATTGACATGTTGTAAGTATTGTGCCCTGTCTGTTGCTAACAGTGATGTGTTCATTCTTTCAAATAAAATACATATTAATAAGATTTTTTTTTCAGAGAGAGAGAGAGATTGCACATAAGGTGGGGAGGGGAAGAAGGGGAGAGAGAGAATCCCAAGCAGGATCCACCCCCAGTGCAGAGCCCATTGAGGCTGGATCTCAAGACCCTGAAATCATGACCTGAGCCAAAATCAAGAGTCCAACACTTAACCAACTGAGCCACCCAGGCACCCCAATACACATAGTATTATTTATACTAATCCTATAAATAGTGTTCCATGAAATAATGTTTGGAAGCAAAAATGAGCCTTAAATTGACAATTTAATATGTGGTTAAGTGTAACGATGTTATCCTTGCAAAAAATATTAATGTTGTGTTGTTAGAATACCATGCAAAAATGTTCACTGGCATTCTTCAGTTCTGAATGTTTGATATAAACTACTGTTCTTTGTAGACACACCAGCAAAAGACATGCAAAGGAAAAACGTGCACATATAAAAATTAATATAAAGTCTCAGTTGGCAAAAATAATATCAATATTAAAGCTAAAACCAAAATCAAGGCAAGCAAACAAAATAATCATTAAAAACAAAGAGCTTATATGAAACAACTTGTTATCCTAATGCCCACAAAGCATGAAGGTGCTTTGGACACTCAATTCTACTAATTCATTGCAAACTGGAGGGCATTTTTCTACATCTAGAAGTTTTGTCAGGATCAAAACTACAGGATAGGGAAATCAGTGCTTTGAATATTTTAACATTTCATTTTATGAATGGTAAATTTTTCTGATGTTATTTTTCAATTTATAAAATGTTTTGAGGTTGGCATTTTATAATCATGTTCCCTTTTAAAGTTTTCTATTATAAAATATCTGTATCAGGTACTAATTAATTGTACATGATATTAAAATTCATAATCTTGCCCACATATATTTGTTGATAACAAAAAATAAAACATGCATGTATTAATAGTTTGCATTTTATTAGAAAAAACTGAAACATCATAGAAACTTTCTATCGCAGTAAAATGATTCATTCTGTATTATGATCAATATTTATTTATTTATTTATCTATTTTTATGATCGATCATTTTTTTTAAAATACACATATGGACCTGGCTAGCTCAGTCAGAGGAACATATGAACTCTTGATCACAAGGCTGTGATTTCGAGCCCCACATTGGGGGTAGAGATTACTGAAAAAAAGTAAATAAAAACTTTTAAAAAAATAAAAATATACATAAAATGTTACAAGAATTATGAATAACATGATTTTGGAGATATCTGAAGAAATCCTTTGAATTTTTATTTCTTCTTCTAAAATCCCAAGGTTTAATGATTGTTAAGGATTTGCCAACACTAGGAAATTTTAATTATGACTTTTTTTTTAATCTGTCTAGCTTCTCTATTTTCTAGTAATCTTGTCCTAGTCTTCATCCGAAGACTTGTTTCTACTGTTCCCCCATGCCATGTTCCAATATGAATTAAATTCCTACTCTCTGTGGCTACAAAGCTAGGCATGAGATCCTGGTTTGGCTACTCAGAATTCTTCTCTGGAATTTCCTGAATTTAAAACAGAGGCATAGGGCGCCCAGGTGGCTCAGTCGTTAAGCAGCTGCCTTCGGCTCAGGTCGTGGTCCCAGGGTCCTGGGATTGAGCCCTGCGGGGCTCCCTGCTCCGCGGGAGGCCTGCTTCTCCCTCTCCCTCTCTCTGCTGCTCTGCCTACTTGTGCTCTCTCTCTCTGTGTTAAACAAATAAATAAAAATCTTTAAAAAAAAGAAAAAAAACAGAGGCATAGTTTTCAGGGCACCTGGGTGGCTCAGTCGTTAAGCATCTGCCTTCGGCTCAGGTCATGATCCCAGGGTCCTGGGATGGAGCCCCGCATCGGGCTCCCTGCTCAGCGGGAAGCCTGCTTCTCCCTCTCCCACTCCCCCTGCTTGTGTTCCCTCTCTGGCTGTATCTCTCTCTGTCAAATAAATAAAATCTTTAAAAACAAAAACAAAGAAACAGAGGCATAGTTTTCTTTTTCAACTTCTATGTTGTGCCACAGTACCTAAGTAAGCTCAGAGTACTGGCAACCGGGGCCCCTGGCCATAAAGAAAATCTGGAGAGAGAGGTCAACACAGTGACAAAAGCTGTGGCAAGAAACTGAAAAACAGAGTACGAATACAGACCCCAAATTTCTGATACTGTTTGAGATTATAGATTCAGTTGAGCATGAGACCAATTGGCACCCTTTACTTTGTAAAGCATGACAGTAAATGTCTTTTCTCTATTCTCTCATTGAATTGAAGCTTGTTTGAGTTGAGTTTCTGTCACCTGCAAAAGAGACCTAACGGATTGTCTTAGTCTGACCTGGCTGCCATGACAAAATACCATAGATTGGGTGATTTAAATAATAGGGGTTAATTTCTCATAGTTTTGGAAGCTGAGGAGTCCAAGATCAAGGTTCTGGCTGATTTGGTTCTTGGTGTGGCCCTCTTCGTGGCTTGCTGATGGCCTTCTCAGTGTATCCTCCTCACGTGGTGGAGAGAGGAAGCTCTAGTGTCCCTTCCTCTACTTATAAGGGCACTAACCCCATCCTGGGGTCTCTTCATGACCTCATCTAAATTTAATTGCCTCCCAAAGGCCCCCACCTCCTAATGCAATCACATGCAGGGTCAGGGTTTCAACGTATAAATTTTGAGGAAACACAAACATTCAGTTCCCTTGAATATTAAGCCTTTCTCTTTTACAAAGACAACTTTTTGTTTGCTCGAGGCCCAAAGGATTTATAGTTTGTACATAATACCTTTCTAAATTAAACACTTTTGTCAATGCATTAGTAAACAATTTCTCTCTATTTTGATTCACAGACTTACTAATCCCGCCTGGACTTTCCCAGTACTCTAGATAATATTTGTAATATAGGGAATGTTACTTTTATCATACAATTTTATTCATATTTTTAATTAAACAAAACCAATATTGATTTAGATTTCTGCATTAAGAATGGAAAAAAAAAACCTAGCTTATTATCTTCCACATTACATGATCTTGTGCCTTTTCAGTAATTTACCAGGTAAAGTCTTTTCATTTGAAATTTTATATACCACTTACTTGCTGATGTTTATGACACAACCTATTGTTTTTTTTCTTTACTTCCCTTTCTTTTTGAATTTAGGTGAAGAAGATAAAGTTAATTACTCTGCTTCATGACCCATAATAACCCTGTTCCCAGCAAACAGTCTCTTGTTTTATTAATTCCCTTTTATCCACATTCTTCACTCTTCTTCTTCCCTCACCATAGGTAACGATTTTAATGTGTTTAATGTGTATCTTTTTGTTTGTAGGTGTGTCAGATATGACACATGTCTCCTGCAATTATTTCTTTCTTGAATTTTGCCCACTTTTTCCACCTCAGTCATTCCTGCAGCCCACTGAGTCCAAGAGCGCCCATATGTACCTTCCACCTGAGGCTTAGGATTTTTCAGTTCCCCCACCACACCACTAAGTGCCACACCATGAGTCATGGGGTCTGACTTCCCAAGGGGCCATCTTTCTTCCTCAATTTAAAGTGAAGTAGAGTTATTTCCCTGTGGGGAGTATTTTAACCAATAGAGACACAAGATGAGAGAAATAAATCCTCTCTCCATACCAACCTCTTATTAACTCTTCCAAAGCACAATTTTTCCATAAAGTCTACCCAGAAATGTCTCATGTGGCCAAGTATATGCAAAAGAAAAAAGAGAGACAAGCTGTGTCTTTTTGCAACTCATCATAAAGCAGTGGCCAGAACAGCAACACTCTACTAGAGCGTCTCATCCTACTTACCTCACTTCTATTTTCTCTGGGATTGTAATTTCCAATAACGAATTAGCACTTACATGGGGTGTCTGGGTGGACCAGTCAGGTCAGTGACTGCCTTCGGCTTAGGTCATGATCCTGGAGTCCTGGGATCGAGTCCCGCTTTGGGCTCCCTGCTCAGTGGGGAGTCTGCTCCTCCCTCTGACCCCTTCTCTCATGCTCTCTCTCTCATTGTCTCTTTCTCTCTCTCTCAAATAAATAAATAAAATCTTTTAAAAAATTTTTAAAAAAAGAATTAGCACTTACAACTTGCTTCTGACTCTGTTTTACAAGATTCTCAAGCCGAGATATTATGAATTATGCATTCTTGCAAACTATGAATTGTTACTTTGTGTGCATGAAATTTTATTTACATAATGGTATTGTTTCTTCTTTTTTTCCCACTCAACACTAGGTTTTTAAGATCCATCCAAGTTGTTCTATCTACATATTTTCTATTGCCTCTAACTGCTACATAGTTCTCTGGTTTGCCTCTACTATGTCCTACACATACACCTTTCTGATGATGGATAACTAGGTTTCCTCTTCCAAATGCTTGCCGCCACAAATAACGCTTCATGTATCTATAAAAAATGTCCATAAGGTTTATATAGAAGTAGAATTCTACAGAATTGCTACATTTCCAATTCTATACTTAGTTCAATGAATGTTACCAGAGTGTTTCCCCACATTGTCTGATGGAGGCATCAGTCTGCATTCCCACTGGCAGTGTAGGAAACTTCCAGTACTCACATATCGCTACCAGCTCTGGAGAGTATCAAGCTTTCAAACATAAAGTGATATTTCATTGTTGGTTTTATTTATATTTTTCTTAATGAGATTGCATATTTTATTAACATGTTAGCCATTTGGGATTTTCTATTATATAATTGCCTCTTCATATTTTTTAAAATATTTTACCTAATTATTCTATTGAGGTGCCATATTTCATGTTGATCTGCAGATTTTCTTCATCTCTTTTGTCAGTTTTATATACAACATATACTGGTATCTGTCCATAAACTTTATCCAAAGCTTCCTTTATTGAAGAGAAGCAATATGTATTTAATATTAGTGGGTTTTGGTGGTATTATCATAACTAACTTTTTAAAAATTCTGAATACTGTTGTATTGGATTGATGAAACATAGTTGTTTATTAATTTACCTATTGAAGCATAAATTGGTTGCTTCCAATTTTTTGCAATTATAAATAAAGTTGCTAAAATATTCATGCACAGGTTTTTGTGTGGGCATAATTTATTTTATTTTATTTATTTATTTGAGAGAGAAAGAGAGAGGCAGAGGGGGAGAAACCCAAGAAGTTTCCGCACTGAGCACAGAGCCCGACGTGGGGCTCCATCTCACGATCCTGAGATCACCACCTGAACTGAAACCAAGAGTCAGACACAACTGACTAAGCCACTTAGGCACCCCATAAATTTTTAAGTCAATTATGTAAATACCTAAAAGTGTGATTACTGAATCATGTAGAAAGGCTTAGCTTTGTAAAAAGTGGCCAAACTATCTTTCAAAGTGGCTATACCATTTTGTATTTCTGTCAACAATAAGTTAGAGTTCCTGTTGATCCAGCAATTTGTATTATCAGGGCTTTTTTTTTTTTTTTAATTAACCATTGTGATAGTCTGTAGTTATATCTCATTCTTGTTTTAATTGGTAAATCTGTAATGTAACAACATGTTGAACATCTTTTCATATGCTTGTCATTTGTTTATTTTTTTGGATGAGTTGTCTGTTCAGATATTTTGCCCATTTTTAAATTGGATTGTTTGTTTTCTTATTGTTGAGGTTCAATGGTTCTTTATATATTTTGGATACAACTCCTGTGTCAGATATGTTTTGTAAATATTTTCACCTTCTCTGTGTCTTGTTTTTGTCATTCACATAACATTCTCTTTCAAAGAACAGATTCGTTTTTTTTTTACTTTTAACAAGTTCAACTTACCAATTTCTGCTTTCATTTATCATACTTTTGATGTTATATCTAAAATTTCATCACCAAACATAAGGTCACCTATATTTTCTCCTATTTTCCTCTACAAATGTTACAGTGTTGCATTTCACATTTAGAAATACAATTAAGTTTAGTTGATTTTTATTCAAAGATGTAAAGTTTGTATCTATGTTCATGTTTTTGCATATAGTTGCCAGCACCATTTGTTGAAAAGATAATCCTTCTCTATAGAATTTCTTTTATACTTATGTCAAAGAATAGCTTATTGTATTTGTGTGATCTACTTTTAACATTGCCATTATGTTCCATTGATCTACATGTCTGATTTTGCAGCAATACAGCACGATTTTGATATGGTTGTTGTATAGTAAGGCTTGAAATTAGGTTATCCTTCCATTTTTTTTCTTCTTTTCAATATTGAGTATTCTAGATCTTTTGCTTTTCCACATCAATTTTAGAGTTAGTTTGTGAATATCTACAAAACAGCATTTTAACTAGGATTCTTTTTTAATCTATAGATAAGACTGGTAGAATTGAATCTTAACAATATTGAGTTTTATAATCCATGGAAACAAAATACCACCCCCTTTATTTAGAATTTTGATTGCTTTCATCAGAGATTTGTAGTTTTCCATATATAAATCCTATAAATATTCTGTTAGATTCACAGCCAATCATTTTTGGAATGCTATTGTTAATAGTATTTTTTATTTTATATTACAATTATGTAGGAAAGGAATTAACTTTTCAATATTAATCTTCTATATTGTGAGTTTCTGATACTCAATTACAAGTTACAATAGTTTTTTGTTGATTCTTTGTGATTTTCTACATAGACAATCATGCCATCTGTGAATAGAGATAGCTTTCTTTCTTTTCAATATGTATAAATTTTATTTCCTTTGTCTTTTTATATTAGAATTTCACTAAGATTTGAGTAGGACTGGTAAAAAAAAAAAATCCTTGCTTCTCATCTTAAGGGAAAAACATTCAGGTTCTCACCATTAAATTTTAAAGTTAGTTGTAGGTTTTTTGTAGATGTTTTTTATCAGTTAATAAATTTCCTCTCTATTCCTAGTTTGATGAGAATTGTTTACCACACGTGGATATTTTATCAAAATTTTTGTATCTATTGATATGATCATAATTTATTTTCCTTTAGTCCCTTGATGTGGTGGATTACATTGATTTTCTAATGTTTAGTCAGCCTTGCATACCTGATATAAATCCTACTTAATTGTGGTATACATTGTTGGATTCAACTTACTAATATTTTGATGCAGATTTTGCACCCATATTTATGTTTAGTTTTCCTTTTATGTAACATCTATTTCAGCTTTGGTATTAACACAGTGCTTGTCTTATAGAATGCTTTTATTTTCTAGAAGAGATGGTAGAGAGTTGGTAGAATTTATTCCTTAAATGTTTGGTAGAATTTGCCAATAAACCCGTCTGAGTTTGATGTTTTCTGATTTGGATTCAATTTCTTTCATAAATATTGGTTTACTAAGATGGTCTATCTCTCCTTGTGGAAATTTTACCTATTTCTGTCTTTCAAAAAATTGGTTCTTGTAATCTAAATTACCAAATTTGGGAGCATAGAGTTGTTTGTAGTATTCTCTGCTACCTTTTAAATGTCCATGGGAACATTAGCCTTCTTTCATTTATGGTATTCTACATTTGTATCATCAATCTTATTCTCTTGTTAGTTGACTAGATGTTTTCCAGTTAATATTATCCTTTCAAAGACACAAAGTTAACAACCCCAAGACACAGATCCAGCTTTTGTCTTTGGTGATTTTTCTCTTTTGTTTCCCTGTTTTCAATTTCATTGGTTTCTGCTCTGATTTTTATTATTTCTTTTCTACTTGCTTTAGACTTAAATTGTTCTTTCTCCACATTCCTAAAATAGAAGCTAAGTTATTGATTTTAAATATTTCTAACATATACATTTAATGCTATCCATTCCCCTGTAAATGCTAATTTTTATAAATTGTATTTTCATTCCCCTTTAGTTGTAAAATATTAAATATTTTTCTTGAGACATCTTTAGTGATGTATTATTTAGAAATGTGTTAATTTCAAATTATTTGGGAGATAGTTCATCTATTTTTCTGTTACTGATTTCTAGTTGAATTCCATTGCAGTCCAAGAATTTATTTCAGTGATTTCTACTTTTTAAGTTTGTTATGTGTCTTGTATGGTTCAGTATGTGGTCTGCCTTGGTGAATATTCCCTATCTATTAGATATAGAAGTCTAGCTCATTCTTCTGTTATTGGATGGAGTGTTCTACAAATGTCATTTGAAACAAGTTGATTGATAGTACTGTTCAGATCAATTGTATCCTAACTGATTTTCTGCCTGCTGATCTGTCAATTACTGAAAGAGGGGTATTGGAATTTCTAATGATAGTAGTAGATTTGTGTATTTTTTCATTCAATTCTAACAGTTTTTGCCTGATGTATTTTTTGATGTTCTGTGTTTAGATGCATAGATGTTTGGATTATTATGTCTTCATGGATAATTGACCCCTCTATCATTATATAATGCTCTCTTTTATCCCTCATAAATAGTTCTGTTCTGGAGTCTGTTTTTTTGCAGAAGGAATATTGTTACCCAGATTTCATTACCATTAACATGACATATTTCTCTCCATCATTTTTCTGTGTTATATTTAAAGTGGGTTTTTTAATAGTATATAGTTGGATTCTAGTTTTCATTTTTGTTTTAATCCACTCCCATAATCTCTGTCATTTAATTTGTATATCTAGAGTATTGAATAAAAAATGATCAGTAACATAGTTGGTGTGTTAATCTGCTTGAGCTGCCATAACAAAATACTACAAACTGGGTGGTTTCAATAGCACAAATTTATTTTCTCACAGTTCTGAGGTGGAAAAGTCCCAGATCAAGGTTCCAGCAGGGTTTAGCTTCTGATGACACCTCTTTGCTTTAAGATGGCAGTTTTGTCCTCACATGGCTTTTCATCTGAACATCCTAGATTTCTGATTTTTTTTTATTTTAAGGGCACTAATCACATCAAATCAGGGCCACACTATCATGACCTCATTTAACTTTAATTCCTTCCTAAAAGCCCCATCTCCAAATATAGTCATAATGGAGATTAGGACTTTAACAAGCAAATGAGGGTATCCATTGCAGTCTCTAGCATTTTGATTACTATCTATCATGTCTATCTTTGTTTTCCATTATTGCAATTATTCTTTTTTCTTCTCCCAACCAACCCTGCTAACTTCTTTCTGCCTTTGATGGTTTCACTTGATCATTTTAAATAGTTCCATTTTGTCTCCTCTCTTAGCATATCAATATGCTTGTTTTTTAAAAGAAATTGTAGGGTGCCTGGGTGGCTCAGTCAGTTAAATGTCCTACTCTTGATTTCAGCTCAGGTCATGATCTCAGAGTTGTGAGAAGGAGCCCCCCATCATGCTCCTCACTGGGCATGAAGACTGTTTAAGATTCTCTCTCTCCCTCTGCCTTTCACCCCCCTCTAAAAAAAGGAAAGAAAAAAAAAAAGAAAGAAATGGTTAATTATTGCCCTAGAGTTTCCAATACACATTTTAAACTAATCTAAGTCCACCTTCATATAATACTATACCACTTTGTTTCTAGTCTAGGGAACTTATAACAGTATTCCCAATTCCTCTTTCTTATCCCTATGACACTGCTGTAATTTATTTCACTTACATATATGCTTGTAACTCTTGCCTTTAAAATCAATTAATAATAAGAGAGCAAAAGAAATTATTTTATCTCCGTTGTTCCTTTTCTAATCCACCTACTTTTTGTAATGTAGATCTGACTTTCTGATCTATATCATTTCCTTCTCCCTGAAGAAAATGCTTTTAACATTTCTTTCAGGGTAGGTCTTCAGGTAGTGCATTTCCTCAGTTTTTGCTTTATGAAAAAGTTCTTATTCTTCATTTTGAAGAATAATTCTGTTTGATATAGAATTACAACTTGTTCTTTTTTTTCCCTAAATGTTAAATATTTTACTCCACTCTCTTTCGATTGCATTGTTTCCAATGAGAGGTCTGCTATAATTCATATTCTTGTTATTTTATTTATAACATGTTATATTTCCCCTCATTTACTTCAAGAATTTCCTTATCTTTGATTTTGTGCAATGTCAACATGATAAACCTAGGTATAGAGTTTTCTTTTGTTTTGGTTTGGTTTTGGTATTTATCTTGCTTGGTATGCTCCAAGCTTTCTAGACCTGTAGTTTGATATCTGTCATGAATTTTGTAAAATTCTGTCATTCTTTTTTTTTTAAGATTTTAAAAATTTATTTATTTGAGAGAGAGAGAGAGAGCGCATAAGTGAGAGGAGGGGCAAAGGGAGAGGGAGAAGCAGACTCCCCACTGACCAGGAAGCCTGACAAGAGGCTTGACTCCAAGACCCTGAGATCATGACATGAGCTAAAGGTAGATGTTTAATCGACTGAGCCACCCAGGTGTCCCCTCAGTCATTATTTCTTTAAATATTTCTTCTGCTTTGTTTTTACTTTCTTCTCTTCTGATATTCCAATTATATGTATGGTATACTTTTTGAAGTTGCCCATACTTCTTTGATGTTGTTCTGTTTTCACCATTCTTTTCTTTTTCTCTTTATATTTCAGATTAAGAAATTTCTTTTGACCTATCATCAAGCTCACTCTCTCTTTCTTAAATTATCTGTGTCCTGATGAGACTATCAAAGACAATTTTCATTTCCATTAGTTTTTTTCCCCCAGCATTTCTTTTTTATTCATTTTTAGAATTTCCATCTCTCTGTCTACATTACCCATCTGTTCATGCATGTTGTCTACTTTTGACATTAGAACCCATGATGCTTAATTTTATATGTGAAATTGGGTAAGCCATGGTACCCAGATATTTGGCCAAACCCCAATCTAGAGGTCACTGTGGAAGTATTTTTTTTTAATTTTTTAAATGCAATTATGGATTAAAAGGATTAAAGATGAAGGATTAAAGATTTAAACCAGTAGACTTTGAGTAAAGCACATCACTCTCCATAATGTGGGTGGGTTTTATTTAATCAATTGAAGGCATCAAAAATAAATACTGTTCAGGTGCCTGGGTGGCTCAGTCAGTTAAGCATTTGCCTTTGGCTCAGGTCATGATCCCAGGGTCCTGGGATTGAGCCCCACATAAAGCCCCTTGCTCAGCAGGGAGTCTGCTTCTCCCTCTCCCTCTGTGCTCTCCCTCGCTCTCTCTCAAGTAAATAAATAAAATCTTAAAAATAAATTAAATGATTAAATAAATAAAAATAAATACAGAGGTCTTCCCAGAAAAGAGGGAATTCTGCCTTCAGACTGCCTTCAAACTTATGCTGCAACTCTTTCCTGGGTCTCCACCCTGATGGCCTGCCCCATAGATTTTGAATTTCCCACCCCCACAATCATGTGAGCCAATTCTTTAAAATAAATCCACCCCCCAACACACACACAACCTGTTAATTCTGCTTCTCTGGAGAACCCTGACTAATACAGAGTCCCTAACCAATTAATCATAGTTATTTTAGGTTTCCTAACCAATAATTCCAACATGTGTTTCATATGTAAGTCTAGTTCTGATGCTTGTTGTATCTCTTCAGATATTCTTTTTCTTGTATTTTCCTAAGACTTGCAATTTTATGTTGCAAGTGTATCAGGTAGTAGGCCTTTAGTGTGTAGAAGTTAATTTAGCTGAGTTGTGTTGTAGCTATAAGGATTAGATTATTCAAATTTCTTTAGTGTCCTTGTTTTTGTCTCCCCTCCTCAGTGCTTTTCCTCAGATAGATCTGCATCTTGCAGCTCTTTCAGCTGGATTCCACTGTTATTATTATACTAAAGCCTTATTGGTGTGGTTGTAAGGGTGTAGAGGAGGGGGAAAAATTCTGTGATCTTATCATAAAATCTTAAGATAAAATCTGTCTTTTAGTGGGCCTGTGTCTTGGGTTTGTGACCTTCATGAGTGTTTCTTCAGTGGTATGGCTCCACTCTGCTTAGGGGAGACAAGAGGCCATAGGGAACTTGAGTATTAGGAGCACTCCTTCCTTGACAGGATAAGGCTCTGATAAAATCTTTTCTCCTGTGGTGCCTGGGTGGCTCAGTCCTGCTAACTACTGGACTCTTGGTTTTGGCTCATATCATGATCTCAGGCTCAGTGCAGAGTCTGCTTGTCCCTCTCCCTCTCCCTCTCCCTCTGCCGCCCCACCACTGTCTCCCTCTTTTTCTCTAATAAATAAATAAAATCTTTAAAAAAATCTTTTCTCCTGGAAAATATGGCTTTGTTATGGATGCCTCTGCCCCAGTCAAAGTCATTTTTCTCTCTAGAGCCAGACAAGATTTCTCTTAACATTTCAGTGTGAAAATCTGATAGGGATTATATAGGTAAAACCTGAGAAAGTGTTGGGACTCCTAAAACTGCAGGCTCCCCAGAAGTTTCTTGCTTTGATGCCAGTCTTTCTTGCTTAGTCCCCAGCAATTCATCAAAATGACCCTTTAAGTGTTCCTACGAGCTTATGCTTCAGTTGTTTCTGCTCCTGATAAGCCAGTCTCAGCTTTGGCTTTCTGGATCTGCCTGTCTCTTCAGATTTTATGGTGGCAGCAGTTTACCCTCCAACTTCAGTTCCCTGATGTGTCTAAGAAAAGTCATTGATTTTCATTTGTTCAGATTTTTCTTGTTGTAAGATTGGGAGTGATAGCTTCTAAGTTTTTTACATTTCCAGAAGTCTCCTCTCTGCTTACTTTTATTCTTCTTGTTCTACCAGCTTCTGAGAAAGATGAATTGAGGTTTTTAGCTAAATATATTGATCTAGATATTTTTCTGTAGTTCTGTCAATTGTTCAATATATTTTGATGCTGTATCATGAGGTTATGTTCACAGTGGTTTATTTCTTTTTTATCATTATTCTTAATTTTATTTTGATAGATTGTAAGATTTCTGACACATTGCCCACATACATTGTTTTTAGTTAGTTTTCAACCTTTGTTTCTTTTTTAACTTATATAGAGAACATATTATATTTCAAAATTTAATCTGACAAATATTGCTTTTGATTCCATTTATGTTTTTGCACTAACTGCTATATTAGAATTTATTTCTGCCATTATTTTTTTTCATATTTTTTATTTATTTTCTTTCTTCATTTCCATTGCCAATTCAAGGTTCTTTTTCTTGGTTAAAAAGTTACACATTTTGTTTTGTTTTTGAAAAAGTTTTATTGAGATGTAATTTACACATGATACAATTCACCCATTTAAAAACACATTCTCTTTTTATCTTTACTGTGGTAACCATTAATTTATGATGCATTAATTAATTTCTAAAGTCATGAAAAGTTGCTCTGAGGTTGAACAATTCTGAATTCCTACTTATAATGATACATAATGTTCAGATTTCCCTACTGCAAAAGAATTGATCAGTTTCTTCATATAACCAGCAAAAATTTACTAAAAAAAAAGAAAAAAAATCTTATTCATGAATGACCGATATTGTGAATGTCTCCATTTTTCAAGGACAGTTCTGCTCTGCTAGGAGCAGTGATTTAATCCATAACCACCAGCAGGTAGGCATATCAGAATAAAGATTTCAATTGTTGTTTAAGATAGACACATACAAGGGTCAGTTCCTGCCCAATCAACACACAAGGAAGTGTAGGAGAAAGAAAAGAACATGGGATTTGGCCTGGGGCATCCAGATGCAATTGCATCTGATATATACTAAATTATTAACTCAAAAAATGACAATCATTGCACCAACTAACTAGGGTTATTTCAAAGATGCCATTAATATAAGCAAACACCATAAAAGAGCAAATATATATCTAAGCAGATATTTTCCTTTACTTTTGCCAATTATTTTATTTTGTTTCATAAAATCAATAAATGTTCATTGTGAAACAATAAATATACATAACTTTATAGAACAGGGGCACCTGGGTGGCTTAGTCAGTTAAGCGTTCAGCTCTTGATTTCAGCTCAGGTCATGGTCTTAGGGTCGTGGGATTGAGCCCCACATGGGTCTCTGTGATCAGCAGGGAGTCTGCTTGAGATCCTCTCTCTTCTTCTCCCTCTGTCCCTCCCCCTGCTCTCTCTCTCTCACTCTATCTCAAATAAATCTCTTTAAAAAAGTGTCTAAAATAGAATGTTCCATCTCTAACTCCAGTGATATCAAAACACATTTGCTCTCAGCAACCATTGAGACTTTATAACTAAAATCAAAATAGTACACAAAATTTTACCTTATTTTATATGCTTCTAATTTTATCATAAAATTTTTTCATGCCAGTAAAAACAGTGAAGTATCACCTTTAATGTTGCATATCTTATGTTGGATAGAAACTATTTCCTTACCACTAACATCAATATTGAATTTTTTGTTTAGAATTATACACAGTGGTTATATAATTCTTCACTGACTTTATTCATGCTTTGTTTTACATGTCTTTTTTTTCCCTTAAGATATATATTTTAAAGTTAAAATCATTTGGTCACAGCATATTAATATTTTATATTATTTAAAATGGATTGTCAAATGTTTTTCCAAAAATAACTACTAATTTACACTTCTATCAGCAGAATATTGTAGTGTTTTTTTATTCTGTGCTCTCACTAATATATTTTTTAATATCTTTGTTAATTATTTAGATATTTATTCTTTTCTGAATTGTCAGAAACTGAATCTTTTTCTGATTTATGTATTGCTGATCTTGTTTTGCATATTGAATTGGACCCCTTAAATATTAAGAATTTTAAGATTTTGTCTTATTTGCAGCAAACATTTCTTTGCATTTTGTTGATTTTTTCTATTTCATATAAGTAATTAAAAATTTTATGCAATCAAATTCTTTTTTGAGATATTTCTTTCATTTTAATTGTAATATATGCATAGTGCAGGGGAGGAAAAAAAGCTTTCTTTGACTCTCTTAGGGTTCTCTAGCTGGGTGTGAAAATTAAACTGACAAAGACAGATTAATAGGAGAAAATCACTCACATTTGTTGAATTTTTATGTGCACATGGGGCCCTACACAAGGGAATGAAGATCTGAAGAGGTGACCAGAGGCAGGAAACTTTTAGACAAAGAAACAATAAATTTTGTGAAGAATTGACAAGACAAAGGAGTTTTGGGCTGGGTGTAGTAAACGGTGAAGAAGTAACAAGGAAGGAAAGTTTAGTTTAACATGGTTTGTTTATACAACCTTCTTAGCCCTAAATTTCCTGTCTCTGATGATAGGGATGTCTTCTTTCCTCCTGATACAAGAAGGGTACATTCCACATGGCAGATTCATGACCTGTTTCAGGGAAGAAGCACAGGCAAGGAGCAGTCAAGGTGACTTTTATGCTTCTGCTGTTTTCTCAAACTTCTTTAGCTTAAGATATTCCATATGCCAAGATTCCATATTTGGAGATAGTGTGTCCTAAGTCCCAGCACATAATAACTAATACAGAAGATATGAATACAAAATACATTGTTTTCCACTAACCTCAACCCATATTAACAGCCTCTTGTTCTTTCCACATTTTTTTTTCTGATACAAGTACATACATATGTATATACATATACACAGGCTGTTTGCTTATGTGATTTAAACAAAATTGAATAGTACTATATATATATATATATCTGCAATTTGCCTCTATTTTTCTCTTAACACTGTTTTATGGATAACTCTACAGGTTTATAGATGATTTATGTTCATTTTTTCTTGCAAATGTACCCATCTTTATAGTTAAATGAAAGAGCCTTGCATTTCTTTCTAATGTAGTCTTATTTTCCGCATTTCTATTTCTTGCCTTCCTCCTATCCTCTTTCTCTTCTTTTCCAATCATCCAAAAACCTTTCTCAGATGACTTCTCCTAAGAACATGTCTTCCATTTTTTCTTCTCACTCATATAAAGATATGTATCACTGGAGTTTTAAAGATGTTCATATCATATCATGGCAAATTACTTAAGTCCACAGTCATGGTTCTACTATATTCTTTTAAAATTATAGTGCGGTATTATATAATAGAAATATATCATTATGTATTAAACCGCTTATCTTTTTTTTTTTTTGAGATTTTATTTGAGAGCAGATGATATGATACTTTATGTGGAAAACCCAAAAGACTCCACCCCGAATAGAACTTGAAGTCCGGAATTGTGATGCTGCCAGCTTTGCTTTTCTTTTTCAACATTCCTCTGGCTATTCGGGGTCTTTTCTGGTTCCATACAAATTTTAGGATTATTTGCTCCATTGCTTTGAAAAAAGTTGATGGTATTTTGATGGGGATTGCATTGAATGTGTAGATTGCTCTAGGTAGCATTAACATCTCCACAATATTTATTCTTCCAATCCATGAGCATGGAACGTTTTTCCATTTTGTGTCTTCCTCAATTTCTTTCATGAGTATTTTATAGTTTTCTGAGTACAGATTCTTTGCCTCTTTAGTTAGATTTATTCCTAGGTATCTTATGGTTTTGGGTGCAATTGTAAATGGGATTGACTCCTTAATTTCTCTTTCTTCTGTCTTGTTGTTGGTGTATAGGAATGCCACTGATTTCTGTGCATTGATTTTATATCCTGCCACTTTACTGAATTCCTGTATGAGTTCTAGCAGTTTTGGAGTTAGCCTGGTGATGGGTATTAAAGAGGGCATGTACTGAGTGGAGCACTGGGTGTTATACGCAAACAATGAATCATGGAACACTACATCAAAAACTAATGATGTAATGTATGGTGATTAACATAATATAATAAAAAAAGACCAAAAAACAAAGATTTTATTTGAGAGTTAGAACGAGAGAGAGAAAGCGAGAGCATGAGCACACACAGAGGGAGGGGGAAGAGAGAAAAAGAGAGAGAGGGAGAGAGAGACAGTGAGAGAGAGAGAGAGAAAGAAGTAGACTCCCCACTGATCAGGAATCCCAATGTGGGGCTTGATCCCAGGACCCCGGGATCATGACCTGAGCCTAAGGCTGATGCTTAACCAACTGAGCCACCCAGGCGCCCCTTAAACCACTTATCTTATAGTGATAATGGAATTTACTTTTTCTCAGTGTGTCGCCACTCTAAAAATGTTTAAATAAAGACACTTTTCTCTTATATACAAGAGATTTTATATATATGAGATATATTTTTTAGAAGTGTTCTTTCTGAGTCAAAGGATACATTTTTAATTTTTTTTTTTTTTAATGAAAGAGAGCAGAGCAGGGAGGAGAGGGAGAAGCAGACTCCCCACTGAGCTGGGAGCCCAATGTGGGGCTCGATCCCAAGACCCTGGGATCATGACCTGAGCTGAAGGTAGGTGCTTCAACTGAGCCACCCAGGCGCCCCTTAGTTTTGTTTTTAAATAGATATCTCCAGGTAAATTTCCAGTGAGCCTGTTACAATTTCCCCTTGTTGATACCAGCAATAGCAATGTTTGCCCTTTAAAAATTTTTTTTACTAGCTTGATGATTATACATTATCTTGTTATGACTCATCTCTGCATTTCTCTATTTAAAAGTTTGAGTACCTTTCCATAAACTGTCAGCTTTTTAAAATAAATATTCTCTTCCATGAATTGGCCATATTCCTATTAGATTATTTTGTGCCTTGTTAATATGAAAAGCTCTTATTTATATTGTATCATATGTATATTACATATATATATATTTTTAAATATTTTATTTATTTATTTATTTGAGAGAGAGAGAGAGAAACAGCACGAGAGGGGAGAGGGTCAGAGGGAGAAGCAGGCTCCCCGCTGAGCCGGGAGCCCGATGTGGGACTCGATCCCGGGACTCCGGGACCATGGCCTGAGCCGAAGGCAGTCGCCCAACAAACTGAGCCACCCAGGCGCCCTGTATATTACATATATTGACATTTTCTCAACCAGGAGCTTTACAGATATTGTCTTAATATTTATTTAAGTGTCTATGGCTATACAAAAGTTTTATTTGTTTTAAATTTTCATATCCTCAAATACGTCAATATTTTCTTTGATAGCTTCTAGAATTTTTGTCTTATATCCCTGAAGGTCATAGGTATAAGTGTAATATTGGAGTTCTTTATTTCAGAAATTTAAAAAATTTTTTTCAATCTTTCCTATATCTGGATTTAATTTTTGATGTAGTTTTGATAGGAGTTCCAAGTTTTATTTTCCCCAGATAAGAATCTTTTGTGCCAGTATGGTTTGTGAATTAATTTACCTTTTGTCTCTGAACCCAGTTAGGACTTTAGATATATATTTTTCATATATTCTGGGTCTGTTTCAAATTCATGTACTATGAAGAATGCCTATGTCATAATCATAATTATTGTTTAATTATTTAATGACAAGTGCTTTATAATATTGTCTAATGCCTAAACATTTAGGTGCTTTATTCTACTTTTTCATAATAATATTTGTTGTCCTTGGGAATTTATTCTTGTAGAAGATTTAATATAATTTTATCCAATTCACCTAATTCTGTGATATTCTAATGACTATATTAGTTTCCTAGGGCTGCTGTAAGAAATTACACAACCTTGGTGACTTAAAACAATAGCAATTTATTATCTTACAGTTCTGGAGTCCAGAAGTCCTAAATCAAATTCTCAGTATGGTTGTTTCCCAATGCAGTGTCTGAGAGAGAATCCATCCTATGCCTCTATCCTAACATCCAGTGGTTCCAGAAATATTTGGCATTGAACTTGTAGAAGCATCATTCTGATTTTATTTCCATCTTCACATGGCTTTCCCAGCTCTGTCTCTTCTCTATGTCTGTGTGTGTCAAATCTCCTTCTTTTACCTTATAAATACATCAGTCATTGGTTTTAGGATGCCCAGGATGATCTCATCTTGAAATCCTTAATTGAATTACATCTGCAAAGGCCTTATATCCAAATAAGGTCACATTCGCAGGTAACAGGAATTGGTACTTGGACATATCTTTTGGGGGACACAATTCAACCCAATATCATTACATTCATTTAGATAACAATTTTGGGTGAATTAGTTCATTCAAAAGCAACATATTCCTTTATATTAGTTCAAATAATTTTATACCTCAGTATGTTTTTATTATTTTTTTGTATAAGCCAGATATATTACTTATTGCTTCTTCTTAATACTTTATAGTTTTTGTTATTTTTAAAGGAAGAATCTTTCTCTATTTATGTGATTATTGCTAACATAATAAAAAAGCTATTGATTTCTTCATATTTCTCTTGTATTATGGGTTGAATTGTATCCTTCCTAAATTCATATGTTGAAATGATGTTGGATTAAAATTAGAGATATTAGTATAAATTCATATTTATTTTATCACACATATACACACATGAGAAAGAGAGAGTGGGAGAGACAGAGAGATGGAGGTAGGGAGAAGGGGAGTGAGATTATACATGGGTTAATATACATATACATATACATATTTTCTATTTCTGTCCACTGAGATGTCCTAGAAGCAGTGACACCCCAATGGTAATGAGCATATCCATATAGATTATTTCCAAATAACAAATGCAGTAACAGTGGGAGAAATAGAAAATCACAACTTGAACACCAGTTATAAGGACTCCAGTAATATCAACCAATGAATGCCAAAATTACTGGGTAAAAGTAACAGAGAAACAGAATATTTGCCCAGCTCCAGAGTAACTGCCTCAAATTATTTATTAATTATTGTGAGAGTTTTATTACATATCTATAAATTCCTTGTTATTTCTCCCTTCTCAAGGGAGAGCTTAATTTCCCTTCTCTTAAGTGTGAACTGGGCTTAGGTATGCAAATCTAGTAAATAGAATATGGAATGGGAGGGAAGTAACTTTGTGGTGCAGAAACCAGGCAAACACCACCTTAACCAATGTTAATGTTGTCAATGATAAGTTGTGTGGATATCATGAACTTCCTAATATGACGTGATGAGAATGACATTTCATCCCTGTGGTATTCTTTCTTAAAATCAGTAAGTCCAGTCTAATCATGAGAGAATGTCAGATAAACCCAAACTGAGAGACATTCTACAAAATGCCTGACCAGTAAACCTTACAAGTTTCAAGGTCATAAATGATATGGAAATACTGAGAAATATGCCACAGATTGGAGGAGAGTAAGGATACATGATAATTAAATGCAGCATGGTATCTTGGATCGGATCCTGGAACAGGAAAAGGATATGTGATGGAAAAGTGATAAAATCCAAATAAAGATTCTAGTTTAGCTAAGTATTGTGTCAGTGTTAATGCTTTAGTTTCATTAAATATATCACACTTATGTAAGATATTGACATTATGGGAACCTGGGAGAGGGTATACATGAACTCTCTTCTATCTTTGCAGCTCTTTTGTAAAAGTGAAGTTTTTTCACAACAAACATTTTTAAAGTAGGTGTCTAAAGAGATATTAGGCAAATGCAAAAAAAGGAAAGGAGGAAGGGAAGAAGGAAGGGGAATTCAAAATGACAATGTTAAAATCAGACGAGATTAAATCTATGGTTAAATGCTCCAAAGAGAATAAAGAGACAATTATGCAATAATCAGAGCAGAATTTCTGAAGAATGTAAATATATTTAAACCTGTATGCCTTTAGCCACATAGCAACTAAAGATAAGTTTTAAAACTAATGGAAAAATAGTCACAATGTGACAGGTTCCCTGTTTATAACTCTGCAAGTAGTCTTTCCCTTAGGATCTCCTCTAAATTGCAGAGGCAGTAGTGTGAGAATTTATTTCCAAGAAACAAAAAAGGTTTGAAAGGAAAAAGAGAAGTTGAAGTCACATCCTTTCTATTCAGCTTCACCAGCATGAAATTTTCCATAGCCTTTCTATACTTTCTTGAGAAAAACCTGCTTTAGTCCTGGAAATAGGTATGGTCAGTTCCAAGGGTTTTGTGAGGTTAGTGTAACTTCTCAAGTCTCCGTGAACCAACAACCAGCTGAGAGGTTATTGGGGGTTCCCTGACTCTTGTTCTTTCTAATAGTTGTGTCAGTACCCAATTAGTCTTATTCAGTCTTGCCCAGCTTGAAATACCTGACATGGTTTCTGTTTCTCAAGTTGAACCTACTTGATACGGAGATCTTTATAAAAATATGATTATATTGGTAGTTTTAAAAACACCTCTTTCAGAATTTTCAGATCTAACAGAAAACAGAACAGAACAAAATAGATAAACTGAGTGAAAATATTAGCAAATTCAATTTAATGAGTACATAGAGAATTTTTATATATTGAATAGAAAATGTATGTTTTTCATATATTTCTGAAGACCTATATCAATCACATAATTGATGAAAAAATATGTTAAATATTTAGAAGTAGAGATTTTATAAACCATATTATTTTATAATAGTACGATAGCATTAAAAATAAATGAGAAAAGAAAAAGAAATTTAGGAATAAGAATGGAGAATAATCAAAAATAGAGTAGAACATTAAGGAATTATAAAAAAAAAAAACATGCTCTCCTTTATAGTGTTTCATTACTTTTATACTGAATAGTTTTCTTTTTTCCTCCCCTATTTAAAGATCAGGTTGGTCATCACCTATTTCTTCTAATTTTAATAAGTGTGTGTGTGTTGCTAAATCTTCAGACTACTTGAAATATATTTTGGTATGTGTGTGGTGGAAACTGCCATTTGTATACCCAAAACCATTCTCTAATGGAATTGTAGCTAACATAAGGCTTTTCAACCAGAGAATCCATTTCTAAGTCTGCTTTGCATCTAGGTTTGTCCATGTGACTAAGTCATCACCAATGGAAAATGAGTGCAAGTAATTGGTGCCATATCCAAACTTCCTATGCATTCTTCCTCATGTGTGTCCTTCTCCCCTTCTATGAGCATGTACATAGGAATATTTATACTCCAAGCTTCAGCCAATCAAATAAGGACAAAATTAAAGGAGATGGACAATGGAAAAATTATGAGTCCCTTATTCTTTAACTAAGTTTTTTTTTGTTTTATTTTTTAAATTTTCTTTTTTTTTTGTTGGAGTGGTGAGGCTATTTTTACAGTAGTTTATCCTTTACTCCAACTACTAAGTTATATAAAGCTAACCAATTTTTTTCCTACAGAGCCAAATAAATTGCTCAGCTGTATAAATTGAATTTCCTTCCTTTGAGTTTCTAGCTCTGATATATTAAAATCTTATATATTCAAATGTCTTTTTCTTAGTTATCTAAGCTACTCTGACATGTCCAATTCACTTTTGTTTTCTTAAGCTCAAAAAAGAAACATGATCAAAGAGTCAAAGAATCTTAGAGCTTAGTGGAACTTAGTGGCCATTTGGTCCACCATCTCCCAGCTGTTAAAAAAAGTAATGTGTGCAAGATATGAATAGATTTTTTTTTCTAAAAATAAAGAGTAAATCAAAGAGTTTCTATGATTAACTAAGTTTGAGAAATTCTGTGTCTGCTTTTCTCTTACAAAAATTTACAGAATCTATTAGGATATCAAAGGCTTTGTAAAATCCTACAGTAAGAAAGGATTTCTCAAATATATATAATTATTATACTCGTTTTAAAAGGGGCACATTTCAATAACTTGAGAAGTGCTGGTATTCCACCAAACATTGTGAAACATAAATAAGATCTATGTATCACTCCACATAGCATCTTTTATATTATATCTAGCTCCTACTAAGAGATGTCTAATCACAAGGCATTCCATGACTTTTCACTTTCCGTTACTGGGTGATCCTAACTATTGGAGGTATGTTTGTAATGGGCTTATAAAATACATGAAATACAAGTTCAGTGATGTTGGAAAATTATAAAATTTCTCACAAAAGCATAATCCTTAGGTGGGCAATGAGAAATACCTGATTGCTTTTGATGACAGAGAGTAGATGCCAAAAATGGAGAATTATCAAAACTCCTCAGAAGAGGTGGCTTATGATACTCAATTACACGAAGACTAGAAAATTGTGGGTACTGAATCTATTCCCATATGACTCTGGCAGTGACAATGAACGGTCCACATTAGTTTAAATGCTGGGATGCCTCTGTATGCTTATTTACTCTGCCTGATTTGTTCCTTCATCCCAAACCCAGTGGTCTCTGCTTTTCATCTCATCTCATAGTTTATTTTTTCTCCAATTCTCAAAATTATTTGTACTCTTAGAAGTGATATGTTTTCTTCTAATCTCACTCAGCCTTTAAAGGCTGTGAATCTCTTGGAAGTTTAGATTTTGATATTACTAAATCAATGCTTTTGAAGTTCAAAAGCTTTTGCTCAAAATTTTTATCTTTTCCATATTTTTTCAAAACCTTATTTGATGCCCCAAAGCTGAGCACTTGCTACTCTATCTATAATCTTATCCTCTATCACCCTTTTTCTGAGACATAATGTCAAATATCCTAAATGCTATCTGAGTAGAAAGGTCAGATGATAATCAAAAGATAGGTGTGTCTGGGAAAATTATACTAATATATTAAAAAATTTTTCTCATACATCTTATTTTAATACATTTTATATGTGGCTCTTAAATATGACTTCTGAAGTAACAGAAAAAAATGAATATAGCTACATTATCCCACCAAGTCTTCTTTCCTTCAGACCACACATCTTTTCAATTTCTTCTGATATGTGATCATTTTCACATTCTCTACTACTTTCTTGATTTCTTCTTTCTCATCCTAATCCAGGTGTTACATGTATCTTTTTAGAACACACACTTCCATTAATCCTATGCTCAAAATATAGACATTCCTATAGAAATACAGTGGGAGGTCTGCTAAGAATGTATCCCCACCTAGCTTTTCTAAAAATATTTTACCATAAACGAGGTTTGACCATAATTGTGACCATGATTTTTATTTTGGATACGCTTCATCATTTCCAGGAAGTTTAGTTTTAAAATACACATACTATCATGACAGCCATAGAATAAAGTTATTAATAATTTACTGTGGAAAAGATTTTCAGGGTTTTTTTTTTCTTTTTTTCTTTTTTTTTTTTTCTGGAACCACAGGAACCTTGATGCTTGTTAGTTGGCAAGAAGAAAAGGAATATGTATGCTGATAGGGAGAGTATTTGTTTTCTATTACAGCCGTAACAAATCACTATAAACTTAGGCAGTTCAAATCAACACAAATTTATTATCTTATAGTTCTGTAGGCTGGAAATTTAACATGGGTCTTACTGGGCTAAAATCAACTTGTCAGTGGGGTTGTGTTTCTTACTGGAGGCCCTAGGCGATCATCCAATTTCTTGCTTACTCAAGTTATTGGCAGAATTAAGTTTCTTGCACTTGTAGGTCTGAGGTCTCCATTTCCTTATTGGCTGTCAATTAAAGGTGCTTCCCAGCTTCTAGAGGCTGCCTGCATGCCTAGGCTTATGACTCCTTCCACCATCTTCAAAGCCAGTAATCATGGGCTGACTTCCTCTTACTCACTGGATCTCCTCTGCTCTTTTTCCATCATCACATTTTTCTGACCAACTCTTCTGCCTCCTCTTCTACTTTTCAGAGTCCATGTGATTGCACTGGACTCACAGAACCCAGGATTATGTCCTTATTTTAAGGCAACTTAATTTCATCTTTAAATTTATTTCCCTTTTGCCATGTAAGGTTACATATTTATAGGTTCCAGTGATAAGGATGTGAATATCTTTGGGGGGGGGCATTCTTCTGCCTATCACTGAGGGAAAAGCTACTAAAAATTAATCAAATTTCATATCCATCTGGGACTTTATGTCCTAGGAGAAATTTCTACCAAAACCAAGATAGGTTAAATTTGAATCTAAACAGCCATCTGAAAAGTTTTTCAGATAGGTTCAGTAATGCTACCTCAATGCTTGTATTTTTGTCCTATTTAGAGTAAGGGTAAAAAAAGAATGGGTATGTTTTTTGTGTGTCCATTCCAAGGCAGACAAAATGCTAAGTATTTACCAAATCTCTTAATATTTTCCTAGAGACACAGAAAACTACATTTTTCAGTTTTCTGTATCTAGATTGGGTTGGGCCATTTGACTTATCCAATTGTATATTGATGAATATGATGTATGTCACTTCCAGACTTGAACATTTAAAAAAATAAAACCTCCCTTTTGCTATGACCATGGACGAAATATGTCAAGGATGATGGAATCATGATACAAAAGGGCTCGGGTCCTTGAATAACTGAATGGAACATATTATCCCTCCATTCCTTAGGATGTTATGCAAGTAAATAATATACTTAATTGTGTTAAGCCTCTGAGATTTGAGGATTCTTTGTTACAGTTTTAACCTCCCTCACTAATATCATCTGTCAAATACTTGCTGAGTGTACTAATCAACTTGGGCTGTC
The DNA here is from genome assembly GCF_054177405.1 of Leptonychotes weddellii. NCBI lineage: Eukaryota > Metazoa > Chordata > Mammalia > Carnivora > Phocidae > Leptonychotes > Leptonychotes weddellii. The sequence continues at coordinate 26,366,235 of NC_138370.1, forward strand.
ATAGGAAAATACCATAAGTTTAAACAACAGAAATTTACTGTGGAGGCTGGGAAGTCCAAGATCAAGGTGTCAGCCAATTCAGTTCCTGATGAGAGTTCTCAAGGAGCAGGCTTCTCACTGTGTTCTTACATCATGGAGAGAAAGAGCTCTAGTGTCTCTTCCTCTTTTTATAAGGGTACCAACCTTATCAAGTTAGAGTCCCATCTTTAAACCTTATTGAAACTTAATTACCTACTTATAAGTCTTATGTCCAAAAAGTCACATTGGACTTAAGGCTTCAACATATTTGGGGGGCATAAAATTCAGTCTATAGCACAGGACACTTACTTTCTCAAAAGCTTGAATCATAAATCATCAAATATAAGAAAGAGAAAAAAATTAGATCAGTGGTCCCAGACTTGGCTATGTATCAGAAACACTTGGAATAAGTTTTGGAGTTTTTTAAATTTTTTTTAAAGATTTTATTTATTTATTTGAGAGGGTGGGGGTGGGGCAGAGAGACAAGCAGACTGATCATGGAGCCTGACACAGGGCTGGGTCTCAGGACACTGAGATCATGACCTGAGCCAAAGTCAGACACTCAACTGACTGAGCCACCCAGATGTCCCACTTGGAGGAAGCTTTAAAAAATATATTCCTGGTCTTACTCCTAGAGTTAATGAATCAAAATCTCTAATGACTTTAGAGGCCATCAGATCCAACTTTCATGTTGTCCAGATGAGAAATCTGATTCAAGCTTCTTAACTGCCCCACAGACTGTTGATCTTCAGCACTAGAATCCACATTTTTTTTTGCTTGCTAGATCACTGATACTTCATTTCTTCCATATTGTCATTCTTAGTACAACTCATGAGAATACAGATGATATGTAAATTGAGTAGTTTGAAGCGAAAATCTTAAGAAAAACATTTTTCCTAAAATGTCCATAAATTAAATTGTAACCTACTCATTTTATAACACCTCCAGCTCAGCCCATTTTTGTAAACATGAATGTCTAAATTAGACAATTTCATGTCATGAAAAGTATTGTGTGGATTATAAGCTACCTCAACTATGATGAGTATGATTTGTTAGAGTTCCAATCTCAACTCATGGCATTTTGCGACTAATTGTTTTTCTCAGATATTCTATCCCACCCCACTTAAAATGTGCTTACCTGCAGGAATTTTAACAAATATTTGAAAGGCAGTGATTGGAAAGAAGCATTTTTATCTTAGGGAAAGATACATTCGAATTAATTGGAAACTGAGAAATGTCAACAGTTGTAGACTTGCTCTTGAGTAAGTGAGAAAACTGTTGACTGCAACTGAGGAAAGAGCACAAGCATCAGAGCTCACCCACCTGCTCCCACAGGAATGTTTGTCATGAATTTATTTTTCAAATATAAGGATCCAAGGCAGTGATCCAAAGTAAAATAAAATTTTGTCCAGTAACTAAAGTTGCTTATGGAAAAGAATTTCCACTTGTTACCAATCACGTGTAATTTACTACTTTGAAATAAATTAAGACATTGTTAAGAGTAACTCAAATTTATAAACTTATACACTGCATGCACACACACACAAACACACACACCAGTTAATTTAAATCTTAATGACAATATTCCTCTTGTATTCTCTGTCAATATGGAGCTATAAAAGCTACTCCTGATCTTACTAGCCAGATTATAGCTTTATTTCTCCCCTTTTCCTATGTTTATCAAATTAGGTGTATGGGTAGAGTTTATATAATTGCTTTATGTCCAAAAGAAAAAAATGAGAAGTGATATAGGATGTGGGTAAAGAGGGCAGGAAAAAGATTATATAAAATTATAGTACTTCTGTGTTTCTGACTGTTGATCACAGCCAGAATTTGTGTAGAAAGAGGTATCACTTGTAAAACTAGCCAGGAGGAAAATAACTATTTTCATTAAAAGTAACAGTAATGAAAGAGCACCTACCTAGTATCAAATATATTTGTATACAACTATAAACTGTAAGCATGACTCTCATACTATAGCTATCCACAGGTTAGGAATTATGTCATATTTTGTTCAAATTGACTTAGAATTTAATCAAAGTAGCCACATAGCACTAAATATCAAAACAAGTGGTGTCACCCTTTTATCTCTCTAATCAAGGCCTTTATTTTAGTAATATGAAGGTTATGACAGGGAATTGAAGAAGTATATGGTGGTAGTCCAGTAAAGAAGGCTCCTACCAGATGGAACCACTGGCTCTGGGAGATTGCCCTCCACACAGCCCAGGGACTATACTGTAGCCCCACCTGAGCCACAAATCTGTGGGTCCCATAACTCTTACTATCCTACCCAGCAAATTCCCAGGCACTTCTGGGTATCACGATGTGGAAATTCAGAATGGCTGCTAAAACCCTGGGGTTGGGATGCCTGGGTGGTTCAGTCAGTTAAGCATCTGCCTTCGGCTGAGGTCATGATCCCAGAGTCCTGGGATTGAGTCCCGCATCAGGCTCGTTGCTCGGCAGGGAGCCTACTTCTCCCTCTGCCTGCCACTCCCCCTGCTTGTGCTGTCTTTCTCTCTCTCTGATAAATAAATAAAATCTTAAAAATAATAAAAACCCTGGCTTTTTTGAAGTTTAAAGTGTTCTGTATTGGTGGTTTCTATCAAAACATAAAAACTAATAGACAACTCTCATATCATCTTAGATCCTAGCTCCAGTATTTAAATTGGATTATTCCTAACTTGATCTTTGCTCACATCATAGCAGGCCTAGCTGTTCTTGAACCAAGTTACTGCCATGTTTGCGGCTCATTCTTCACAATGATTCCACAATGATCTTCCTGATTCTCTTCCTGAGGTTTTAGCCTCAATGTTGCTAGAGATCTAGGTCAAAGATGACTGTTCTTTATAAGATCATAATTTTTAATTCTTCTTCCTTTTTTTCTTCTTCCTCTTTTTCTTCTTTTTCTTCCTCCTCATCTTCTCCCCCTTCTTTTTCTTCTTCTTCTCCTTTTTCTTTTTCATTGTAAATGCAAAAAGCTTATGTAAATTAGTAACTTCAGTTAATAGATTTTGTCTTTTTGGAACACTACAAATGAGAAGGTTTGTGAGGGTTCAGTGTTAAAGAGTGCTCTGATGAACAAAAAATACCTTTCATTAAGCAGGGAGACTAGTGTGGCACAAATTTGCCATCCCAATGTAGTACTTTCTGTTGAGTCTCTACTAAGATAATGCTATGGCTAACCAAGATGCATCCAAGACTACTGTACATTTTTAAAGCATTGCTTGTGGAAAAAAATATAACAAAAACAATAAGTAGAGAGTTTAGGAGTCATGCATCTATTACCATTAATTTTTTTCCCAAGCAAATTGTTTTTCAAGGCAATCTTAAAACATTTGTCGTATCCTCAATATTACTGGGTCCCACCTTCCTTTCTATCTTACCAAATCTTGCTACCCTTTTCACTGAACTAACTAGTGGTCTGTACCTCATAACTCATTTTTAGCTAAGATATTTAATTGGTTTCTCTGTAAATCAGGCAATTAAAAAAGGATTAGAATGTCAATTTATTTAAGTATTATCACTTCTGATACCAATGTAGAGTCAACATGATTGATTGAACCATCAAGTATGAAGATATATATCAGTGATTAAGCTGGTCAAAATAAACAAATATATTATGGTCATTTTATGCCAATAGAAATGGTATCAGAGTTTGTCCATTAACAGAGATTCTATGACACAAAGAAAAAAATGTATTAATACACTATATAATAACTCTGCTATTCTGTTTTGGTTGATGTTTATTCTTGAGCATGCGTGATCAGTGTTATTTAGATGGTCAGGTTGTTTATTTAAACATATTTATGGGAGGAGGAGCAAGATGGCAGAGGAGTAGGAGACCTAAATTTCATCTGGCACCAGGAATTCAGCTACATAGGGATCAAACCATTCTGAACACCTATGAACTCAACAGGAGATCGAAGAAAAGAATAGCAACAACTCTCTGAACAAAAAAGCGACTAATTTCTGGAAGGCAGGACATGTGGAGAAGTGAATCCAAGGCGATATTTGGGAAGATAGACGGTGGGGGACGGGGCCTCCCTTGGCCGCTTCTGGCAAGTGGTAGAGACATGGAGAACAAAATTGGAACTTTTAGAAGGCTGCTCCACTGAGGGACATTGCTCCAGTGGCTAAGTGGGGGGAGAGGAGGGACGGGGTGTGGAACACTCACTGGGACAGTGTGGTCTCAGGACCCTTGGGGCACAGAAAGATGGGGGGTGCCTGAGTGTGGCAGAGCACCCAGGTAACAGAGCAGGGAAGAAGGCTGCAGAGATGGAGCCAAGGAGTGGACTCTCAGCTTGGGGTTGCCATAAACCATGAACTGCGGCACAGTCCGGCCACTGCTCCTCCAGCAGGGACCCAAGGAGCAGCACAGGAGAGCACCACAGGGATCTGCTGGATTTGGAGACTCCACACGGGGTCATGTGCCAGAGATAGAAATGCTCAGTCACAGTCTGGGTGAGCACGGAGTGCATCTGGAAACCGGGGAGATGGGAGTGATTGACTGCTTTTCTCTGGGGCACACTGAGTAGTGGGGCCCGGGTTCTCGGCTCCTCCTGGGCAGATTGGGAGGCCGCCATTTTCACTCTTATCCTTCAAAGCTGTACAGAAAGCTTGCAGGGAATGAAAGCTCCCAAGAACAAACTGAGCAGATTACTTAGCCTGGCCCCTGGCAAGGGTGGGGCAATTCCACCTCCAGCAAAGACCACTGAGAACCATGGCAACAGGCCCCTCCCCCAGAAGATCAGCAAGAACAGCCAGCCAAGACCAAGTTTACTGATCAATGAGAAAGGCAGAACTCCAGTACTAGGGGAATGCAGCATATAGAATTCATAGTTTTTTTCCCCCTGATTCTTTAGTCTAAATTTTTTTTTCTTTTTCTATTTTTTTTTGAATTTTACTTTTTCCCTTTTTCAACCAACATCTTATCAATCCCTGTTTAAAAAAATCTTTTTTATTTTTCATTTTTAGAGTCATATTCTATCCCTTCATTGTAGTTAACCTTATTTTTGGTATATATATATAAATTGTTCTTTCTTTAAAATTTTGGAATAAAATTTCTTCTTACACACCAAAATATACCCTAAATCTCTAGTGTATGGCTTTGTTCTAGTCTCCTGCCTGATCACATTCTCTCCCTTTTTTTTTTAATCCTCTTCTTTCTTTTTTCAACCAACTTCTTATCAATTCCTTTTATAAAATCTTTTATAATTTCCATCTTTACAGTCATATTCCATCCCTTCATTGTATTTATCCTTATTTTTGTACATATATAAGTTTTTTTCTTTAAAATTTTGGGAGACACTTTCTTTTAACAGACCAAAATATGCCCAAAATCTAGTGTGTGGCACAGATCTATTCACCAACTTGATAATAGTTGATCATATCCTTTTTCTCTTTTTCTTTTTTTTTTTTTTCCCTTTCTTTTCCCCCTGTTTTGAGTCTCTTCTGATTTGTTTAGTGTATATTTTTCTGGGGTCTTTGTTTCCTTGCTAGCATTTTGTTCTGTCATTCATCTATTATCCTCTGGGAAAAATGACAAGACAGAAAATCTCACCTCAACAAAAGAACAAGAGGCAGTACCGACTGCCAGGGACCTAATCAATACGGACATTAGTAAGATGTGAGAACTAGAGTTCAGAATGACGATTATGAAGATATTAGCTGGGCTTCAAAAAAGCATGGAAGATATTAGAGAAACCCTTTCTTGAGAAATAAAAGAACTAAAATCTAACCAAGTCAAAATCAAAAAGGCTATTAATAAGGTGCAATCAAAAATGGAGGCTCTAACTGCTAGGATAAATGAGGCAGAAGAGAAAATCAGTGATATCAAAGACCAAATGATGGAGAATAAAGAAGTTGAGAAAAAGAGAGATAAACAACTACTGGAGCATGAGGGCAGAATTCGAGAGATAAGTGATACCATAAGATGAAACAATATTAGAATAATTGGGATCCCAGAAGAAGAAGAAAGAGAGAGAGGGGCAGAAGGTATATTCGAGCAAATTATAGCAGAGAACTTCCCTAATTTGGGGAGGGACACAGTCATCAAAATCCAGGAGGCACAGAGAACTCCCCCTCAAAATCAGTAAAAATAGGTCAACACCCCGACATCTAATAGTAAAACTTACAAGTCTCAGCGATTAAGAGAAAATCCTGAAAGCAGCTTGGGACAAGAGATCTGTAACCTACAATGGTAGAATCATTAGATTGGCAACAGACCTATTCACAGAGACCTGACAGGCCAGATATATTCAGAGAACTAAATGAGAAAAATATGCAGCCAAGAATACTATATCCAGGGTGCCTGGGTGGCTCAGTTGGTTAAGCGACTGCCTTCGGCTCAGGTCATGATCCTGGAGTCCCGGGATTGAGTCCTGCATCGGGCTCCCTGCTCGGCAGGGAGTCTCCTTCTCCCTCTGACCCTCCCCCCTCTCATGTGCTCTCTCCCTCCTCTCATCCTCTCTCTCAAATAAATAAATAAAATCTTTAAAAAAAAACAAAAAAGAATACTATATCCAGCTAAGCTGTCATTGAAAATAGAAGGAGAGATAAAAAGCTTCCAGGATAAAAAAAAACTAAAGAAATTTGCAATCATGAATACAGCCCTACAAGAAATATGGAAAGGGGTACTCTAAGCAAAGAGAGAGCCTAAAAGTAACATAGACCAGAAAGGAACACAGACAACATACAGTAACAGTCATCTTACAGGCAATATAATGGCACTAAATTCCTATCTTTCAATAGTTACCCTGAATGTAAATGGGCTAAATGCCCCAATTAAAAGACACAGGCTATCCGATTGGATAAAAAAACAAGACCCATCGATATGCTGTCTGCAAGAGACTCATTTTAGACCCCAAGACACCTCCAGATTGAAAGTGAGGGGGTGGAAAACAATTTACCATGCTAATGGACATCAAAAGAAAAGTGGGGTGGCAATCCTTATATCAGACAAATTAGATTTTAAATCAAAGACTATAATAAGAGATGAGGA